>NC_140594.1:683699754-684292254 GCF_964204655.1 Triturus cristatus
GGCAATCAGTGTCTAGCTTTGACACACTGTTTATTTGTGACAACATCCAAGGTTATTTGGAGGTTCCCATCCTGGGACCTTGAAAGCTTGAACACTTTAGTTTTAGGAACCATATGTCTCTCTTACGTAAGTAGGCTTTCCCTGCCAGAGCCTTTAAAGTACTGGCTCACTCACAAAGAAAGTACTCGTAAGCATGCAAAGGAAGGTTTCAACACGCACGTCTGCACGAGATGCCAGCCGGCTATCTCACCAACAGAGGGGCGTTATCGGAAAAGGAAAATATGGAGCGAACTAGTCGCTCTAGCACAGACATGTTTTTTGCAAGTAGCTGTTTCTCCGCACGAGATGCCTAACAGCGATCTCACCAACGGAGAAACCGTAAACAAGAACACCGGCAGAACCGGACCCGGGAATCAGCAAAAGAGGAGAAGGCTCGTTACAGCCCCTCTGCATGAGACGCGGGGGCTGCAGTCTCTCCAACAGAGGGACCCTCGGTAAAGCCTGCTCTCCTCCTTCCGACTAAGCCACAGCAACGAGTACTCACTGTACCGCTCAGCGCAGGGACGACTTCACCCACGGAATGCTCTCCAGAGGCAGCAGGGTCCAAACGCCATCCGGAACTTCAATCAACGGCCCCGCTGCATCCGCAAAGAACTCCTATATCCGGGTTTGTGCGTCGCGTTGATCACGTGGAACGTGACGCCGCTATGCATGCAGGGAACTGTAGTTCGTGCAAGGAGCGCTACACTCCCTGGTCGCGCCGTATTCCAGATGCCGACAGTGTTTACCGTGAGCGCATCATGACAGTACGTCTCCCTTTTGGAAGACACTGATCGGCACCTGGTTTGGATGGATTACGTTTAAAGAAGGCAGAGACCAAACGCTCAGCATGTACTGCTTCTGCAGGTTCCCAAGAGTTTTCCTCCGGGCCGTAACCTTTCCAAGACAGGAGGTACCATAGCTTTCTCCTTACCCATTTAGAGTCCAAGATCCCCTTTACCTCGTATTCTCGGTCTTGCTGGACCCAGATAGGTAAGGGCGGCTTCCTCACTGGGCAGTGCGAAGGCTTCAAGAGGGATACATGAAATACCGGATGTATACGGAGGTGATCTGGCAGTTTTAGTTTCACCGCTACTGGGTTGATGTGTTTAATCACAGGGTATGGCCCTATATATTTAGGATTGAACACGCTGTGTTTTTTAAAGTGAATGTGTTTTGTAGACAACCACACCCTCTCCCCTTTCTTGTATACGGGACCTGGTCTGCGATGCTTATCCGCCTGAGCCTTGTACTTTTGTTTGGCCTGAAGCAAGTTGTTCCGTGCTTCTGTCAAAGAAGAGCGAATGTGGGATAAGCGTTGTTGTAGATTCGGAAGGGTTGAGGTGTGACTGGGAAGAATCAAGGGTGTGACCCGAGGATGAAACCCATAAGGGCAGTAATAAGGGGTATGTAGTGTGGATGCGTGTTTGGAGCTGTTATACGCTATCTCCGCCACCCATAGCCAGTCCACCCAGGCCTCTGTATTGCTATCGATGTAGCAACGCAAGTACTGCTTTAATGTTTGATTTAACCGTTCCGTTTGGCCATCGGTTTGGGGATGGAAACTGGTTGAAAGGGAAGACTCGATCTTTAACGCAGAGCACCAGGATCTCCAGAATCGAGCGGTGAACTGGGTACCCCTGTCAGAAACTATGACCTTCGGAAGGCCATGCAGTCGAACCACATGCTGCAAAAACAGTTTTGCCATCTGGCTCGCGGTTGGAACCTGAGGGCAAGCGATGAAATGACCCATCTTGGAGAGATAGTCCACCACCACCATGATAGCGGTACAACCCTGATCTTTGGGTAGACCCACTATGAAGTCCACCGATACACTCTCCCAAGGGACTTCGGGTGTGGGCAGCGGCTGGAGAAGTCCCTGTGCGGCTCTGTGGTCGGATTTCATCTGCGCACAGACGAGACATTCCCGTACCCAGGTCAGGACATCGGGACGAACTGTGGGCCACCAGAATTGGCGCAACACCTTGTCAAGTGTCTTTTGGCCTCGACATGGCCTGCACATGGCAGTTCATGACACCAGGAGAACACCACCCTCCGTAGTTTCTGCGAGGGAACCAACAACTGGCGACTTCTCATAGGGAGGCCTTGTCGTAACTGCCATTCGGGGTGGTGTTTTAACCACGTTTTCCAAGCAAAGGAGTGTATTTGCTGTCGGGTTTTCCTTAAGAACTCTTCTGTTTGAAGGGTGCATACCACTCGGCTAGGTTCGATGATGGCTCTGTCATCCCCCGGGGTTTGTTGAGTTGATGTCCCCTGTCGTGACAAGGCATCTGCCTTCCTGTTTTCTGTACCGGGACGAAAGGTGATGATAAACCGAAATTCTGCAAAAAACAACATCCACCGGAGTTGTCTGGGGGTGAGGTGCCGAGCAGCACGCATGTACTGAAGATTGCGGTGGTCAGAATACACAGTAGCTGGGTGAGCGGCCCCCATTAACCAGTGTCTCCACTCCAGAAAAGAGTCCTTGATAGCTAGGAGTTCCTTCTCCGCTATCGTATAGTTAAGCTCTGCAGGGTTGAGCTTCCTGGACATAAAAGCGATGGGATGCAGTTGTCCGGTTGTAGCATGCCTTTGGGAGAGAACAGCCCTTACCGCTATGTCGGAGGCGTCCGCTTCTACGATAAACGGGATCTCCGGGTTCGCGTGTACCAGGACGGGTGCAGAGGTGAATGCTTGCTTCAGAGTGTCGAAGGCTGTCTGTGCTTCGGGGGACCATAAAAACGGGTTTTTCTTCCGAGTCAACCGAGTAAGGGGTGCCACCTTGTCCGAGAACCCACCAATGAAACGCCTGTAGAAGTTGGCGAACCCCAGGAAGCTTTGGATGTCTTTCACGTTCTGCGGTTGGGGCCATTCGAGGATCGCTTTTATTTTCCGTTCTGCCATAATTTGACCCAAGGGGGTTAGAATGACCCCCAGAAATTCCACGGACGTCACATGAAATTCACACTTGGTGATCTTACAGAATAGATGATGTTCTTGTAGGGCTTGTAAAACGCAGCTTACGTGGCCCCTATGGTCTTCTTCCTGAGCCGAATAAATCAGGATATCATCTATGTATACCACAACAAAGTGGTCCAGAAAGTCTCTCAGAACGTCGTTTAGGAAGAACTGAAAAGCGGCGGGGGCATTACACAGCCCGAAGGGCATCACCAAGTACTCGAAGAGACCGTACCACGTCTTGAATGCCGTCTTCCATTCATCGCCGCTTCTCATTCGAACCAGATGGTATGCCCCGCGAAGATCCAGTTTTGTATAGATGACCGCCGATTTAATCTGCTCCAACAGGACCGGAATCAGCGGGAGTGGATATTGGTTTTTCACTGTTATTGCATTCAACGCGCGGTAGTCGATGCAACACCTCAATTCTCCATTGGCTTTAGGAATGAAGAAGAGCGGCGATGCGGCAGGTGATCTGGACGGGCGTATGAACCCCAATTGTAGGAGCTTGTCTAAGTATTCCCGAAGATGGAGGGTCTCTTTTTACTGAACTGCCCACTGCGCTGCCTCCCCAGCTAAATACGATATCACGAAAGCTACTCTAGCCTGGTTGGTCGAAAAGAGCTTCGGCTTGCAATTGAAATGGAGCAAGGCCTGTGTCATAAACACCTGAACTTTCTTATTGTCTCCATGAAAACGTTCAGGAGGGGCTAGGGGTATCTGAAACGGGATTTCTACCACCACTGGTATCGGTGGAGGGGTTGACGTAGCACCGGCATCAAAGGGATTCCTTTGCAGCCTTTCTACTCTGGCCTGAAGAGCAGCGGTCTCTTGACGAGACGCCGTGAGCTCCAATTGTACTTGAGCCAAAGCGGCCATCACATCATCCAAGGTGGCCATCCCTGCTATCGTCACAATCAAGAGGACGAGTAAATTCGTGGGCCGTTGATTCTGTCAGGTTCTGCCAGACAAAGTCCTCGGGATTGTACCGATGCTCTTAGGGGTCCACCTCTAAACTGCCCCAAGTCTGAAGAGCAATAAACTTGGACTGGTGGGATAGTTAAGTGGGGGAAGGAAAGGATGGGAACTGCAGGGAGGGAGATCTGAGGAAACACAAGAACAATAATTAATCCCAACTGCCCAGCCACCACACCCGCCTTTCCCGTCTAACTCTAGCTCCTCTGTTTTGGGGACCCCTCTCCCTACCTGAAAGAAAAGGCGGAAGGCAGAGACATGAAGAGAGACGAGGGTGAGTGCACACGTCCGACCCAACTGCTAGGAAACAGAAGAGAAGATATACAGTAAATATAGCTCCTATATACAGTTTAGGTCAGACTACGAATTGCCACAGCTCTCTTCTCATGACACATACCCCTGAGTGAGGACGGCTAGTAAAGATGCGCAGACGATCGGCTATCGCCACACCCTCTCATGACCCTCTCTCCTAGTAAAAGAATAAACACAACGAACAACGTAAAACTGAGTCTGATTACCAGACATGCATTTTCTTCATTGGCATAATGATACTTCTCAATACCATGGAATTAGGTCGGGTTCTTGAGGCAATCAGTGTCTAGCTTTGACACACTATTTATTTGTGACAACATCCAAGGTTATTTGGAGGTTCCCATCATGGGACCTTGAAAGCTTGAACACTTTAGTTTTAGGAACCATATGTCTCTCTTACGTAAGTAGGCTTTCCCTGCCAGAGCCTTTAAAGTACTGGCTCACTCACAAAGAAAGTACTCATAAGCATGCAAAGGAAGGTTTCAACACGCACCTCTGCACGAGACGTCAGCCGGCTATCTCACCAACAGAGGGGCGTTATCGGAAAAGGAAAATATGGAGCGAACTAGTCGCTCTAGCACACGCATGTTTTTTGCAAGTAGCTGTTTCTCCGCACGAGATGCCTAACAGCGATCTCACCAATGGAGAAACCGGAAACAAGAACACCGGCAGAACCGGACCCGGGAATCAGCAAAAGAGGAGAAGGCTCGTTACAGCCCCTCTGCATGAGACGCGGGGGCTGCAGTCTCTCCAACAGAGGGACCCTCGGTAAAGCCTGCTCTCCTCCTTCCGACTAAGCCACAGCAACGAGTACTCACTGTACCGCTCAGCGCAGGGACGACTTCGCCCACGGAATGCTCTCCAGAGGCAGCAGGGTCCAAACGCCATCCGGAACTTCAATCAATGGCCCCGCTGCATCCGCAAAGAACTCCTATATCCGGGTTTGTGCGTCGCGTTGATCACGTGGAACGTGACGCCGCTATGCATGCAGGGAACTGTAGTTCGTGCAAGGAGCGCTACACTCCCTGGTCGCGCCGTATTCCAGATGCCGACAGTGTTTACCGTGAGCGCATCATGACAAATTGGAAGAGTGGAAGGAAAGTATGTATGACAAAACCAAAAGAGAAGATGAAAAGGAAACAGAATTTTAATTGAGCAAGAAAACATCTCGAATTTCCGTAAAAGGGGAAATAAATTGATTTTTGTGGGTTTTGTTTGTGGTGATAAAATCACCAAAGGGGGGAACGGTGGAGCGGGTAAAATGTTTTCTTTTTATATACCCAATCCATTTATATAAGTTTATATTAAAATGATTAATAATTAATTCTAATAACTAATTGATTGATGTGAAGGTACTAAATCAACATAATTAACCAAGAGAATACACGTGGGAATGCATTTGCATGGCTAAAATTAATAAGTGAACTAAGTTGTATGCATATTAAAACAATAAGTGTTGCTTGAGCAGTGTTAATGTGATTTGCGCTTAAATAAACCAGCATTAACGGCTTTGAATGTTGCATATGGCTAGATAAATACATACACATAAGGGTATTAGCAAGGGAATAACATTGTTTTAATCATTTCTATGTATTAATTACGATTTTGTGTTTCTTTGCTTAAAGTTGACTATTCTGGCCTACCAAAAGATGGCCGCCGACTGAAACCTAACGAAAGTACATGACTTCATCATTTGAACAATGGAGAAAGGCGCCTGCACTGACTTCGTTCGTGTCCCTTGTGTGACCTGTCAGACCATGCCCATGAAGACTACCCTGGGCGAGGTGCCAATGTCCCTGAACGTGAAGCAATTGTTGCCAATGGGAAAAGTGAACTACCAAACTCAACCTATTTCCAACGAACTGATACATTTTGACCTGGGAGTAGTCTTTCCCATACATCTACTGTGAAACTTCTTCCACATGAGAAAATTTGAAAATGTTTCCTAATGTATTGAGATGCATTTGAATTTAGCCAATCATTTGCCTGGGAATTGAGAAAATGTTACTGTTATATGTAAATTTTAGTATAAATATTAGTAGTCTAGAGAGGGAAGGGTCTTACACTCTATGCTGCTGCTCTTCGCTAGAGACCACTTTGTGCCGAGCTTTTGACGGAGAATCGATGATCAGAGATCCTTATGGACGGAAGAGGACGGAGACTTTAGAACTCTGATGAATTTTCTGAGGACCAGTTCTGACTTAGAAAACGACAATTAGCCAGAATAGGTAAATATGACAAAAGATAATATTGCATTATTAGGATTTAACCTGCATTTAAATTAGATAAAGAAAATCATTATTTGAATTACTGTGTCGGGTGATTATTTCTTGAAATGTTTATTGATTAATTTGAGAGTTAAAGGCGTCATTGAACTAAAAAAACAAACAACTAAATGATCCAATTGACCTCCGGATGGAGGAACTGTTAGGGTGATTCAATAGAAGTGGTTTCCTCTATCAAAGCGAACAGCTGTAGTTTGGGATTTGATATCCCTCTGTAGGCACGGATAGTTTGAGAGAGTGAATGTTGGTGTTATGGGCCCCACCAGCGCGGGATGTGTGTATGTGCGTGAGACTGAGAAATCATTCTGTCCGTGGAAGCAGGGGGAGATTTAGTAACCCAAACTGCACCAGTCGTACAGAGATAGACTCATACCCGGACGAAGAGCCTAGTGCTAGAGAACCACGATGGGCAGCAGAAGAACTGTAGCCGAGAAGGCAGAAGAGAGGGAGACTGGTCCCGCAAGGAGAAAGTGATCTCCTAGTTATCCCAGAAGACAAAGACGATTCAGAGCTGAGTGAAGGGGTGAAAAGAAAACATTCAGGAAGATGAAGCTAGTAGGAGTATCCTGCTCGAGGTACTCATCCAATGAATGGACATACTTTTCTTGCAAATGACAGGGAGAACAGGTTCTGGTTGTCTTTTAGAAGAACACAGAGTACAGCTAAGGAGAACTCACAAAGATTCCTGTACATATTTTGTTGCATATCGTTTGAAAATTGGTTATGCTGTTTGCATAGGTGGAATTCGACAAAGAAGTCTCTGCAGCTGCTACATTCTACCCAAGGCTTAGATTCCAACAATGTAATAGAAGCCAATCTTAATACTAGTAGGAGTAAATATATCATAATAGGCACACTATGGCTTTAGTTGTAGTACTAGTCATAGTGCGTATAGGGCTATTTTCTGCTACAGATAGCTCAGTGGAATATAAGTCTACTGCTGCCCCTACCATGTCACATTCTTCTGATAGTAAAATGCAGTTGTGTGGGGTTAAGAAATTACACAGAGATGTATCAAGAGGGGATTATACTTCAACTGTTTTTTTAGATTGCTTTATGAGTATAGAGACATGATAAAAGATAGGAGTTATGTTTGTACTCAGTTACCCACCTCTGTTTCGGAGGGAATTACCGTCATCTCCATCTGACATATGGTATTTCTAGTCGTGTCCTACTAAGTATATTTAATGAAGAAAGTAGTTTTCAATATTTTTTTTCACATTTGGATGTAGTTCTCCCACAAGCTCCCCTTAGCAAACACCTGATTAAGAATCCTTATTTTAAAGGTGCAGCGATTGCAGGCAAATATTTTGTATCCCTTAAGTCACTATACACAGTGTATGTGCATAAACATCATTTGACTTGTTTGATTTCAGATATGGAAAATATATTTTTGAATTTGTAGAGGATTGAAGGAGAGAGACCTAAAGTCTAAAACTGAAACTGATAACTATCTTAAAGATCACAAGTGGATTAGCAAAGAAATTGAACACCAGGAAAAATAAGTTTACCTGCCTTAGTTTTAGACTGGAAATACAAAGGAAAGTTGTGTATACATGCTGATCAGAGTTACATAGATCCGCTGTTCCTAAGGGAGAGCAATCGTGAGCATACCCATGAAAAGAGAGGGAAAAATTCTTGTTTCCTCGAGGGACATGATCCTATGATTCCTGGAGTCTGTTTTATTTGCGGACCAAATGTATATTTCAAATTTCCACACTAGATGGCATGGTACCTGTTCTCTTGGCATAGTTTTCCCGAAGATTGATCATGTGGAACATTTTGATAATCCTGTATGGGAAGAGAAATCCAGAACTAAGTGTGGTGTTAGTACAGCAGAAGTAGTGGGAGATATTTTTGGCGCTATAATCCCGCCTGTAGGTGTGATACTGAATTACCTGAAAATTTGAAACTTGTCTACAATAGTGGATAAATTGGCTACTAGTACAGAAAATTACTTATTACTTGTGAACACTGAGATGATAGCGATATGAATATAGGGGCATATTTACAAGCCCCTGCCACCACCATAGCTTCACTTTTTCTGATGTTGTGGTGGCGATAGGGGCTTCTCCCTACTTACAAGGCAGCGTTAACCCACTTAATGTGTCTTAACATTGCCTTGTAAATAGGGCACCCTTTCACGTTATAATTAGCATGAAGGCAATGGGTGTTGCGGTGGGCGTTCTATCGCTACACCCATTGATTTGACACTGCCTCATCTGTACAAGGGTGGCATTAATATGGGGCAGTGCCAAAATTAAGACCTGGGAAAACTTGGTCATACCCTGGCAAAATGAGGAGAATTTTTTATTTCTCCTCATTTTTGCTGTTTCCATGTGTTCTGCATTGTGCAACACACATAGAAACAGCAAAAGGTCATTGATTGTTTATGTGCAGGAAGGTGTCCCTTCTGGAACATTAACAATCATTAAAAAAATGACGTTTTGCAACTTCAATGCGTGCTTAATGTGTGTGCTGCATTAGGCAGCACACATAGAAGTTACAAAACACCATTTCAGATTGTTCATGTGCAGGGAGGGACACCTTCCTGCACATAAACAATCTTCCCCTGCAACGCAGGCACCCTTGCACTATGGTGCAAGAATTTCTGTGTTGGTGCTAGGTGGCTAAATTAGCCCCAGGCGTAGGGGGAAACGCAGGGTTGCACATATCCTTGTCAATACGGTGAAGCTCTGCGCTTCAGAAGTGGCAGAGCGCAGCGTTAATGTTAAAAAATAGGGACCACCTGCAGGGACTAACAGTACTCCTAGGGCAGGGTAAATAACATTGTGAATTTAAACACCTAGACAGTCTAAATACAAAACACTATAATATTCAATAAAAAGACATAAATATTGTTGAAGGAGACACAACATACAATATATTATAAAAAATATATATGAAATTTATTATATCCAAATAACACAATGATGAAGGTGAATTGATAATGAAAGAATATGTAATTTGAGAATATGATTCAGACAGAAGTTAATAAAATAGACAGTACATTATACAGCATGAAACAAATCACATCTATGATCAATCAAATAACAGAGTATAAATACAAAAAAATATAAATAGGAGTGGCGAAGACCGAGATGTTCTCAACGCGCGTTTCGACGCTAGTAAAGCGTCTTCATCAGGAGAGCCACAGTATCTTTGAATCCTATAAACATACAAAATATACAATGTAAAGCACAAAGCAAGTTTTTTTTAGGTTATTATTCAAATAGTTTTTTTCTTTTTGTTTATCTTCTAAATGCTTTTTTCTTAAAAACGTGGTGCTCCTTCACACTAGTATAATACCAATAACAAAAAAGTGCTGTCACAAACCAATCCATAGTGAGAATAACAGATGAAAGAAAGAAATAAGTCCAAATGTCAAAAAGAGAAAGAAGTAATAATAGATGGGGACAGTGCTATGGTGAATGTAGTTAGATCAGTGATCTGAAAAATAGAGAGTAGATGAAGAGACGTCGAAGTGATATGTAAAGAGTAATAAGACAGAAGATGTCAAGAGTAGTCATAAAGAAAGAGAAAAGAAAGAAAAAGACAGATGAAAAAGAGAGAGGAGAAAGGAAAGGATCTTACTGTTTCGACAATTGAGCAAGACTTTAAGTAAATGCGTGAGGTCCAACCAGAGTTGGCAAGCATGAAGAATACTTCCTGTTTGAGATAAGAGCAGACAAAAACACATAAAGTACTCAAACATAAAATGAATTATGAGCTACAAAGGAATACGATATGTATTGATGCAGAAAGTCCAATAGTATTGAGGAGGCAAAAAACTTGAAACTGCAGAAAAAGAACTTGCATCTTTCTCTGATTACTTAATTAAACGCAAAACGGAAAAATTAAGAAAGGATTTACAATACTATTCTATCACTAAAACCTATCCTTACCTTGAAGAAAACTATTACCAACAAAACCAATACTCTCAGGATTATAACCATAGAACACCGCAGGTTAGAACCTTTTCCGATACTACAGACTCCAATGGATATCAAGATGACCAATTCCAGAATCCATCTAGGCCAAGTCGTCCCTATAATTCACAATATCAGCCTTTTTTAGCCCAATGAGGGACACGCAGAGGACGACAACGTGTCCGATTCCAACCTCAAACGAGAGGGAATTACCAACAACAGACTTACCAACAACAGAATTCCTACATACCCCCAGACAATCAACAAGTACTACAAACCAGGAATCGACAGTATTGGAGATAGAAGAAAACATCCCTATCTTCAACCTATCATCTTACCCTCTAGACTCGAATTGTTTGAGTCTTCTGTCTAAAGGTTTGTCTTTTGTGCCTCATTCGTATACCAATAAATTCGAATTATACACTGATATCATCTCATTCTTCCGCAAAATCAGATTGAAAAAATACTTTTCCCAGGATACCACCAATTCACCCATAACCTCTGTTGATATTATTACTTCTTTCTCTTTTTGACATTTGGACTTATTTCTTTCTTTCATCTGGTATTCTCACTATGGATTGGTTTGTGACAGCACTTTTTTGTTATTGGTATTATACTAGTGTGAAGGAGCACCACGTTTTTAAGAAAAAAGCATTTAGAAGATAAACAAAAAGAAAAAACTATTTGAAAACTTGCTTTGTGCTTTACATTGTATATTTTGTATGTTTATAGGATTCAAAGATACTGTGGCTCTCCTGATGAAGACGCTTTACTAGCGTCGAAACGCGCGTTGAGAGCATCTCGGTCTTCGCCACTCCTATTTATATTTTTTTGTATTTATACTCTGGTATTTGATTGATCATAGATGTGATTTGTTTCATGCTGTATAATGTACTGTCTATTTTATTAACTTCTGTCTGAATCATATTCTCAAATTACATATTCTTTCATTATCAATTCACCTTCATCATTGTGTTATTTGGATATAATAAATTTCATATATATTTTTTATATATATTGTATGTTGTGTCTCCTTCAACAATATTTATGTCTTTTTATTGAATATTATAGTGTTTTGTATTTAGACTGCCTAGGTGTTTAAATTCACAAAGAGCGCAGCGTTAAGCAAGGAGGCCAACACCACGCTCTGCCACTTCCTCATAAATATGCCACATGGTTTTACAGAACAATCTTGCATTAGACCTTTTGTTTGCAAAAGAGGGCGTAGTCTGATAGATATTGAAAGCACAGCAATGCTGTACTAATATTCAGGATGAAAGCAAGGACATGGAGAAAAAATATTAAGAATTTGAAATAGCTTTAAGAGACATGTGCTTGGAAAGCTATTGGAAATGGGTTTGCTTCAATAGGTCAATGGTTTGGAATCTTGAGAAGTGGAATTTTGGGTGCCATTTTGCACCCTCTTTTGATACTCGCCCTTTGTGCGATATTCCTATACCTGCTCTTTAAGGGATATCAGCATGCACAAGCTAGACAGGGAGAGCAGGGAAAAAAGAGAAAGAGAGTAGATATGGAGTTAGAAGAAGGTCAGAGTAGATATAACAATGACATGTAGAGTCTAGCGGAGTCCAGATAAAAGATGCTCAAGACCACTAAGTTTTGATTGGTCTAATCATAATGATCTGATTATAATCTGAGATGTCTTGATTGCCCTCAAAGGGGTGATTGGAGTACCATAATTTTGGCTCCATAATTTTATGTTTGGTTAGGCCATATATATATTTACCTTTGGCCTTAAGCACTCACGTGATGGGATAATACCAATGAGATATGGTACACTAAATGTCTAAAAGGTGCATTATTGTGTATTTTGATATATATTTGTGTACAAATTAACGTTTTTCCTTTTTCAGAGACCTCTGGAGTTTGATATTAATATTCTATAGGTTTGGATTGTAAGGTAGTACACTAAAATGCATTTAATGCAGTACGTTCACCAGAGAGATTAGTGAGAATGAATCAGGGTACTGGCTATTGTGTACTCAAGGGGGGGGGGGGTTCAGGAGGGGGTCAGCCCCTGCGCCGCATAGGAGACACTCAGCAGGGGAAATGTTGGCAGAGGTACATCGGGTGGGGTGGGGTAATGAGGAGGAGGGAGCACCCCATGCTCTGGAGTGTGGGGGCATGGGCTTTTTTTATTAACCTTGGCACCCTGGACTTTCCCTTTATTTTACAGGCTTGTTGCTGCAGTGGGATTGCAAACTCAGGAGAGCTTTAACCCCTTCAGCGCGGCGCGGATTTCCGCGCCACGCTGAAGGTTCCGTGCACGGGCGGGGCCATGACGGAGTGGTTCCGTCATGCGCACAGCGCGACCGTCGCGCATGACGGAACCGCTCCGTCACAAGCACGGAAAGGGTTAATGGCACAGAGCGGAAGAGATGGCAGGAAGGCATATTACAACCCTGTGTTCTGCAGCAGTGTAAAAAAAGAGGCTTCCTGCTCTGGACACGATGCAGTTTGATGCCAAGTGTGTGGGAAGGCGCTTACACTCACCTCCAGTTATACTATGATGAGCAAAGTCTTGAGGAGGGTGAAGTGGTTGACGATGAGCCTTTGGAGGCGGAAGAACGCCAATGGTGGCAAAGCAGTGCAAGAGGGGGGTCCTGCTAAGGTTGTGAATAGTTTGTGACAGGAAAGGGGTCTACCTCAAGGGACCCGACACAAGGAGACGATGGACTTGGAATCCTTGCAGCTGGCTACAAAGCTGGATCCAGTGTGGAGGCCTATCTTGATGCCAAGTAAGGGCATTAGTGGAGGGGGGGGGTGAGCAGGGGACAAGAGGAAGGTTTCTATCTGGTTTAAGCAGGGGGTGGCAGGGTCAAAGAAAATGTCCAGTTGAGAAAAGGTTTGCATGTGAAAGGCACAGAGGTGGAGACAGACACATAGCTGTCAGTTGCAGCAACAACCGGGGGCAGGTCCAAAAAAGAAACATGGGGAGAACCCATGGGGGAGTTGGATCAGGAGCCCCAGACAGGGTCGGTAACTCAGTATGCGAGTAGAGAAGGGGAAGGAGCATGGGAGAGTAAGGAGGAACTAGCGCCGGGACGCCTCTTCGCTGAGGCAGCTGTGTGCGATATAAAAAGAATTAACATAACATACCATAACAGAAGGGGAGGCCAAAGAGAGTAAGGAATTGAAGACTAAGAAGCTCCCATATATGGGTGTTGCGGAGCCCCTGGGCACCCATTTAATGCTGGCTACCAAGGCGAAAATATAGAAAGGGGAGTATGTGGAGATGTTGAAGCTGCTCCACATGGAGCTGCACATGAAGGAGGGGTCCAAAGAAGAGGAAAATGAGACGTCCAAATGCCTGCAACCATAGATAATTGGAAAGTGAAATAACTTTCGCGAGTGTAAATTGTGAAAAATATCTAGTAGGATGCGTGTCTATATTTAAAGACATGGATGTGATCAGGGCGCTCGACCTTGGACCTGGGTAACTGGGTTTGAGTCTCGTTAATGACGCTGAACATCCTGTGATTCTGGGCAAATCACGTAATCACTGCTGCTATGTAAAGCGCTCTGATACCCGATTGGATTCGAGTCAAGTTCGCGCTATATACATTTCTGCAAAAAAACCAAAAACATTCAGGAGGGCTCAGGTCACATACAGAGGCCAAGCATATGTGCAGTACGATGAGGAGTTTCAGGTGCATTTATCGTGGTGCTCTGAGGCCAAATGTGGAGAAAAAGACAATGATCTGTAGCATCAGACAATGGGCCTGGAGACAATTGGTAAAACCAATTTTACTGCAAGTGGCCACCCTTTGGTGTATCAGCCCTTTTAACAAAGCCCTATCTGAGGGAGGCAGGTGTAAAGCCACAAGGGGGACATGCTGGGACTTTAACAAGTTTGTATGTATGAGAGATTACGGTAAGTTTCAGCATGAAAATTCCAAGTGCAGAGGGAGACATGCCCTCATCCAGTGCTATGGAATGGGAAGTAGCAGTCAGGGGCAACAGACTGGGAAGTGGAACAAATACCAGGGTCCAGCCGAAGAACAGCAGGGTAATCAAACAACAGGAAACCGAGGAAGACATGGAGCACATGGGAAAATGGACAAAGGCTCATACTCCAAGGTGGACCGTTTGGACTGCTGGTTGGCCCTCTACCACAAAAGAGAGGACACAGAATTGTTGAGTGCAGGTTTTTGGTTTGTTTCAGGCTCACAAATGAGGGTCCACTGTTATGGCAACGGGCGAACAATTTGAAGTCAGCGAGGTCACACAAGCAGGTAGTTAGGCAAAGCTCTTGAAAGAAATGCAGGAGGGCAGGATGGAGGACCCTTGCCAATTGGCATAGCGCCAAAGAAGGAGAGGGGGGACTTCCTGTTAATACAACACTTGTCATGACTGGAAGGGGGCTTGATCAATGACTACATAGCAGAGGAATCAGCGTCAGTATCATACTCATCCGTGGATGTGGCTTTCGCAATAGTGGAACAGGTTGGTCTAGCAGCTTGGATGGCCAAGTGCAATATAAAGTCAGCATTCAGGCTGTTGCTGGTACACCATGAGGACTTCTAGTTACTAGGGTTACAGCTGGAAGGGTCTTGGTATGTGGAGAAAGCACTCCCCACGGGTTGCTCCATATCATGTGTGCTGTTTGAGTGAATAAGTAATTTCTTGCAATGGGTGTTCACCTTGCAAACAGGGTGCACCACAATAAAACACTCCCTGGATGACTTATTTTTTGTTGGTCAACCCGGTTCTGCGGATTGTCCACAACAGTTGGCAAGTTTTCAAGAGCTCATGGTTGACATTGTGGTGCCTCTAGCACTGGAAACAATGGTAGGTCCCAGCCCAGTGCTGTAATTTTTGGATAATGAGATGGATTGGGTGCCCATGGAGATGTGCCTTCTGGTCAAAAAGAAAGTTCATATGCAACTGGTACTAAAAGCAATGCTAGAAGAGCAAATGGTGATTGCTAGGGAGCTCCAGGTTTTTCTCACCCATCTAAACTTCGCATGTAGAGTAATGAGGGTGGGGAGGACATTTTGCAGGAGGCTAGGTTTGTCACTCACAGGGCTGTCGCTGCCCCATCACTACATCAGATTGTCAGCAGGCGCAGAAGAGGACCTGCACATGTGGCGCCCATTTTTGGGTGAATTCAATGGTATCCGATTGTTATGCCACATGATTGGGAGTGGGATGTACAGATATACTCTGACACAGCAGGTAGAATAGGTTTCGGTTTGTGCCGGTAGGGAAGGTGATGTGTGAAAGAATGGCCATGAGACTGGAAGCGGGGAGGCTGGAGCATAGCTTTCCTGGAATGTTTCCATAGTAGTGGAAGTGACACTCTGGAATCAGGATCTAGCACACAAGAAAGTATCATTTCAAGTGGACAACATGGCGGTGGTACATGTAGTCAATAGAAAGTTGGCGGGGTGAACAAGGGCTCGAACTGTCGAGAATTTTGTTCTGCGTTGCTTAAGACATGATGTCGTTTTCAGGGCTAGGCATGTACCAGGGGTGGACAGTGACATTGTGGATGCTCTGTCTTGTTCACAGTGCGATAGGTTCCATGGTCTGGTCACGGATACAGACAAGGTCAAGACAACGATGCCAGCAGCAATGTGGAGCATAGGGTAAAAATAATGCTTAAGTTGGTGGTAGGGTCTCTGGCAGAATCCACTAGGATGGCCTATGCACATGCTTGGCAGAAGTTCATTGCCAGCAGGGTTAGGTGATAGTAAGAGGTATGGTACAAGGAGGAGGATTTAGATCAGTATATGTTAGTCTTCATTGAAAAGGGTTTATCCAGAGTAACGATTACCAGGAAACATGCTGGGCATTGAATTCATGGGCAAGTTTCTGTGGGGTTATGCACCATTGTCTGGGAAACTAGGAAGAAGGATGCTCAAGGGTCGGATGCAAGAACGGGGGTACCAACCACAGGTGTGAAAGCCATTAACAAATCAGCTCCTTGGCAAAGTGATGGGGTTTTGACAGTCACATGCAATTGTGAGAAATAGATAATTTTGTACTCAACACTAATGGCATGGATGTTTTGGGGGGATTTCAGGGTGTTTAAACTGTTGGGGTGGTGGGGTCGCTGGTTGGTGTGGGAAGAGCTTAGGGCCGCATGAGACAGATTGGAGCAATATATTCGCCATTCTAAGACTGATTAGAGGGTAGCAGGGAAGATGGTGGTGGTGCAGCCATGCCCAGTTGCAAACGTATGATGAGTAAAGTGGGCCACCAAACTAAGAGGACTCAGCGGAACATCGGGAGGGGTTCTCTTCAGGCACTTGGTTGGCTCTGGGTGATGTATTTTCAACTTTTATGGGTTTTGAAGAAAGCATTGTCAAAGCTGGGAGAACCTCTATGAGATTATGGGACCCTTTCTTTCCAAGTTGGGGTGGTCACAGACGTGTGGCAACAGGGTTGGGGTAGGGGTAGGATCATGCAGCTGGGTCGTGCTCGTCACGCTGCTTTCAGAGTTATGCGCGATTTTCTCAAGGTGGTTGTTAAGTGTGTTGCGTCTTTTGTTGTATCTCATATATACAATTCTTATCAGGTGTTGTGGCTGGTCTGGAGGCAGTAGAGCTATTGATTTGGATAGTAGGGCATTCATTTGTGAAGTTGACAGAGCGGTAACAAGTACAAAAAGGGCAAGGTGCCAACATTGGGCTCAATCACCACTGTATAAAGTTTTGTGGTATGGAAATGGGGGGGTATGCAGTGGTATGAACTGTTACAATATCTGAATAAGTTGTTGCAGAGTGACACATGTCCAGACATTTTGGTGATCCACTTAGGGGAAAATGACAAGGTCAGGAGGAAGGAACTGGCATCAATGATGGAGATGAAGAGAGATCTCGTAAAAATTAAGAGACAATGGCCGGGCACTTTCGTCGTATGGACGGAATTTATACCCAGATGGCAATGGAGGGGGTTAGACAGGACCACAACTATTGATAAGGCCAGGCACAAGATCAATCGTGCAGATTTTCTGCAGGGAAGAGGATTTTGGCCAGGTGGAGCACCTGGAATTGAGATTTGACACTCCAGAATTTGTTTAGAGGCGACTGGGTTCACTTATTATACTATGGGATGAAGCTATACCCCATGCGGGTCAAGGAGGTGCTGGAAGACACACTAAAGGGCAGGTGGGGAAACAGGGGTTCCTCGTAGGGGATCAGAAGGCGAGGCATTTCTGAGTGGCGGTTGGCAGTTTCAGTTGCCATGTTGCTTGATTAAGATATTGTTGTGAACATAGGTGAAGCATGAGAATGGGGGGTTGCAAATGGAGGAAGTAAAAAGTTAAGGTTTAGGATACTTAGATAGGTAGAGGTGAAGAGACGTTGGTTAAAGTGCAAGGGAGTAAAGGTCAACAGTTAAATAGCATTTCAAAGTGCAAGTTGAAAGTTTAAGGGGGAGAGACATGATTAAGGGAGGGGGTAATTTTGCAGGAAATAGTTGTATAGTGAAGTTTGGATTTCTAAGGCTATGGCCTAGGGTTGAAATGTGTGATGTGCATCTGTTTTCAATAAAGCGGCCTTTTTCATACACAAAAAAAGCAATTATGTTGTCTGTGCTGCTCCCCTTTATGGCAATTTACCATTTATTAATGTTATTTTATGGGACGGTAATAGGATTTAAAATTGATGTGTGGTCCCTTTCTAAACACAAATCATTTTAGAAAATGCATTTGTTTACTGTGGCTATGGTTATACTGCTAAGCACTTTACATACTTCAGTGGTTTGTAAGTGCACACATTTGTTCCACTGTTTAGACAACGCTTATTTTTAATGTCTGGAACATTTAAAATTGAATGATGATTCACTGGGTGCACCTGATCTGGGTAAAAAAAAATTAATAATTTATTTAGATCAGAATGTGCTGTGGGTAAACAAATATGAATGAATCATCTGTTGAGTTGTCTACTGTGTGTTAATAATAAAGCATTCCTGTGGAGGGCATTTGGTTGAGGTTCTAAGCGCTTGCTAATAATTCAGCACAAAGAACGTTTTCCTTAACCTTTTGACATACGGTGCGGCTAACTCACTAATGAAGTGTGCGAGTCTCTCTCCCTTGGGCCCTTACGTCTAGATTTTTTGTCTAACACAACGATAACTCCATGAGTTATAGAGTACAGCATTGTGGGCATTGGGTTTAATGGTACAGGCAGTTCTGACCAATGACAGAATTTACCTAAAACACCATATTTCATGTGGAGATAGGGTTGAGAAATGGATGCACTCTATATGAATGCGGGTTCCATTCCCAAGCTCTCAGCCTGAATAGCTTGCTTATTGCACATGTGTATCTAATTCGCTTACAGTGGTGGCTTGCAGTGGAAGTGCTATGGGCAGTGGGCGGTACGGGGAAGGAGCAGGGTGGGGGGTAGTGGAGTCGGACATACGACAGCCACGAGTAAAGTAAGTAAATAAATAAATAAAACTATTTACCTTGCGCTCGCTGCATCACCAAGTTGGTAAATAGTTTTATTTATTTATTTATTTACTTACTTTACTCATGGGGGTCGTATATCCAACTCCACTACCCCCCCACCCCTCCCCACCGCCCCGCAGCACTCCCACTGCGAGCCGCCACTGAGCGCTTATCATTTTGCCATATGATGTCTTATGTCATGCTATATGAAAGATGTCCTGCAGCTGTTTACAGACCTCTCTGGCAGACAGATCTATCTCATGCTGGTCTCTTCTTTTTGCTCACCTCCATTCACTCATCGGGTATGTGTCCCTTGAGACTCAACAACTCCTACACTAGCAATCAATCAATCAAAATAGTTTATTTTTTATACAGTTACCCTTAAAACAGACAAGGCAATTATTGCACGTAAAATGCAGTGTATGACAATATGTTACACTTAAGGAGAATACACATAATAAACATAATTCAATATTATGTAAAAGACAGTCCAAGTTGTACACCCTTACATAAAGTGCAATTTGACAGCAACTCACTTATGGGTCTAGGTTTTACATCGATATATACATAGATTTCTCAGTGACATAATACCTCATTACCATGAGATCACCATAAAGGTGTGTCTCAGGGAGCAAGCAATAAATACCTAAGTCTTGCTGACTAGCCCAAAATTATAAAGTGCAAAAGGGCAAAAACGAAGGACCCGATTCAGAAAGGAACTTACGAATCATGAACTTATGAGTAAATGTAAATGTAAATGTTGTAGACTTGTAAAGCGCACAGCTGCCCCAGCAATGGGGCGTCCCGGCGCTGTAGACCGCTGGGGAACGCGTCCTGGCTATCCCTGTGAGATGGTCCCTTTCTGGGTATCTCCAAGGTGAAACCAGGCATCCCTGGCGTCTGTGGGGGGCCGTTGTAGAGATGAGGCAAGCTTAATGCCCAGAGTTGCCGAGTGTGTTCCTGGTTAGAGTAGGTACCGAGGCGAGAATTATCGAGTCCGTTTTGACCCTGGTCCACGACCCTGCCGCGTCGGGAATTGACCCTGGTCCCTGGCCGATTCTCTGCTTACGGGTCTGCCGCCTCTAACTAGTGAGCCACACCTCTCCACTGAGCGATGAGTCTACGCACTTGGGGCAGAATACCTGCACTCAGGGCGGAATCTCCACACTGCAGTGCGAAGATTAGGCCCCAAGCAGGGCCAGGCTAGGCATGGGCAGTGTGGGCAGCTGCCCAAGGCCTCGCTCCTGCTCACAACTAAAAAGGAACACACTGCCTTCCAAAAAACATAAAAATGTTAAGCGGTCCAGGGACCATCAGAGGTGCAGCACTAAGTGGCCCAAGGGAGGGAGCCCCCTCCTGAGGGCCTCGAAACCATGGGCTGAAATGGCTTCAGAATTCTAATCACTGCATCTGCATGATAACAGCAATTAGATGGGTACGTGCCCTTAGGTGTGAAGTGACCCTGGCTCTTGAACGTAAAGCAGGGTGTCCTGCAGGGCTCACAAAAAAAAGAAAGAATCACGTCCCTTCATCAAGGATGGAGGACAGGGAGACAGGCGTCATAAAAATTTAACAAATGTAACCTGTTATGATTACTTCACTTTTCTAGAGGTCAAGCTCTTTGTGCCCTTACTCGTGTTTAAAATACTACTGACTTTGAGCGTTTGGTCTCCTTGCTGTGATGACAACTTGGTTCACATAAGACAGTTCTTGCTTCTTGTTAAGCCCCCTTGTTTATAGCATAATTCTGTTGAAAAATGGTTTCTGACAAGATTTGTAACCTTTTGTGCATTGGAAAGCTTTGCACCGATGAGTGGATTGACTACCAAAACTAAAAATCTACACTCTACATAATTATATCAGCCTTTTATCATTTTGAGACTCAAACCTAGGGGCATATTTACAACGAAGTGGTGGAGCGTGGCGTTAGCCTCCTTGACTTAACGCAGCGCTCTACCACTTCAGAAGCGCAGGGATGCACCATATTTACAACAATATGGTGCAGCCCTGTATTTCCCCCTGCGGTGGTGCTAAACTTAACTACCTGGCGCCAATGCAGGCACCCTTGCAACATAGTGCAAGGATGTCTGCATTGAGAAGAAGAATGTTTTTGTGCAGGAAGGTCTCCCTTCCTGCACATAAACAATCTTTAAATGTTGTTTTGTAACTTCTATGTGTGTGGCTTAATCCAGCACACATAGAAGTTGCAAATCGTAATTTTTTTTAAATTGTTTATGTGCAGGAAGGGAGACCTTCCTGCACATAAACAATCAATGGCAATTTGCTATGTCTATGTGTGCTGTGCAATGAAGCACACATGGAAACCGCAAAAACGAGGAGAAATAAAGCATTTTTCCTCCTTTCACTTGTTTAAGGACAGGTTTCCCCTGGTCTTAATTTTGGCATTGCTTCCTATTTATGCCACCCTTGTCAATAGGGGTAGCATCAAAATCAAAGAGTGTTGTGGTGGAATGCCCACCGCAACACCCATTGCCCTCCCCTTTCCCGCTAAGTACAGTGTGAAAGGGTGTCTTATTTACAAGGCAGTGTTAAGTCACATTAAGTGGCTTAACGCTGCATTGTAAATAAGGCAAAGCCCCTATCTCCACCACAATGTCACTAAAAGTGATGTTGTGGTGGTGATAGGGGCTTGTAAATATGCCCCTTAATTCCCCAGTTATAAAGTCGGTGCCTCTGGCTTTAACACCACATCCTCTTCCAAGCAAGGTGTGAAAATAAATGATCACTTAAAATGGCAATTGCAGTTCTTTTTTACATTTAACACATTTAAAATGGACCCACAATACAAATAAAGAACTTCCATGGCTGGAAGGCCTTCCATTGAAAGTAATTTCATCTACTTTATGTGTTTGCCCAACTTGGAACTATAGATCAGTGACCTCTGCTTGGCCACGGGGCTATTAAACCAACACTAGCGCTCTGTAAAACCTAAATGCTTCTGACCAGTCAGTGGAGATTCCCCTACCGTTGGCTGGTTCAATATGAAAATCTAATGTATTGTTAGTCAGCCATAAATGTTTGCAGCTGAGAGGTCAGTAATGAATATTAATGATCAGGATCCCCCAGTTGCACTGTTTTCGTCAGATTAAGCTGCACTGTTATCTGTCAATTATTTAAATTAATATGTTATTTTGTTGTGATTTAAATATCAGGTCAGAAAAATGCAATCTATGTCAAAACCATTTCTCAAATTTTATTTGACCTTGTGTGCTCAAGTTTTGTGACCTTTGATTCATGAGATGGCATGCCTCTAATCAAACTACAGTGATGTAAAATCTTCTGCTACAGAGCTCGTTATCATTCTTACCTCTGGACAGTTCTCCATATCCCAGTTTTCTTTCATTCTATAAACAGTAATCTGAAATTCTGTCCAAATTCTGTAGAACTACAAATCCCAGAACACAGTAAGGTGTTAAATGAAATTCACATGAGATTTGAGTCATCTGGTGCATATTCATACACCTAATATATATACTCTGAGCTTTGTGATGCGGCATCTGAGTATCTCGTGCACCCAATACCTCACATCGAGAAGTTGATCAAGTCATGGACACTGAATGAATCCAACATCACACCCAGTGCAAAGATCCCCCCGCCACGTTAGGAAAAAGAGACCCTCATAGCTCGCTTGATGCACCACTTAATTGATGCCCCATATAGAAGTTTAGAGAGCCAGCACTACAATACCGGCAGTACAGTGACACAGTCAGACATCTTGGATTGGGCATTAGGCTTTCCAAAGATGCAGAGAAACGTGGTGTAAGCCTCGTAAATGGAGACATTTAAATATTGCATTCAGTAGATGGTATAGTGAACAAGGAATGTGGATGATTTGATGTTGGCTAGTTTGAGTTCGCTTTTGCATTATGCCCCCAATGAAAAACAAGAAAGAAAAGTGCTATAGAGGAAACAGTGGAAGTGGGAGGGGGAAAAATGATTACCTTAATCACGTCGGAAGCAGTGGACGGGCACTAATTAAGTTGAGTAAATCTCTGCTTGGTCTGTTCTCCACAGCAAGCATAGGAAGTGGTGCGTCAGCTGGACTCGCCAATTACGGAAGCTGCAAAGCAGAGTGAGTTGAAGCACACAAATGGTAAGCAATGAGATGGGGACAAGTCCTATTTTGTAAATAATAGTATCTCGCAAGTGAGATGCATGTGCAAGTGCATGCACTTGCAAGCTCGGCCCCCCAAAAATGTGTAAATGCACAGAAGCGTATTACCTTAGAACATGGGATTATATCACTGTATCTCAGCACTGAGATGCATTTACTAAAGGTGAGAGTTTTTAAACAAGAACTGCAAAACAATGCTGCCCCTGCCCTCATGATAAAGGTATTAGTGAACTAAGAGCAGGGCTATTGGAATTATGTGGCAAGAAAAGACCAAGGTGGATGCACCCCCAGAACTTGGGGTGTGTCCCCCAGGCACAGGATAAAGTCCTGAAAGAGGTTTCCAATATTGCAAAACGATCGTTCCAAGTTTTTTTTTAAACTTTATTGAGGCTTTAAACTTTTCAAAGGAATTGAAGGCTTCATTTTTCAATCCATTGTGAAAAACATACACATCTGGGTAACTGACTTTATGTACTTTCCCAATGCATTTCGGGACTCATGCCTTCGTCAGGGGAAATCTGGAAATGATAAATGTAGTAATGAGTATAGTGTGGTATGCAGGAAGTTATTTCCACCCGTGCATTGTGATACGGAGGAGAAGAGTGGGGTGTGTTGTGAAAGGTACGGTAAAAAAGATATGGCCGGTGATAATGCGGTATTGGTGCTACTAATAGGTAGTCGGTGTGGTTGATGCGGCGTGATACAGTTTTAGTAGGGTTGGTGCTGGTTCCGTGGTATAGCTGTCCGGACGGACTTATAACGTTACGGTGTGATGCGGTTAGTGGAAGCTGATGCTGTGAGTGAAACGCGATACGGTTGTCAACAGATAAAAACATACGGGTCTAAACCAGTGTGTTAGCGGGTTATCCAGTTACTACCAAAGATTCATCCTGTGGAAGGGTCCGGTTCACATTCTTGAGAATCACCTTGACAGTCTAAACCAAATTGATCAACGCATACAGTTCACTTCTAACATCCATCCACATTCAATCACTTTTTTGGATGTTAACATTACCAGAAAACCTACAGGATTTGAAACAGACCTACACAGGAAAATTACGGATAGAAACAATACCCTTCATTACCAAAGCTTCCATCCTTTACCCCTCAAACAATATCTTCCATACTCTCAGATGCTTAGAGTAAAAAGGATAGTATCCAACCCTACCAAAGCAATTGACCAACTTGACACCCTTACACAAAGATTCAGGTCTCGTGGATACCCAGACCAGGTACTACAAGAAGCGAAAGAGCGGTCAGCCACCAAGAGCAGAACTGAACTCCTCAGCATTCAAACCAAACCCATCAAGAACCAACTTACTGTAGTTTCTAAATACTCCACTATGAGTGTCGCCTACAAACGCATCATTAAGAAACATTGGCAATTACTCAAACTGGAACAGGATTTCAACCACATATTTGACCAAGAACCGATTTTTGCCTACACTAGAAATAAAAACATCGGGGAAATGCTTAAACAAACAGAACAACCATCCATACACTCCATATTCAAGGGTACTAGCCCATGTTTGAACTGTAACAATTGTAACAGCATCATAAAAGGTGAATATATTACACACCCCATGAAAGGACACAAAATCAGAATTAAAGTAACAGCGACGTGTGATACCACCAACGTCGTTTACATGCTTAAATGCCCTTGTGGCAAGATTTATATTGGTCAAACTGAGAGAAAAATGAAAACCAGACTAAATGAGCATAAATCTAACATCAGAACCAAACAAATGAAATCCTCAGTCACTCAATGTTGGACCCGGCCTCGTGGCGTGGTCCTTAACCCCCTGGATTGTGCCCGTTCCCCGCCCCGGCCGTCACGGGCCACCCGTCTGAACTGCACCAAGGCCCTTCACCCGGAGCTGCACGTGGTCGCATACTCCTCGTGGCTCCGCCATCTTGTTGGCATCCACGTCACACCGTGCACCAGCCGGCGCGACCCCGCTCAACCCGGCCTCGACCCCAGCGAAGCCCCGACATCGAGGCACCACGAACTAGCCAGGGGGTGCCGCAGGAACCATTCATCGCCCCCGGCGGAGGACAGTATCGATGGGACCCCCAACTGTCCTCCCCTCTCGAGGTGTGATCGCCCTGCAACTCCCATGGGCCTGGCGCCTCTCCTGCTGGGCGTCTGGCCACCTCCACCCGGCCACTCCGCCCCCTCGGGCGCATAGGTCCGGACATCAAAGGGCTCCAGACCTATATCTGGGGCGACCCCACCACAGCTCGGCAGTTGTATCCCGGAGTCGAGAGCCCTGCTGATTGAATCGCGGCTGACCCTACTGAGGAAATATGAATTTTGTGATCAGTTATGTCCCCTATCGTAGACCCCAACGGCTCCATGTGCATGCTATAAGTACATGTATGTTCCCTCCTGCTCCAGTTCTGAAGACGCAAATATATGTGCGTCCACCGTCAACATGTCCTCTTTCAGATCCGCCATGAATGGGTCAGATATTCCATTCCTAAGTATGAAAGGCCACCGACTTTATGTGGTTCACTTTCCACATTTTACAAATTCAGGCGAGTAGGCCCGAATTCTGTCATCAAGCCTTTTCCTGCCTTCTGCCTCTGAAAGCTCCAGTCTGAGCCTGCATCCGTGACCATGAACTTTGTCCTACTCCCTGCGCGGCTAACGGTGCCTGATCCACCATATTGCCTGCCAAAAACTGTATTTCACCTTCGAGATTATCTCCTTCGCTCCTCATCCGATGCATTCCTGTCTAGTAGTTTAGGTAAACATTCTTCCAGCTTCCGTGCAAAGGGCCAGGCCTTGCTGCCCTCATGCCAATAATTCATAGCCCCGTTACCATGGAATATTCCTACCCCCTCGCATCTAGTGTAGACACTTAGACGCTTGTACATGCACCAACAGTCAGTATAGTCAGTATAGAATAAGATTCTATCCTAAGAGACCTCTCTTTTGGATAACACAGTTCTTTAAACATAGGATATTAGATATGATTTGGAATTAGGTTGACATAACCCCAGACTTCTGTCTCCACATGTAGAGCTAAATGTCAAGTCTCCTTCACCCTCTAGTTCCACGTCAATCACACGTCATGCAGCTGCGCGCGCATCTCTGCCACATATTTCTGCTGACATTGCAGGATTCTTTTATGGATCCACCCACTTGTAACATCATGTTTAAATGACGTATTTTAGTTACACCCATGTTTAGTTACGTATGTACAGTTTATCTGAGTTATCAACTGTCACGCCTTTTGCATCTGTTTCACTGTAATGCATTTTCTATAAAACCGCTTAACTATCAATAATATGTGTTCCTTCCTTCCTGAACTCTCGTGGTGATGGAATAGAAGGCCAACAATTCGAATTGTTTCCCTTTTTATAAGAATAAAGCCTTTTAAACCTCTAATATCACGGATTCTGCCTCTTATATTTACTGAGTTATTCTTGATAGATTTTACCGCATAAAAAATAGTACCGGTAACGAAATATTTACCACATAAATTGGCGCCCGAACAGGGACACTTTCTCATCTCACGCGCCGGCGGTGCGTTGCAGGCCCGGTCTCCTGCCACAGCTGAACGGACAACAAAAACGCGTATCTGCAGGATTTCCTGTGTCTCCTTCCGGCCAAGCGGGGACGACTGAGGCTGCGATCAACACCCAGACGAGGCGGTGAGAAGTGCGAAGTATCCCGACCAGAGCCTAGCTGAGAGAGCAAGATCCGAGGTATACAGAGACCCGCCAGGTTCCGAAGTTCCAAGTACAGTCGAGTCGAATCCAGTCCGGTCCAGTTCCAAGTTCCGTTCCGAGGCCTTCCGTTCCGAGCTACCCGGTGAGTACCATTACCGGGGAGGCATTTAACGTGCGCATAGTCTGTGCCGGTCAAGACGGGTTTGGGTACACAAATCCGGTCTGCACTGTTCTAGCAGTGTATCTGTACTGTTTAGCAGTATATATAGTAATATAGTATGTCTTGCATATAAATAAGTATTATCCAGTGTCAGTATAATGTCGGTAACCAGTTTTCTATTAGTTATCATTGTTCATAAAAACTGTTAAATGTTAAATGTTTTAAAAACGTTCTATATATTGTGGTGTGAATGACTGTTCATTATTGTGTTTTCTTGTATAAAGTGTGTTCTAGTAATAAGATCTAAAAATGCCGCTCTTTTCGAAACTAAGACAAATCAAAACTAGAAAAAGTGTACTCGAAGAAGCTGTTCCCATCCCACCGAGGGACACTCCAGGGTACTTCATGTATCATAAGCATGGCCTAGATGCCGTATTATTTCTTGATTTATGGGTAGATTACACCAAAGAATTACCAGAGAGTCAGAGATGGCCCGCAGCGGGGACCTGGGATGCAGATTGCATCATGAGAGTAGAAGAAGAGTTATGGAAAAAGAAAGCCAGACAGTCACAGAAAGATGCCATTGAATTATGGCGTAAAGAATCATATAGACGTACAGAAAAAGCACTTAGACAGGAAGATAAGAGTAAAGAGAATTCAAATAAAATCCGAGAAAATCTATTACTTGAGGAAGGTACTCGAGTAAACTCAGAACAAGTAGATAGACAAAGAAACGCCCTTATGAATGGTATGTATCAACTTCTGGCCGAAGGGTTACCTAAGGCTACTCCGGAAATACCAAAAGACTTGCCAACCCCATTGTTTCCGATAAAAGCACATCCCAAGGGACATCCCAGAACCGCAGAAGATGTTTTCCTCTCCCGCTATTTAGATGACGCAGCTCCCGAGTATGCTAATACCGCACCACATAGACCGCTTGCCGGTGATGCTCACCAAGATCTTTCGTCTGTACCTCCGCAACAACACGCTTCGACACACATTCCGACAAGCACATCTGTTTCTACAGCTTTTCCCACAACGACGGGTGCTGTCTCACCCTCAACAAATCCTTTCACGTCCAGCACCCCAGACGGTGCTACAGGAGGTACGACAGACCTTTTTTCTACACCACCCAGAGGAAATACATTTTCCCTTAGAGATTTAGCCCTCCAACGTACGCCCAAACTAGCCACTCCTGACATGCTTAAGGAACTTCTAGTAGATTGTAGATATGACCCTGTGCCCGGTAAACGGGACGAAATGCTGCTGTCATCATTACGTATCCGACGAGCTGCAATATATTTAACGAAGTTACCAGGAATGAATACACATTTAGAAAATATATATCACTTTGTCCAGTCAGGGCGAGGCCCTGAAAGTATTAGCAGAGCCATGGAGTACCAGAA
The DNA here is from genome assembly GCF_964204655.1 of Triturus cristatus. NCBI lineage: Eukaryota > Metazoa > Chordata > Amphibia > Caudata > Salamandridae > Triturus > Triturus cristatus. The sequence goes on from NC_140594.1 coordinate 683,728,054, forward strand.
AGCGGAGGTACAGGGACAACTGTTACGTTTCCTCATAAACTGTGTAATTAGAAATCAAGACCGGCCTGGGGTAAATCCGGAAGAAATGCAAACACTTGTCACCTGGGGCCGGAATATATCAGAAGGAAGACATGATAAACAGTTATGTATAGTAGCTATGTACCGAAAGATCCGCAAAGAGGTAGAACGAATGCACGAAGAAAGATTAGAGGTAGACGCCGCTGATCTAAACAGAGAGGAGGAGGAGCAAGAATCAGAGCAAGTAGACACGATAGCTTATGTAGGTAAAGGAAGACCCCATAATAATACCAGAGGTTTTAACGACCCAATACGTCCAATACGTCCAGAATATAATAGACATTTTCCAAACACTATGCTAAATACAAAATCCCCTGAACACCTATTCCAAGCCGCTGATAAATTACTCCGAGATTGAAGGGGGTACCACGTGCTCGATTCCATGGACGAACAAGAATTAGCCAGGTCAGCAGTACAGTGGGCTGACAGCCCCGGCGAATACAATGATGATGTACTTGCACACACGTTTCTGAATCTAGACCCGTACGAACAGCGTTTAGCTAGTATATACATGATTCAACACCTCCTTATATTATATAAAAGCCAACACTCCGATCCAGGACCCTTACCTGACATATTGACAGAACTACTCACGAACATATGGAGAGGGTCAGGTACTGATTTGATTAAGGAAATACTAGAATCCCGAAACCAATATTTAAATTTCGTATGCCCAGAACACGTCTCAGTTCCCATAATGGGAAGAAAAATGTATCACATAGATAGACAGAACCCGTTACGCGAAGTGCACCCGATCAGAGGTGCCGACGATAATTTCACACGTGTGTTTGTGTACACGCCTATAACTAAACTGGAATTATTAGAAATGAAGAAAGTAGTACCCAGTCATGATAAAGATCCAGCAGGTTTCCACCGTGAGATAAAAGACATGTTACTCATGGGAGAGTATACCTACCCCGACATTATGAAAATATTAAAAGTCCTATTACCCGCAGGAGTTTATGAAAAACTCAAAGAAAAAGAATGGGAGGTAGGAGACCAAAAGATAGATTGGACAGCATTAGAAAACGAAGAAAAGGCCCGAGCTGCAGGAGCAGGGCTTGGGGATAAGACTACAGCACTAGCAGGATTACTAATACAGGTATTGCCACGTTTATTAACTACGAAAAAGGAAGACTGGGGTGCAATCTCAGCCTGTAAACAAAAACCAGATGAAGACACTAGTGATTTCTATTCCCGATTTGAAAAATGTTGCAGTATAAATAGTGGTATAAAAGCCAGTAGTGAGTCATATCCACATCTGTTTGTGACAAAATTAGTTGAAAATTCTCTGCTACAAGTCAAGAATAGAGTATTGAAATTCGAAAGTACCTGGCAAGGTAATACCCCATCACAGATGCTACAGATGTTACAATATCATCACAATAGAATTAGAGAAGAACAAGAACACGAACAAAGACGTATGAAAGATACGAAAATGAAAATGCTTGTTGCACAGTCAGTTCCAGCCGATAGTCATCAAAAGGGTGATTCCGCAGGCCCTGCGAAAGGGACATGCAACTATTGTAAACAACTAGGTCATTATATACACGATTGTCCAGTCCTGAAACATAATATTGCTACAGGTAGAACACATGAGAGACCACGTCCACCTAGACAGGATCAGAATCAACAACAAATACCTCAGCATGCACAACCTAGGTTAGCTCCGCAACAGTTAGCTCCGCAACAGCTAGCTCCGCAACAGGCAGCTCCACAACAAATTGTAGCACCACCACAAGCGCAGCCTATTGCTGCAACACAAGCAACGACACAACAGATGTATCAGTATGCACAAGCAGATTATCCCGATTATCAGCGATACTCATGAGATAGCCTAGAGAGGGAAGTTGGCTTACCCCTTATTGAGGTTCCTGTAGACCAAGAGGGACCTTATGTACATAGTGAACTATTAGGGGAAGACAGAAAGTTTTTACTTGATACAGGGGCAAGCAGAACAACTATAAGACGTAGTGAAGTTCCAGGGGCACCCCTCTCAGGCTCACAGAATATTTCCCTTGGATTTTCAGGAAAACCTATAATTAATGACGTAACACAACCTCTTGCACTCACAGTAGGTCCATTAACACGTACAACAGATTTATTGCTTACTAAATCATGTCCAGAAAACTTGTTAGGTATAAAAACATTGAAAGCTCTAGGAGCTATAATATGTTGTTCTCCGGAAGGAGTACGACTATTTTTACGTGACTTTAAAGGTCACTACGTATCCAGAGACATGGATCACCGACTGCAGAATTTACCTACACATTTATGGGCACAAGGCCCCACTGATGTTGGTTGCATGAACATTACACCATATCGAGTTACACTGAAATCAGGAATAGTACTACCACGAATACGACAATACAAGTTACCACCAGATGCTGTAGTGGCTGTACTGCAAATCATTGACGAGCTCATTGCACAAGGAGTGGTTGTCGAAACAGACTCCAATGTATGTAATTCTCCGATAATTCCGATTCTTAAAAGAACAGATCCAAAAGCTACACCAGTATATCGATTAGTTATTGATCTGCGCGAATTAAATAAATGTATTGTGCCACAATACCCCGTGGTCCCAGATATCTCTTCATTACTCACAGCTATTGACTCAGAAGCAACGTTCTTCACTGTAATTGATCTCAAGAATGCTTTCTTTAGTGTCCCAATTGATCCGGAAAGTCAATATTTATTCGGATTTAGTTTAAATGGACGAAGTTTTAAATTCACACGCGCACCTCAAGGATTTACAGAAAGCCCCAGCATCTATAGCCAAGCACTGAAACGAGAACTTGACAGTATCCATATGCCAGTTAACACTGCCTTGCTTCAATATGTCGATGATCTGCTGATCACCGCCCGAAGCGAACTTGAATGTGAAAAAGCGTCACTGACGGTTTTAAAATTTTTGGCTGACAAGGGGCACAAGGTGTCCCCTTCTAAGCTGCAATTCTGTGTCCAGCGAGTTGTTTACCTTGGGCACTCGCTGTCCAAGGAGGGAAGGCAGCTTACATCCGACCGCATCCAGTTAATCGCTAACATGCCACCACCCAAGACACAAAAGGAGGTGCGGGCTTTTATAGGCCTCACTTCATACTGTAGGCAGTGGATCCCTCAATATGCATTTCTAGCAAAACCACTCATCCAGTTGACAACACAGGAGGCAGCCACATCGACTGTCCTCCCTTGGACTCCAGAACATACACACGCTTTTGAAAGCTTAAAGAAAGCTTTATGCCAAGCACCAGTCCTAGCAACACCATGTTACAGTAAACAATTTACACTCTTCGTTACAGAACGCGAAGGTACTGCTTTGTCAGTACTCACTCAGGAACAAGCAGGATCACATAAACCATGTGCTTATTTCTCTAGTACATTAGATCCAGTAGCTCAGGCACTTCCAGCGTGCCTGAAATCAGTGGCAGCAACAGCTTTAGCAATCAGACAAAGCGATGCCATAGTGTTAGGACATCAATTGACAGTACAAGTACCACACGCAGTAGAGGTTCTCTTGAACCGCACACAAACACAACACTTGACTATAGCGAGACTCACCGGTTACGAATTAACATTGTTTCAGCCACACATAGAAATCAGACGTTGTAATACGTTAAATCCTGCCACACTGTTACCAGTGGGCGGAACAGATCCATTGGCACATGATTGTGTCGAAGTCATTACTATCACGACGAAACCCAGACAAGACTTGACAGATATCCCTTTGACAGATCCAGACTTGACATTGTATGTAGATGGGTCATGTATGAGAACAAGTACAGGAGAGTTAGTGGCCGCTTACGCAGTCACAACAGACACTGAAGTCATTGAAACAAATTGTATTAACACTTTGTCAGCTCAAGCAGCAGAGCTCACCGCTCTGACACAAGCCTGTATTCAAGCCAAAAATAAAAAAGTCAACATATACACAGATTCACGTTATGCCTTTGGAGTTGTCCATGACTTCGGCGTACTGTGGCGAGAGAGAGGTTATTTAACTTCTCACGGTGCCCACATTCAACACGGACCCCTCATTCAAGCCCTATTAGACGCGATTCATCTACCTACTGCAATATCGATTATGAAATGCAAAGCCCACACAAAAGTTACCGATTTCATTTCTCAGGGTAATGACCTAGCTGACAGAACAGCTAAACAGACTGCTCAGAATCAGACTCACACAACTGACATGACAAAGACAATAGTTCCGACACCAACCCATTGCATGACAGTTAAGGATCCCGCCCTTGATGTAATTGATATACAGACACACGCTACACCAGAAGAAATAAAGAAATGGAATGAATTAGGAGGGATCCAAACAGATCAGGGATGGATGACGAAGGAAAAATCTATATGGTTTCTTCCCGACTCAATGGTCCAAGTCATCATTAACACTATACATAGTCCAGCGCACCTAGGAGAAAAAGCTATGCTAGACAGCATTCAACACATTTGGTTCAACAAACATTTACGAGCCGCAGCTAAACAAAAAGTTCGTACCTGTATGATATGTTGTCAGTTTAATCCAGGTAAAAGCATCCCCGTAGAACAGGGTGGATTCCAAACTCCCGATCATGCTTTTGAAGTCCTCCAGATGGATTATATCCAGATGGAACGATGTCGAGGATTCAAATATGTTCTCGTAGTTGTCTGTGCTCTTTCCCGTTGGACAGAAGCATACCCAGTTTCAGATTACACTGCCCCGACTACTGCCAAACAGTTAGTTCGAGAATTCTTCCCACGATACGGTTTACCACGTGTTGTTTATTCAGATAACGGCCAGCCGTTCTCATCCGAACTAATGAAACACGTTTCCCTTCTATTAGGGTATCAATGGAAATTTCACTGTGTCCGACATCCCGAGGCAGCAGGTCTCGTAGAACGCCATAATCAAACTTTGAAAATTAGATTGTCCAAAATATGTAGAGAAAAAGGAGTCGATTGGATAGTAGCCTTACCAGTTGCGCTCTTTTACATGAGAATGGTAGCACATTCTCGAACAGGGCTATCCCCGTATGAGGTGATCTTCGGTAGACCACCAAATATGTGGGGGACGCCTATACCTCGTAAAATCACTGACGTTGACTGTAATATGCTGACAGATTACCTGGCTTCCTTGATGTCTGCACTACAATCTTGTCGTTCACAGGTATCCGCAGCTTTTCCCGACAATACTGAGGTGAAGCCCCATGACGTGGTTCCTGGGGACTTGGTGCTGGTCAGGAACTTTGACCGGAAGACCCAACTGGATCCTAGGTGGAAGTCACCGAAGTTAGTTTTACTTACCACCAGGACAGCCGTGAAAATCGAGGGAAGAAAAGAATGGTTGCACTCAAGTCATATCAAGAAATTTTATGGACTACCATCCAATATAGAGACTAAACCCTGTATTTCCTCAAAGACAGACTCAAAGCTCCCCTTGGTTGAGCAATCGAACTCAGAAATCTATAAACTAAAATTGAGGTCTAATAAGTCAGACAATTTGATTGTTTAAGTCCTCTCCAAGGTGAATCGGTTGAATTTGTCTCTGACATGTATCCTCTAGACCGAAATAGAGAGAGAAATCAGCGAAAGCAGCTGAAAAAGCATGCGTATTGTAAATCACTTCGTAGTCACTGTACAGTAACATTATTAATTTTGTTTTTTCTAAGTCTTTTGATCATCATTGTCAGCATTCTATTGCACATGTATTACCCTATTCCTAAACATGCTTATAATATAACTGCAGAACATTCTTTTAGCGAATCTCCTCCGCATGAATTGTCATATAGATTTGCGCTGCGCAACAACACATTCATTAGTATGCTACATCATTCCCATCAAACCAGCAATGCCACAAATTGTTGGATATGTGGCCGACTCCCTCCCTATCAGAACTATAAGGGAGTCTTGCCCCTCTTTCCCTATCCTGTCCTGTGGAGCATGGTTTAGTTTGATTAATACCCTAGATTCAAATTCCGCAGTTTATCAAGACAACTGGGTATGGGGAAACCCGAACCTAGCTTTACTTAAAGTCTGCTACCGTAACAAGGAGGGACTTCCCAAAAGAACAGGAACTGATCTAGAAAATGAAGTATATGGATTAGGTAATTTTACACTTAACCTCATGATCCTGAACGTTGAATCTGAAGCTACACCAATCTTGCCCGCCATGTCAGTATTCCCAGTAAAAGGGGAATTATGTATAAGAAAGAATGGTTCCATATATATGGGCCATAGTAAATGCACCACTGTAATAAAATTCAGTGATCAAGGCAAGTCTACATTTAGAGCTTCCCATCATTCCTACTTCATATGTGGCCAGACCGCATATATATGTCTACCTTTAGATTGGGATGGTACCTGTTACATAGCATTCCTTCTGCCACCTGTTTTCCTAGCTCCTCCTGATTATCACAGAAATACCCATTTAGTACACAATAGACGGCAGAGAGATCTCCCAATTGTCGATTACACTGAAACAGCATGGGAGAAATACACAGATTTCAATAAAGGTTTCTTTCCCTATATAGGTACAGTCACTAATAGTAAGCTGATACGTAGATTAACCAGAACCCTTGAAGCAGTAGTGAACGAAACTATTTCCGCCTTAGGCAATTTAACAGAAGAGCAGTCTGCTATGCGGATTGTTGTGCTTCAAAACCGTCTTGTCCTTGACGTCATCCTGGCCGATAGGGGCGGAGCTTGTAGGATCATCGGATCAAGTTGTTGCATTTTCATACCAGAAAATTCACCGTCAGTATATAAAGCCATAACTCGCCTTCATAAGATTGTAAGCCAGATACACCAGAGTCCAGGCACCTGGACTTGGTCCGGTTGGTTCTGGGGCGTGTTGTCAGCCTGGGGATGGAGAATTCTATCCTTCCTAGGTATTGGCTTTCTCATACTATTCAGTTGCTGCTTATGTCTACAATGTGGGCCAGCGATTTGTGGTCTGTGTGCCACCTCGTGTATCCCACATCCAAGTTTTCGTTCGAGATCCCGGAAGAAGAAAGAAGAACAAATGATGCTATATGAACAGATCGATGGATTGATGAAGATCGATATCTCCTAAGGGTCCGAAGGGGACAAGGAGGGAATGAGGAAATATGAATTTTGTGATCAGTTATGTCCCCTATCGTAGACCCCAACGGCTCCATGTGCATGCTATAAGTACATGTATGTTCCCTCCTGCTCCAGTTCTGAAGACGCAAATATATGTGCGTCCACCGTCAACATGTCCTCTTTCAGATCCGCCATGAATGGGTCAGATATTCCATTCCTAAGTATGAAAGGCCACCGACTTTATGTGGTTCACTTTCCACATTTTACAAATTCAGGCGAGTAGGCCCGAATTCTGTCATCAAGCCTTTTCCTGCCTTCTGCCTCTGAAAGCTCCAGTCTGAGCCTGCATCCGTGACCATGAACTTTGTCCTACTCCCTGCGCGGCTAACGGTGCCTGATCCACCATATTGCCTGCCAAAAACTGTATTTCACCTTCGAGATTATCTCCTTCGCTCCTCATCCGATGCATTCCTGTCTAGTAGTTTAGGTAAACATTCTTCCAGCTTCCGTGCAAAGGGCCAGGCCTTGCTGCCCTCATGCCAATAATTCATAGCCCCGTTACCATGGAATATTCCTACCCCCTCGCATCTAGTGTAGACACTTAGACGCTTGTACATGCACCAACAGTCAGTATAGTCAGTATAGAATAAGATTCTATCCTAAGAGACCTCTCTTTTGGATAACACAGTTCTTTAAACACAGGATATTAGATATGATTTGGAATTAGGTTGACATAACCCCAGACTTCTGTCTCCACATGTAGAGCTAAATGTCAAGTCTCCTTCACCCTCTAGTTGCACGTCAATCACACGTCATGCAGCTGCGCGCGCATCTCTGCCACATATTTCTGCTGACATTGCAGGATTCTTTTATGGATCCACCCACTTGTAACATCATGTTTAAATGACGTATTTTAGTTACACCCATGTTTAGTTACGTATGTACAGTTTATCTGAGTTATCAACTGTCACGCCTTTTGCATCTGTTTCACTGTAATGCATTTTCTATAAAACCGCTTAACTATCAATAATATGTGTTCCTTCCTTCCTGAACTCTCGTGGTGATGGAATAGAAGGCCAACAAATCGAATTGTTTCCCTTTTTATAAGAATAAAGCCTTTTAAACCTCTAATATCACGGATTCTGCCTCTTATATTTACTGAGTTATTCTTGATAGATTTTACCGCATAAAAAATAGTACCGGTAACGAAATATTTACCACACTACGGAGAAGAACTCTTGTCGGAACCATCACGAGCCCTGCTGACTGCGTCGCGGCTCCTTCTTGTGAACCCTTTCTGAACCACTTGGAACATCGGAGCCCTGCTGACGCTGTCGCGGCCCAACCTCGCTGAAGCCTTCCTCGGAGCCCTGCTGACGACGTCGCGGCTCGAGCTGAGCAGAAACCATCTTGAGAGCCCTGCTGATTGAATCGCGGCTCTCCACGAACTGTACGCCAGAGCCCTGCTGACGCCGTCGCGGCTCGACCCATCCGAGATCCGGAGGTCCACCAGCTTGAGGATAAGAACTGGGCCCCAGGTACCCTCGTACCGCATTCCTGCCAAAGACTGTCCCGCTACCCCTACCCTTCCAAAGAGACACTGAGACTTTTGGTGGATCCCTCGATCCCTTCGTGTAAATATTGACCTCGTAACCTTTTTATTGCTGATAAAGAATTGCTTGTCACAAGACAACCTCCTTGAGTCCTGTGTGGTGGTGTTACTGTGCTAGTACGTGATAGGAGAAGGATCTCTCAGGAGACTTCTCGGCAGCGCTCGGCTACTTCGTGCAGTGAGAGGGCCCCCCCTTGGTGGTCTCACCGACTCCTCGGGGTCCGCCTTCCAACATTTGGTGGCAGCGGTGGGATCCGAGCCGAACGCAGTACGTACCAGCCAGTACCCACTAGCTACCCATCCAAACGAACAGCATCATGAGCAGCCAGGAAAACAACGCGACAATGGAGTTCCAGCCCGAACGGCTGGAAGATTATACGCACAAAGAATTAAAACAGTTCTGCAAAGACAAAGGCATTGCAACCACCAGCCTAGGTACCAAAGAGGAGATGCAGAAAGCTCTGAGGGCATGGTTGGAGGCCGGGGCAGGCCCCTCCCAGGAAGAAGGGCCCTTGCCCCTGACGGAGACCACAGCAACCGCACTGACTCCGGCAACCGGAGGAAGAAAGAGCCTAGAAACCGGCCTCTCCGAAGAAGAAATACGAGAGCGGGAAAAGGTCCGGAGCCACGAGCTAGAGCTCGCCCGACTGCGGCTGGACGGCGAACTCCAGCTGGCAGAAAAGAAACTGGCCCTCGAGCAGCTACGCCTTCAAGAAGAGATAGAAGAGAAGAGACGACACCGGGAGTTGGAGGAAAAGAAACTAACTCTTGAGCACGAGCGCAGTCTCAAGGAGCTCGAGATCAAGGCCAAGAACGGAGGGACCGACACCCCCAGTACTAGAGACACTCTACCGCCTTCCGAGGCCAAGGTACATATCCCGAAAGAGGTCGTCAAGGAGTATTACAAGAATGACGACATCCAACAATGGTTCAAGGCCTACGAGGTGGCCATGACCTCCCATCGGGTGCCCCGAAAAGACTGGGGCGCAGGCCTGTGGGGGCGATTCCTGAGTGAAGGGCGGGACACGCTGCTCCAGCTACCGGAGGAGGTGATGACCTCCTACGATCACATGAAGGAGGCCCTGCTCACCCGCTACGGGCTAACAGCGGAAATGTACCGCCAGCGGTTCAGAGACTGCAAGAAAATCCCGGGTACCACATGGGTGGAATATGTGGACTTTTTCAGTCGGGCCCTAGAAGGGTGGATCAAAGGAAGCAAAGTAACCACCTACGGGCAGCTGGTCGACCTCATCGTGTGGGAACATCTTTCCAACAATTGCTTCGTGGAACTGAGACAGCACCTCCTCGACAGCAAAATGACCGACCCGCGAAAACTTGCCGTCGAGGCCGATCGATGGGTCAACTCCCGGGTCCCCCGGAACTCAATGGGGGAGTACCAGAGGAACCCCAACGGACCCCCCCGCCAGCGCGGTGGGGGGGAGGGCCGAACAGGAACCGAGACCCTCCCGCCGGGGCCCCCAAGAGCCCCCCTCGAGGGCCACCGCAGCCACATCTCTCCCCGAGCCTAGCCCGAAGGGTGGGCCCGGACCACGGCCACCAGTGACCTGCTATGGCTGCCAACAAACCGGACACTTTGCCAGCGATCTGGCCTGCCCTCTGAACCGAAGAAACGGGGCCGGCGGGCCCCCGCCCCGGCAGCTGACAGCCGCCGCCTTGGGGGGAGGAGAAGAGGAAGATGAGGCCCTCGACCGAGAGAACACTGAGTGGGAGCCGGCAGCCATGTCCCTGGTCTGCCTGGGTAGCCGAGAGATGGTACCCTGCACCCCCATCCCAACCAACACCCAGAAGTACCGGCAGCAGGTCACGGTCAACGGACAACGGGCCGAAGCCCTTCGCGACACAGGCGCCAGTATCACCGCTGTCCGCTGCCACCTGGTGACCCCTGAACAGATTCTACCGAATGTGCTGTGCCCCGTACGGACGGCCGACAACAGTGAAAGCCTATGCCAGATGGCCCTGGTCCCCTTCGAGTGGGGAGGGGTGATGGGCCTGCTGAAGGTGACAGTGCGCGACGACGCCCCGGTCGACTGCCTCCTGGGGAACGACTTGGAAAGTTCCCCCTGGGCTCAAGTAGAGCGACGAGAGCACCTCCGAATGTTGGGACTGGCTGATTGGGCCTGCGCCATCACCCGGTCCATGACCGCCCAGGCCCCCCGCTCATCCTCGACCTCCGGGACCGCCCAACCCGAGGGGCTCACACCCCCTCCCACCAGCAGCGAGGAGGAGGCGGACACCGACCCTGGACCCAGCGAATCCTCCCCCGAAGAGATGGCTTCTCCGAGCGCCCTACCAGAGCTGACGCAATGGCGACACGAAGGGGGCCCCACCCGAGAGCAGTTCCAGCAAGAACAACAGTCCTGTCCCTCTCTCGAAGGGGTCCGACAACAGGCGACCGCGCAAGCCAACGGTGACCAGACCGGCACCCACTGGATCTACTGGGCCGAGGGCCTGTTGTACAGTGAACAGAAAGTAGCAGAACTCGGGGCCAGCCGCGTGTTGGTGGTCCCCCTCCGCTTCCGGGAGTTCCTTCTCAACCTGGCCCATGATGTGCCCCTCGCCGGACACTTGGGGCAAGACAAAACGTACAGTCGTCTGGTGACCCACTTCTACTGGCCCCGGATGCGGAGAGATGTGGACAACCACTGCCGGTCCTGCCAGACCTGCCAAGCCAGCGGAAAGACGGGGGGTCGGGTCAAGGCCCCCCTCCAGCCCTTTCCCGCCGTCAGCACCCCGTTCGAACGGGTCGGAATCGATATTGTGGGACCCCTGGACCCCCAAACCGCCCTGGGCCACCGCTTCATCCTGGTCCTCGTGGACCACGCCACCAGGTACCCGGAGGCGGTCCCGCTAAGAACTATAACGGCCCCTGTGGTAGGCCGGGCCTTGATGGGGATCTTCTCCCGAGTGGGATTCCCCAGCGAAGTGGTGAGCGACCGCGGCACAAACTTTATCTCCAGGTACATGCGGTCCCTGTGGCAACAGTGCGGGGTCACATACAAGTTCACGACCCCCTATCACCCTCAGGGGAACGGACTGGTTGAGCGGTTCAACCGAACATTAAAAGGGATGATCCAGGGCCTGGAAGAACCCCTCAGGCGGAAATGGGATGTCCTGCTGCCCTGCCTCCTGTTTGCCTATCGGGAGGTCCCGCAGAAGTCCCTGGGGTTCAGCCCGTTTGAACTATTGTATGGACACCCGGTCCGCGGACCGCTCAGCCTGGTCAAGGAGGGCTGGGAGATGAAGCCCCGAGGCGCCCCTCCTGACGTCTACCGATACCTCCTGACCCTCCGAAACCAGACCCGCAAGTTCCGAGCCATGGCCGAAGCCAACCTCGAGGCCAGCCAGGAGGACATGAAGCGGTGGTACGATCGCAACACCTCTACTGTAGAATTCGAGCCAGGTCAGAAAGTATGGGTCATGGCCCCGGTCGAACCCGGCGCCCTCCAGGACAAGTGGACCGGGCCCTTCAAGGTGGTGGAGAAGAAAAGTCCCGTCACCTACCTGGTCGATCTGGAGTCCCCCCGGAACCCCCTCCGGGTCCTACATGCTAACAGGTTAAAACCCCACTTCGCCCGGACCGAACTGAGCCTGCTGCTGGCGACCGACGAGGGGGACGAGGACGACTCCGAGCCCTTGCCCGACCTCTTGCAATCCGACATTCACGATGGATCGATCGAAGGGGTCCAACTCGCCTCGTCCCTGACCCCGGAACAGCGCAACGACTGCCAGCAATTACTGCGGGACTACGCAGCCCTCTTCTCTCTCACCCCGGGGGTGACCCACTGGTGCGTCCACGACGTCGACACCGGGGAGAGCCCCCCCATACGCCACAGAGCCTACCGGGTGCCTGACCGAGTGCGGGCCTGCATCCAGGCCGAAGTAGCGAAGATGCTGGCCCTGGGGGTCATCGAGCCTTCCGACAGCCCGTGGGCCAGCCCTGTCGTCCTGGTGCCCAAGGCCGCAGCTCCCGGTCACCCCCCGGAGTTGCGATTCTGCGTGGACTACCGAGCCCTGAATGCAGTAACCAAGACAGCCGCACACCCGATACCCCGGGCCGACGAACTCATCGACCGCCTAGGGGCCGCTCGCTACTTGAGCACGCTGGACCTCACCGCCGGGTACTGGCAAATCCAGCTCACCCCCGGCGCCCAAGAAAGATCCGCCTTTTCGACTCCGGATGGGCATTACCACTTTCGGGGGATGCCCTTCGGAATGAAGAACGCCCCGGCCACCTTCCAAAGACTGGTGAACAAGGTTTTGGCCGGGCTTGAGGCCTTCAGCGCGGCCTACTTAGATGACATTGCCGTGTACAGCAACCACTGGGCCGAGCACCTCCTCCACCTGAAGGCCGTCCTGGCCGCCCTCCAGCAGGCCGGGCTCACAATCAAGGCCAGCAAATGTCAAATCGGCCACGGATCCGTGACCTACCTGGGCCATCAAGTGGGGAGCGGGCAGGTGGCCCCCCTCCAAGCGAAGATAGATGCCATCCAGACCTGGGAACCCCCCACTACCCAGACCGCTGTCCGGGCCTTCCTGGGCCTCACCGGATACTACCGGCGGTTTATCCGGGACTATGGGAGCATTGTTGGCCCCCTCACAGAGTTAACGTCCAAAAAGCAGCCCAAGAAGGTACACTGGACACCCCGCTGCCAAACAGCCTTCGACACCCTAAAAACAGCCATGTGTACTGCTCCGGTGCTGCAGGCCCCGGACTACCAGAAGGAGTTCGTGGTACAGACGGACGCCTCCGAGTATGGGATCGGGGCCGTCCTATCCCAAGCCGACGAAAAGGGGCTCGACCGACCAGTGGCCTTCATCAGCCGACGACTACTGCCCCGAGAGCAACGCTGGAGCACTATTGAGCGCGAGGCCTTCGCTGTGGTTTGGGCCCTCAAGAAGCTCCGGCCCTACCTCTTTGGCGCCCACTTCCGGGTCCAGACCGACCACCGGCCCTTGCAATGGTTAATGCGAATGCGGGGCGAGAACCCCAAGCTGCTGCGATGGTCCATCTCGCTACAAGGGATGGACTTTGACGTCGAACACCGGCCCGGCAATGACCACGCCAACGCCGACGGCCTGTCCCGCTTCTTCCGCCTTGACGAGGAGAATCCCCAAGGAGATGGGTGACTCTCCATGCCTTCGGCTGGGGGGGACGCCTGTTGGACCCGGCCTCGTGGCGTGGTCCTTAACCCCCTGGATTGTGCCCGTTCCCCGCCCCGGCCGTCACGGGCCACTCGTCTGAACTGCACCAAGGCCCTTCACCCGGAGCTGCACGTGGTCGCATACTCCTCGTGGCTCCGCCATCGTGTTGGCATCCACGTCACACCGTGCACCAGCCGGCGCGACCCCGCTCAACCCGGCCTCGACCCCAGCGAAGCCCCGACATCGAGGCACCACGAACTAGCCAGGGGGTGCTGCAGGAACCATTCATCGCCCCCGGCGGAGGACAGTATCGATGGGACCCCCAACTGTCCTCCCCTCTCGAGGTGTGATCGCCCTGCAACTCCCATGGGCCTGGCGCCTCTCCTGCTGGGCGTCTGGCCACCTCCACCCGGCCACTCCGCCCCCTCGGGCGCATAGGTCCGGACATCAAAGGGCTCCAGACCTATATCTGGGGCGACCCCACCACAGCTCGGCAGTTGTATCCCGGAGTCGAGAGCCCTGCTGATTGAATCGCGGCTGACCCTACGGAGAAGAACTCTTGTCGGAACCATCACGAGCCCTGCTGACTGCGTCGCGGCTCCTTCTTGTGAACCCTTTCTGAACCACTTGGAACATCGGAGCCCTGCTGACGCTGTCGCGGCCCAACCTCGCTGAAGCCTTCCTCGGAGCCCTGCTGACGACGTCGCGGCTCGAGCTGAGCAGAAACCATCTTGAGAGCCCTGCTGATTGAATCGCGGCTCTCCACGAACTGTACGCCAGAGCCCTGCTGACGCCGTCGCGGCTCGACCCATCCGAGATCCGGAGGTCCACCAGCTTGAGGATAAGAACTGGGCCCCAGGTACCCTCGTACCGCATTCCTGCCAAAGACTGTCCCGCTACCCCTACCCTTCCAAAGAGACACTGAGACTTTTGGTGGATCCCTCGATCCCTTCGTGTAAATATTGACCTCGTAACCTTTTTATTGCTGATAAAGAATTGCTTGTCACAAGACAACCTCCTTGAGTCCTGTGTGGTGGTGTTACTGTGCTAGTACGTGATAGGAGAAGGATCTCTCAGGAGACTTCTCGGCAGCGCTCGGCTACTTCGTGCAGTGAGAGGGCCCCCCCTTGGTGGTCTCACCGACTCCTCGGGGTCCGCCTTCCAACATTCAACACTTTTTGGAAGCTGGTCATAATATCAGTCAGTTAAAATTCTGTATTCTTGAAATCATCGCCAAAAAAGAAGGGAGAGACAACCATAACTTTTTACTACAATGAGAAAACTATTGGATTTACCTTTTAAACTCCATGAAACCGTTTGGAATGAATGATCGTACAGAATTTACATGTTATCTTTAATTTTTCACCTCATAGGTCTTTAGCATGAATATGTTATATTTTCCTAGCGATCCAATAGTTTATCCTACATCTACTGACTCGTTAATTATTGTTTATTGTTTATTGTTCATTGATCCCCAGACATCATTCTATCCCAAGTAATAGATTTATAATGTTACTGTTCCTACGTGCCTTGCAACCCATTGCAGCATTGTGACACAAAAATATGTTTTCTTGTCAACTTAAGTGATTATTTACTAACAACTCTCTTTACACCTTTTTTCTAATTAATTCCTTACAAACACATTTCCACACACGTTTGTTGTACCATTAATACCGTTCTAGTCTTTTTTCACTGTCTAACACGTCAAGTCACGTCATATCTCCACAAAGCACATTAACTTCCGTACTCAAACCATCGCGAGCACACGTCCGGCGTCCTACAGGCTCCATACGTGGACGTACCCTGCATACACCCGGTAAGCGTTAAACCAATCTTTAGATCCTGGTATCTTTGGTAGTAACTGGATAACCCGCTAACACACTGGTTTAGACCCGTATGTTTTTATCTGTTGACAACCGTATCATGTTTCACTCACAGCATCAGCTTCCACTAACCGCATCACACCGTAACGTTATAAGTCCGTCCGGACAGCTATACCACGGAACCAGCACCAACCCTACTAAAACTGTATCACGCCGCATCAACCACACCGACTACCTATTAATAGCACCAATACCGCATTATCACCGCCCATATCTTTTTTACGGTACCTTTCACAACACACCCCACTCTTCTCCTCCGTATCACAATGCATGGGTGGAAATAACTTCCCGCATACCACACTATACTCATTACTACATTTATCATTTCCAGATTTCCCCTGACGAAGGCATGAGTGCCGAAATGCATTGGGAAAGTACGTAAAGTCAGTTACCCAGATGTGTATGTTTTTCACAATGGATTGAAAAATGAAGCCTTCAATTCCTTTGAAAAGTTTAAAGCCTCAATAAAGTTTAAAAAAAAACTTGGAACGATCGTTTTGCAATATTGGAAACCTCTTTCAGGACTTTATCCAGTGCCTGGGGGACACACCCCAAGTTCTGGGGGTGCATCCACATTTCATATTTACACTCTATTTCGGAGAGTGATACCCCGGAGCACGACAAAACCATTATACCTACTTCACAAACCTTCAGGAAGTGCGCGCACTACACCTTTTTCTCAAGAAAAGACCAAGGGCCAGATGTAGGACCATTTGCTTTTGCAACTAGCAAATTGCGAAAATTTGCAAGTCGCAATTTGTGCGTTGCAAAAGCAAATATACATCAGTGTCACAGACACTGTAAGCGATTCCCAATGGGGTTGCAAAATACAAGGCTCATGAATATTAATGAGCCACTCGCAATTTGCGACCCCATTAGGAATGGCTGGCCCACCCAGGGATGGTGGCCTCCTGGGCTCAGCAGACCTCCATGTCTGGGACTGCTTTTCAATAAAGCAGTTTTTTTTTTTTAAATGCAGCCCGTTTTCCTTAAAGGAAAACGGGATGCATTTAAAAAAGAAAAAATGCAACATTTTTGTTTAATTTTTTAAAGGCAGTCAGTGGTCCCTGGGACCACTGGCTGCCCTTAAAATATATTTTTGGAGCCAGTCACAAAGGGGAAGGGGTCTGCGACTCCATTACCATCCTCTTGAAGAGGGCGCTAATTTGCGAGTGTTTTGCGACCGCTATTGCGGTCCCAAAACATTCTTACATAGGGTAGAGACTCACTATTAGGAAGGGACGCCCTTGGCACGCCCCTCTCCTAATAGCGACTCGCAATTCCTAATTAGCGAGTCGCAAATAAATTGCACTCGCTAATTAGGAATTTTACATGGCCCTTTAACATATGGCATGTGCAAACGGGCTGCAAACCTGTTTGCGCATCCAATTTAGGGTCATACATCTGGCCCCAAATTAGGTGCCATGGTTTACTAACTTGTGGCAAGAAAAGGTGAATTATGTGACAAGATGCAGCACATTTTCTGATATTACCTCATTGTTTTGTCATTCACCCAAATACAGTAATAATCAACAGAAAGTTGAACGGTTAAACTTTGCGAAGGGCTTTGCACTGTGCAGCAACAAGTGTTGTGTGTTTTTATTAAAGTTGTGTCCGTATGACCTGGAAATAAAATTATTTTTATGTGTGCTGCGTTCTTATTAAACTTGAAGCAAAATTGCAGTTGATGACATCAAACTCGAGAGGTGTTGTACAGCACACACCCGACTGCACATATTTGAATGTACTCTGTTGTGTGATAATGAACAAAATGGAGGTTGGTCTAATAAAGCATTTGCCTATGATCACCCAATTTGGTCAATCAGGGTGGTTGGGAGTGATGCCTAGGTTTGCCAGTTTCTTACTGTGTAATTCGGCAACTACATGGGTATCTCTTTATGCCATTAAAGCTTAATTTTTCATCCTTAATTCTTGGAGGATGAGACTAGAGCCTGGGTGACAGGCAGGGTCCATGTTGTATTTTTGGCAGATTTACATAGCATGAACGTTGGCCATGGACATAGGAACGCTTCACAACAGACACAGATTACAGTCATTTTCTTTCCAGCATTGAGATTTGCCTGGATTCACAGGATGCTGAGCCAAGCCCAGGGTGAAGCTTTGTTCCTCTTGATATATGGTGGGCAGCTGTAGCCACAAGGCCACATCACCTCCTGTGAAAGCTCAGCTCATTTTGGGCTCGAGGTTCCAAGAAAACCCGGAGCTTAGCAGAACCAGGCCTCTGGCTCGAGTTTGCAGTGACTTGCCCACCTATATATTAGCATTTCTAAAGAGAATAATGTTAAAAGGGGCAGAATCCATGCGGAAATGTAAAAAATGTTCAGAGAGTGTGAATCTGGAAGTGGGGAGATGGATGAAAAGGAACAGAGCAGCTGAAATAAGGTAAGAGACCAGGGGGAGAAAAGTGGTAAAAAGCAGCATATGGAGGGAAGCTGTGGATGTAAGAGGGGCAGAACCAGTAAAAAGAGGCGGGGGAAAGGGAAAGAAAATACAGGGATAAAGTGGATATCAGAGTGGGCTAAAACAGCAAGGGGGATATTCACAAGAACGTGTGATAAACATCACCAAAAAATGCTAACGCAACTTTACACATCGCAGCCGATTGCGGGAAAATAACCATGTGTCAACGTGGAATTTGCAACATGTCGGTACCATGCGATAGTGTGCCGAAACCGCGGCCAATGTCTGCAATACAACCACCTCAACGGAGATATAAACACAAACCACAACACAAAAAAATGTGCAATGAGCCCATTTGCGATGAGGTAAGCAGGGACAAAAGCCTGAAAAAGAAAGACAAACCAAACAGAAAACAACAGCCAAGCAAAATGGAGGCAACCCGAGCCAGCAGATAACCCCACAAGCCCCATTGGCAACAAAACATTGTACATGGCAGGCCATCTCGGACAAGGTGAATGCAGCCTGGGAGCGGAGGAGGATAATGGAAGAAAACCAGAACATCCGGAATGATGCGAAAGGCACAAACAAGCAGAAACCAGCCAACAACAAGAAGGCAGCAATGCACACCAGAGGTGGGACTCCCACGCCGCACCAGGAGCTGGATGACATGGAGGAAATGGTGTCCATCACATCAGTCTGGAAATGGTGGCAGGACATGGGGACCGGAAACTGTCCAAAACAACAGACACAACAGCAACAGGGAGAGAAACCAGACAGTCTGTGGACACACACATTGGCATAGAAATCAAGACACAACACAGTTGGAGACAAGTGAAAGTGCGGAAACGTTATCAACAAGTGCGTGTGAGTACGGCCAAGAGAAGTGTCACGATATGCAGACCAATGCAGCAGCATGTCTGAATGAGGAACGTAGGAAAGCACCCATGTCCACCTCGGGGGAGTCCATCACCAACACAAGTCAGTGTCAACCCGCGTTGGCTGTCCGCGCCTGGATCATGAGTCCAGGCCAATGCAGCCATGTCCACTGTCGTCTTGGGACATGTGACCAGATTCCCGACATGCAACCAGGTGTCGGGACATGTGCAATGGGTCCCTTCCAGTTGTGGCTGCAGGTACCTTGACACTCGTCCATGAACGCAAGTGCAGCTGCATAGGCCAACATCTCCAATGAGTGATCATTGTGCACCACATCTGACATGTCATCGACGTAATCCATCAGCTGACCCAGACAGATGTGCTGACTCCAACCACTGGACCTAATGTGCACCAAAGCCCAATCGGGTAGTTGCTCAATGTGCTCACTGCACACGATGACTCGTGCAATCTCCCAGGTCCAGCTTCCAGCCTGCATGCCATAAACGGGCATCCCGGTGACACTCCTGGCCATGGGCCAACAGGGGCACCCACACACGTCGTAATCCAGGTCAGCTACCGTTACATTGGAGAAGCAGACATCCATGGACCACTCAAATATGCACGAGCGACAACGCAACACAGGCTGAACGCAGGTGACATCCGCAAGGCTGAAGCTCAGCCGGTAACTGATCGGCAGCACTGCCAACGGCAGTGCCCCCAGTACATGCAGCAGACGCGCACGGTACAGGTCCACATGACTGGAGTCGAGCATGTGTCGGGGTGGTCTGCCACTGCGTCAGTGGCTCTGCTTGAAGCGGCACTGGCATGCCCTGCGCCAGTCCTGTGGATGAAATGGCACAGCTCGGTGCAATGAGCAGTGTCTGTGTGCAACGGGTGCAGGCCTGGGGTGGGGTGGGAGTACGTGTGAAGGCCATTTCATGCACGCTAACTACGACCAAGGACTTTTGCGTGTGGGATGTGTACACGTTGGTCTCACGTCGGGCAGTGTGTAGTGTGGGAGTCGCAAGCAAATGCTATCATATCTGTCAGGGGGTGCTGGCCACATGCAAGTTCCTGCTCAGAGCTGCAGATGTGCTTCCGCCTGATAGTTCAGACAAAGGACTTTTCATCCGTACAGTAACTTCACCATCTGCATGCATACAGGAGATGTACAGAGGCCTGTCGTGGGTGTGGTGGGATGTCTGCGACCTTAGGAATCATGGATGATATGCCCAGCACGTGGCACATGAGCGGCCTCACTGTGTGTCACGTTGCCACACAGCTAGTCCTCCCTCCCATGAGCCCCCACACATGTGTGTGCTGCGTGGTTGCCTCACGTGCACTTCTACGGCACACCATTGTAATGCCTGTCCGCGCATGACCAGAAGCATGCCAACAACACTGTGACTCTGGCCTTGGAAGATGTGAGGCTACATGAGTGTAGGTCAATGGTCCGGACAGGGCGGACACAGGTGTACAGTCCATGGCTGGCTGTGATCGCACTGTTAATGAGGCAAGGCAACTGACTCATGCATCCGCAGGACTGATACACATAACACTTGGCATGCATGTGCCAAGACCCCGAGTGGTCTTGCGCTCCTACATGTCCCCGTATGTGCGGGCCTGCCCTCCTGGTGCATGCCACATTGGAACATTGACTACTGTGGCCCTGGTAGCGACAACACCCCAACACAGAGACACACTTACCGCACTTCATGCCCAAGGCTAGGTCCGAGCCATGCCCTGCTCCCCCTGCCGAATCAGCATACCCCTGCGCTGTCCTGGCATACGCCAGACCAGCACATGCCGCTTGTGCATGCAAGGGGGTGCGTGCGGGGCCAAGGTCACTGCCAGCACTGAGGTGACATGGTAACGTCCGCTGAAGACAGCACACTATGATGTTGCAGGGCCTGTGCCTATCATGCTCACACAATGACCACACGGTCACACTTGCTCAGATGGTGTAAATGGCTACAGGCACGTGTGCACGACCACATTAATAAGCAGGCACACATAACGAGTGACACCTGTGTTGGATGTGTGTGGGGTGTGTGCACTCCAGCCGGCAAGGGCTGCTGTTGCAGTCAGAAATCGAAAAGGCCCCATGACATGTGCTGCACAGAGTTAGTGGCCCCGGAAGCACAGCGTCTTGCACGGGCCTACTGCTATGGGCCACTGACGTGCGGGGCACTCGGGCAGGGTCACGAGTGCAGAGCAGGTTTCCGTAGATGACAAAGGGGCTTGTCGCGGAGTGTCTCGGTGGACAGTGGTAGGTGTACCCCGAGGGCATGATGCAGAGGGCAGGACCATGCTGAAACAGTCACTATGGTGGAGATGAATGGAACAGACACATGTCGGACACCAAGTCCGATCCAGCCAGATGAAGATGCAGAAAACCACCAGGCTATGGACTCTGACGCCACCAAGGTCCAACCAGATGATGCCCATGACTCATTGCGCACAGAGTTAGCGGCACCAGTGCTGTTAGGGGATGCCGCCTGTGATGAGGCGTGTCCAATGATGTGGACTCCTCCACATCTTACCCAAGACACAGTTCCACATGTGTGACCTACTGGACCGCAGTATAGGCCTGAGGCAGCGTTCAGCACGGGCCATTCACCAAGTGTCGCCGGCTTAGGTTGGATGGCCCCACCTGCCTGCGTAGTTCAAGTTCAGTGGCACCACAGGACGCGTACTTGCGGTGAACAGGGTTGATAGCACCAGGTCAGTTGTTGATGGTGTTCGATCACCTCCGTGACTGTGATCCGGCTTTAATCCGGACTGAGCCGCATCTTCCTCTTACTCCTCCATGCGTTCACTGGTGTGGACTCTGCCAATCATGATTCACGACTATGTGCTGGATGTGGGACCTACTGGTCTGCAGGGAAGGCCTGAGCCCTCATCCAAGTGTCGCCGGCTTGCGTTGAACAGGGTTAGTGGCACCACGTGTCACCGGCTTGCATTGAACAGGGTTAGTGGCACCACATGTCGCCAGCTTGCGTTGAACAGGGTTAGTGGCACCACGTGTCGGTGGCTTGCGTTGAAGAGGGTTAGTGGCGCTACGTGCCACCAGCTTGCTTTGAACAGGGTTAGTAGCACCACGTGTCACTGGCTTGCGTTGAACAGGGTTAGTGGCACCACGTGTCGCAGGCCTGCGATATGGAATTATGCCTCACTGATCGAAGGGAGTCTGGTGCTGTGGCCGTTGCCATGGACATGGGGTCACTGCCATTCAGGACTCAGGACACAATTCCACATGTGGGGAGTACTGGGTCGAAGGGGACACCGGTGGAATATGTCAATGAGAAAGGAGTAATGTGGGTCAGCGTCGGGGGGGCCAGCGATGGTCTGCAGAGGCCCCGGGACTGGTGCTTGGAGCTTGAACCAGCACGTGGTGGGCCCTCTTTGACACACGCCGGTGTAGGCAGGTAAGCGGAGCCTCGTTGGTGCGCTGGGGCAGGCATGACGGATCTGAGGACCAGAGCCCGGGGTGCAGCAGGCACACAGGGACACAGGCCCCGCCGCGCTCGGCGCAGGACTCATGGCGGGCTGAGAGGCACCGCCCTGCAGACGCGTTGTCCATTCCAAATGAGAACCACGACCAGTGCGATGGGCTTTTTATTCACACCCCTAGGCAGGCCTGGCATACGCAGGTCCAACCCACTTCGTACGCGCATGTAGGGGCGGACATAACGTGCGACATTTCCACGTTCTGCCCCACAACCTGTGGGGACATGGTAGCGTCCACTGGCCACTACACTCCATGGTGCCATGCTGTGACTGGGTTGTGGGTATGGCAAGGCCGGATTCCCAATGGAGTCGTGTTGTTGTGTCTGGTCGGTTGGCATATTGTGTGTCATGTTGAATGTAGTTGTGCTGCGTACCCTTTGGCAGTGTCGTGAGTTGCATGACTGTGGGCTGGAGGTGTGTGGTGTGTTTATTTTCGACTTACCAACGGGCACTGCATTTACATGTGTGTCATCCTGGGGGTGCTGGGTGATGATGGACTGTTGGGAGATGTGAGTGTCATGCACTCTGCCTGGGGAGTTGGCTATGACATTGTTGAGGAGTCCCAGGCGGTCCACTATTGCCTGTACATTCATGGTATGCATGTGCTTTCTGTTGTGGTAGTTGTGTGCAGTGTTGGCAGGGGGCATGAGGGGTACATGTGTGCAGTTGATTGTCACTGGCATGTGAGGTAATCCAGCTATGGTGTAGGGGCCTTGCTTGGTCTCTAGCTGCTCCTGCTGGAGTGTGGGTGACGTGGGGGTGCTGGGGTACCAGGTTGATGTTGGCATCCAGGACAGGTGGGATGACCTTGGAAGGGGCTGGCTGTGTGACTCCTCTGACTCCGGCAGTTGTGGGTTGAATGGTACCAGAGGCTGGCATGTTCTGCGCAGCCAGCAGCTTTGTCTGTGGAGGGATGTTGGTTGTCGGTTGGGTTGGTACTGTCAGCAGGTGGGGGATGTGTGTCATGATGCGGGGGATGGTTGTCCTTTTGGGCCTGTAGTGGGCAATGTCCTCCTCTGGTGTTGGGTCTAGGCGGCAGGTGTGTTTCAGGTGGGTCCACTGTCTTTGTGTACGCTGCCTCTGTGGTGTTCCCGGGGGGGGTGGGGGACGGGTCCTGCGGGTAGTGGTGGGCCTGGGGTGGTTGCGGAAGGGTGTTGTGGCCCTCAAGGGTATCCGCCTTGCATGATCATTGTCTCCATGGCATCTGTGGGTCTTCCGGTGTGGCTCTTTGCTGGGCTCCCTTTTATGTTGCAGGTAGTCGTCCTGCCTAACACCAGCAAAAGGCAGGTGTTAATTCCCTGCAGCTACCGCGGCTTTTGAACTGTTTTTGGTTCGCATCGCAGATCTGTCAGTTCATTGTGAAAGTGGTGTTGTGGTTTTTTCGTGTGTTTTTGCATGGGAACGCCTACTCTGCATCTCATTAGGGTTAGTTGGTGGTGTCCACCGTGGAGATAAATTTTAGGGCAGTTATCGCGGGAATACTGGCGATTTCTGCAGTTTGCACCAGCTTGTAAATGGGGTGTTAAATCTATCTCCACTTTTGAAACGTTAAGGTGGAGGTAAATCGGAGATAAGTCCTTGTGAATATCCCCCCAAGAGTAGGTAATAGGCTGGGAAAGAAAGAAAGTGAAAAGTAGAGCCTGGGGGGGGTGACGTGGATGTAAGTGGGCAGAATCAGAAAAAAGTAAGAGACTGGAGAAGAGAGGAAAATGTTGTTGAACCAATGTACGCTGCTAAGCCCATTGGACCGACAAACCTGCAGTGGAGACGTGGTGGTGGTCTGGGAGCACCACACTGGAGGTCCCCGACCGACTACGTCAGTTGGACCGCCAGAGGACTGTCGCAACTGCCAGGGTTCCGCAATGTGGCGGTCTGAGGCCCCACTATGCTTGGTAGAGCCACGGAGGCATCGCCAAGCTTATTGTGAGTTTCCTCACCCCCACAGCATCATGGTGATGCTCATGCCATGAAAATGCTGGTGATGAGGAAACTGAGGGGGCCTTACATGGTCCGCTGCTGCCTCAGGACCTGGGGAGACATGCAGGGGGCACATAGTGTGCCCCACTGTGTGCATGCATCCCAGTTCCTGCAGAGCATAGACTGCCATGTCCATGCCATGCAGAAACCGGAATGAAATGTGTCTGCTGAATATCAGCTTGTTCTCTGTGTACTCGTTTAATCCTCTTGATCTATAAAATTTTATTCCCAGTGGGACCACGTCCTGACCAGAGATCTAGAGGTCATAGCTACTGCCCTGAACTCCTTTTGCAATATCTTGCTTTCCTCACCATATGTTCCTACCAATGTCACAACTAAACAAGCTGTGTTTTTTCTCTGCTCAAAATACCTTCAGCATGCGTGAAACTTCTCTGCATCTTCTGACATCTCTTTGCTACCTCTTTTCTCAAATGTCCCACAGTATTTTTCTGTAAAAGGAAAAAAACTGAAGTATATTTTGAGAGCTTTTCTTTGGGTCAGGGGAAATAGGTGGTTAATTGGCAGCATATGTGGAGGATACCATTGTTTAAGATTGCTGTTTCCGAACAGACTATTTTATTTAATTTGTTTAAGAGTTATTCCTTTTAGAAACCTGTGTCTCCAACGGTGGAAATAGCGAGCAATCAAAGTTTACTCCCGGAGGTGACAAAGGTATTGGAACTCAAATACTGTATGTCATTTTAATCGTACCCTATCAGCCCCTTATCCAGCCAGTCTAGCTTTGACTATTAAAAGGACTGATTTAGATCAGGTGGCAGTGGAATGAAATAACAAAAAGTGTGTTCTGTGACTAACCATCTTCCAGCACCCAACACACATCTTATAATATCTCCATGTGTGCAAAGTGCCCTGCAAACTGATTATGGATAGTAGTCTAGCCTGCAAGACTTAAGTGCATCGAGGCCTAATGAAGGGGCTAGTTTCAGGTAGGAAACAAAGAAAATCCACAGTTGACTGATAAGTCTATGGCCTGGCCACTAGGTGAGATGATGTTTTTATTACTGTGGATAAACTGGGCTTCCTGCTTGGTCTGGCTTTGCCACTGTTGCACAATACAAACAAAGTATCTCATTTACATATTGGAAGTGTTAGAACTGGGGGTCTCTAGTTGGCAGAGGTATGTACCTTTGACCAAATAGGGACCCTTGCTTCTAAATCAGGGAAAGGGGATTACACTACTGGATAACCCCTGCTCACCCCTTTGGTAGCTTAGCACGAGCAGCCAGGCTTATCTCAGAGGCTGTGTGTTAAGCATGTGTGAACACATACAGTAATACAGTAAAAACACTACAGATGGACAACAAACAGGTTTTATAAAAATAACTATTCTTTATATAGACTTAACACAAGACCACAAACGACAAAAATCCACAATACTGTACTCAAAATTGACTTAAACATGGTAGAATTAACTTAGTTCAAGGTGATGGTAAATGCGACACAGTTCTCACAAAAGTACCTGGATGCATACCGTAAAATAAACAAAAGGCTTGCAGTGTTGAAGATGCGTTGGTTCCTTGCTTCGGGGAAGGCGATGTGTCGTGCCTCAATGCTTGCGGTGCGTAGGGGATGCGTCTTGATCCTTACCGGAGAGGAAGTGATGCGTAGATTCTCTTACTGTGGCACGGTTGCGATGCAGCAAGATGGCGCCTCGATGGGATGCGACAATCCGGTGCGATGCGATAAGATGGCGCCCTTGATGCGATGATGTGAAGACGATGCGTACACGCCCTGGCAGCATTGCGGCGACTCTGTACTTTGGAGCCGCGACAGGCCCTGCGACACGCTTCTCCGATGATGCGACGGCGACCCTCACGGTGGTGACACGCTTCTCCGGTGATGCGACAGCAGACAGCTGTGACGAAGACACGCTTCTGGGGAGATGCGGTGGCGGCACGCTTCTACGGCAATGTGACGACTACAGCAGCGGCGGCGACAAGCTTCTTCTTGTTGCGTCGCACTTCCAGCTCCCTGCGACACGCACGCTTCTGCAGGTAGAATTCCCAGCAAGGAAATTCAGAGGGGAGCTGGTGGTGAAGTCTTTTGTCCCTGAGACTTCAGCAGGAGGCAAGCACAAGTTAAAGCCCTTGGAGTAATATTCTGCAAGATGATGAAAGTCCTTTGAAAGTTCCTTTTCCTCTCCTTGGCACTGAAGGCACCACTGTAGGCCAACCCAGCAACAGAGCACACTAGCATGGGGGAAGTACAACTCCTACAGCTTGCTTTGGTTCTTCTCCTTGGCAGAGGTTTGTCTTGTTGTTCCAGAAGTGATCTAAAATCTTGGGATCTGGGTCCCCATATTTATACTACTTTTCTCTTTGGTGTCTAAAGGCAGAGAGGCCTTTGCCTAGTCCAAATCAGTTCTGGTCAGTCCTGGAGCACTTTGTTTACAAGACTCCTTCTTTCCTTTCACAGTGCAGGCCAGGGACATCAGACGCACAACAGGACATGGAGCCAGCATTGTGGAGGGAAGGCACAGCCCTATTCAGGTCCCAGGTGCAGCTCCTCCCACCCATCTACATGCAGATCTCTCTATTCAGCCCTGTGCTGGCTCAACCTCTCTCCTGGAGTCCCCCAGCCCCTGTCACTCACAGAACCATACACAGAATTCACAACCTAGCAGAGGCAGGCTTGGACAGTTAAGCAAGAAAATACCTACTTTCTAAAAGTAGTATTTTCATACACAGAATGTTAAAACCAACTTCACTAAAAGATGTATTTTATTATTCTGAGTTCAGGCATACTAAACTCGAATTTCCACCTAGTTCCCTGAGTCAGTTAGGATTATAAGATGTAATAATCAAATGACCCATTCTGGCCTATGGGGAACAGGTAGCCTTGCAATAGTGAAAAACCAAAATGGCTGTAATTCACTATTAGGACAGGCCACACACACCAGGGCATGTCCTACCTAATACTTACAATGCACCCTGCCCTTGGGCCTACCATTGGGGTGGCTGATATGAAGAAAAGGGAAGGTTTAGGGACTGGCAAGTGGGTGCACTTGGCCAGTCAACATGGCAGTCCCAGACTGCACATAGGCTCTGCAATGACAGGCCTGCCTGAGATAATACCTATATCTGTCCACCTAATGGGACCCCACTGCTCTTCTCTGATCAATAAATTCCCAATAGTCTTTAAAAAAAAAATAAAGAACACAGCGATTATCATACATTTGTGGTAAACTCTGTAATTCAATAATCTGAGGTACATCTCCAAACCAGGGCAGGCAATACACTTTCCTGCTATGTAGAACCTCATAAATTCAGCCTTAAAAGAACTTAAACTTTATTAAACCCATATTCAGGCCCAAAGGACAAGAGTTCTCAAGTTTTCAATGGACTCAATTGATCTCAAGAAGAAAGTTGATCACAAAGCCTTTGAATTGCAAAAACATCTGTAATACCACCAAAAAACAAGTTGTTAAAATGCTTCATAACCCTTGTGTGAGTCTGAAAAGTGTTTCGGACTCATAAAATGACTTTTGTGATTCATTATGTTTCCCAAATAAGAAGGGGTGTTAAGCAGGCACCCTGTCCTATTTGGAATTTATCATGGAATGCATCAATCAGTTGTGATGATTAATTAAGATATACCCCTTTGGAAATTTTGTTGTCTGCCTTTGGGAAACCAGGCAGGAGTCCAAAGGACCACTGCCTGCTTCCACTGATGTGAAACATTTTTCTCTAAAGCAGCACCTGTCACTTTAATGAAATCGGGCTGCTTTTTGGTATGTACAATGTACAATATGTCATGTAAGTAAGTAGGTTGCATTACAAATTCAGCAACGTTTAAAAAACATTAGTCACTCCAATTTTATGTGTAAGCAAAACTCCATAAAGCAGACCAATATAAGGGAGGACATTTTGGCTGGGTACGGAAATAACTCAATACATGTGAAATTAAATGGCTGCTAATTTCTTGGTAAAACTCAATATAGTGATGGCCCTTGGTTTCCTTGCATCTATTCATGTGCCACATTCAAGGGATTACCGACACAATATTAAAAACAGCAATTTTGTGTAACAAAAATATTGTGTCATAAATATCGTTTAAAACATTTTGTGTCACTATAATTATAATGGTAAGTACAAAAATATCAAGAATAAAATATTGTTCCACAATAATATTGCTATAAAACATTTAAACATCATTTGTTTTATATATATATGTACAGAGTTTAAAATAGTAAATACTACACATTTTAATAAATAACAATGCAGAGGCAAAACATTAAAATAATATTTAATACTAAGTTAAATATATACTTATATTAACACACACATATATAGTGTATGTTTATGTATAAATATATAACATATGTCACTATTTCTTAAATTATATATGTTACATTATATTATTTTTGGGATAGTTTTTAACTTTACTACTATTAAATACAAATATATAAAAAAAAAACATAAACAATATTGACAAATCAGCTGCATTTTTTTGATTACCAAATAAATAAAATATAAAAACATTCAAATAAAAAACATTTGCTAAAAATATTAGAATTAAAAAAATATATATGTATACTAACAAATAATATAATTTTAAAAAACAAATAATAATAGATATATTTAAACAATTTTCGGAAAAGCATTGGAAGTTTGAAGTAATAGATATGCTATTTCCACTACAGTTTATGCAACAGATGGGTTAAATGTACTATTTCTGCTCCAAACAGGTCAACAGTAGGGAAAGCATTGACTTCGGATGGGTAATAATTTCTATTCCTACTCTAGTCTGTGCAATAGTAGGGAAAGCGGTGGACATTGAAGGGGTTTCATTTACTATTCCTGCACTAGTCTAAGCAACAGTATGAAAAGCATTACATTTTGGAGGGGTTACAATTCAATTCAATTAGACCTTATTCAGTTAGATGATAGCCATAAAAGCACAAGTGAAAACGAGTACTGTTAATAAATACAATTTACAAAAAACGTAAATCACCAGATTTCATAAAATGGATAAGATACATAGATAGTGCAAAATCCGGCCAGCAGAACAAGAGAAACATAATCAGAAAGCTGGGCATGTAATAAAAAAAGGAACGAGGACAATTACACCGTAGCTCAGACATGGAATATCTTGCTCTTGCAGCGTAAGAAAATAACACACATTAAAAATAACATGAGAATCACATAAAAATTGCAAAAATAACAGGGTCGGTGAGCTTGTTTAAAATTCAGACATCTCAATAAAGGTTTAATAAATATGTTCCTAGGGCCAATAAAATATCGAAAGAACAAAGTAAAGTAAAGGGAAGGGTGTCTTAGGAGACTGAGAGTCACAGCCACAGGGACCCAAAGTGCCCCAGGGGCTCCAGCCCTTTGGAAAGACCTGAAGATGGTGTATCACATTGAGTCTAAATCAGACCAATAAAAATCTATCCTCAGTCATTCCTTAAACTGTACACATATGGTTCCTTACCAGGCACAATTTTAAGCAGCAAATAGCCCCTTTCCATATGTTTCAAGAACCCTAATTGTTCCCAGTAAGTGCCCTTTGTTGAAAAAAAGTGTGTTTAACCCCTTTTTTTTCATCACGACTCATGGATGCTGGGCTTGAAAATAGGTTATCTCTCCCCAGGCAGTTCAGAATGCCCATAATGCACCCAATCCATGGGATCTTTGTTGCATGCTCCAAAGACAAACTCCATAGATAGTCTCTAAAAATCACATTTTTTAACTGCAATTCACTGGCTGACCATAATTTGATCCAACAGATTAGTGGCCTCAACGCAATTTTATCGACTAGATACTGCACTCCCAGTTCCTCGTGCACTGTAAATCCTGGGGTGCTTTAGGGAACCTGCAATACCCGTCTCAAAAACAAGTTTTCAAACAGCTGAATGCTATCAGCTTTTGTGTACTCCCACACTTCACTTCCATAGAGCTCCTTGGATACACATTTCACCATGTACTCTTCAGTTTATTACTAAAGGAGTTCATGAACACAAGCGCTGCACAAATCTGTGGATGGCAGCTGTTGTCTTTAAAAGCTCTAGTTTTAAACTAGGGTTTCCACTTGCTCTGATGGTCAAACAATACCCAAAGGTATGAGAATACTGAGATTTTGTCAGCATGTGAGATCCCACCTTGAATGTTTTGAGCAGGTATTTCTGGGGCCCATCGCCATCACATGCGATTTTGTAAAATTAACTGCAAGATCCAAGATGTCCATGAAATGAACAAACGTATCCACCAAGAGTTGTAGTACCACTGCGGTCCGTGCCATCAGGACTGCATCTCCTGCATATGATAATACAGGGTAGTGACCTGGAGCCCACCCTCAGACAATCAGCTCTCACAAACAAGAAGGCTTGCTCCAGACCCTTTATATATAGCTTGAACGGAAAGGGGACAAGGATAGAACCCTGTTGTTCCCCTCTTCTCTTGCCAAACACTTGTGTGTAGGCCCCCCTTGGAATATTGGGCGGAGACTGAAGTGCAAGAATGTAAAGCACTCAACAGGTATGCAACGTTAGGATAAATCCCCACTGTAAATAGCAGGTTCCAGAGTTTTACCCAGCTGACAATCAAGTACAGGTTAAGGCTCTGGTCTATGGTGGATCTAATCTGCCTGAACGCATACTGAACGTCAGTAATAGCATCATGATCATCTTACCAGGACCTTAGCCAATTGAGCACCACACTGTCCAGGACTTTTTCCACAACATCAATAAAAGAGATAGGACAATAACATTGAGGATTGTCCTTATCCCCGTTCTTGAAGATTAGAACAATTATAGCTGATGCCCAAAATCATTAGCACTATGGGCGCCTATAGGGCGATATCATCTAGGAACAAATCTGGGGGATCACATCCAGTCCTGGTGCTTTAGCAGAAGAGAGAGCTTGAATGCCTTTAATCACGTCCTCAAGTGTAAAGGAAATGTCTGGTCACCCTGACAAAACTGTCGCCAAAACCACCTCATTGCCCGTCGCAGCCTCATTATACATCTCCTCAAAATGCGCCACCCTCTGGGCTTCTGTAATGTTATGGCATAGACTACAGTCATTGTCACATACTAAACCAGAGCAAATTAATTACCTGCCAAAACAGGACACTGTCCTCCACTTCACAGGCCTGAGCTAGATCCTTCCAAGCTTTCTTTCTTTATCTATCCTCACAGGAGGCAAGTTCCCTTTTATATGTCCTTTGACAGCACAGATATGATCTATGCCCTGGGGACCATTTTCAGGGCTCTGTTCAGGTTTGACAAGGCCTTGGTATATTTACATTCAAACCATTTATTCTTGCAAGGAGTTACCTGCCTTGGAGGGGCCTTCAATAGGGTAGACACTTTCCGGGCAATGCCTCAAAGGCACTTAGATTTGACCCACTGGAGGTTTCTAGATCCAGGCAGGTCAAGAACTGGCCTCTACACTCAGATAAAAGGATTTTTTCTAATGGGATGGGCTACATTTTGGCCCATTTAACTCATCTCTCCTGATCTAGATGGCAGAATACCCCTGAGGTGACACAGAGGCAAGTAATACCCTTCCCTATCCCATTCAATACCAACATAAAGGGATTATGGTCGCTGAAGCACAAAATTATCAGTAAGTGGGAAGAGCAGGGCTGATATGAATATAAAATCAATGATGGAGGCACATCCCTTGCCTCTGAAAAAAGGTAACATACTTTGATTTTTTATCATCAAGAAGTTTATCTAGGGTGAAAAGCAGGTTATGGTTGTTTAAAATAGCCCTTCTGTGGTGTGTGCCATATACAAGCCTTCCATACCCATACACTTGGGCCTGCTATCCACGGGTTCCAAGGAATACACACAGAGAGGACGATTAAAATCCACCGGCATTAACGTATCCAGCTCCTCCCTTCAAGTTGACAGAGCATCAATCGCTGTACTTAATGTGTGAATACTAGATGGTTGATTACCCCAGAATTTAGTGTTATAAAGATTTGTCAGCACAAATGGTGCAAGGCGATGTGTGGTTACTGTTTTCCCTTGAAACAGTGGTGACCAAAATGCAAAATCTTCCGATCCTCCACCCAGCTCCAGCGAAACAAATTTATTCAAGCACCCATAGCCCGCCCCAACTCAGTAGATAGAGCAGCCAAGAAAAAAGTTTTGTAGCCCTCTAAAAAGAAATGGTTCACCTCTTCCCAGGTTTCCTGAAGACAAATAATCTGAAAATGTCTAACAAGGGCAACCTAATTAGGGTTGTTAAAGTTAAACCTGCAATGCCCCATGTTATCACGTGGAGCTGACTGGGTTTAGGCTTTGTGGGCAAGGCCTCAGGGGAAATTATAACAAGAGCTTTATCGGACTGGGGAGCCACTCCACAATGAGAAGGAGAAGGCTGAGCCAGTCAATCACCAGAGTCCAGATTGCTTAAGGGATAAAGTCTGTTTACAGACCTCAGGTCCGGGGGAGCAAGCAGGACGGGGATTTCTGTCCCATGAGACCACCCCCTTGCCCCCCATCTTCTGACTAATTGCTCAGACTGATTAAGGCTTATTAAAAAACACAGATGCAAGGCCAATATGTTTTATGCTTTAGCTGGTCTACAGGAACCTACAGCAGACAATACCTGGGCAGCAATAGAAGGTTTGTTGAAAATAATTATTACACAGTTCCCAGACCAACATTTCTTATCTTGTCCGATCCAGCTCATCCTTCTTACCATATTAGTGCAATTATATAGCTCACTCCTAAATTAGCATTACTGCTCATCCAATAGACCACCTTGTTTTTCAATTTATCCTATGATTCCACAGCACAATCCCTTAAAGGTGGAACATTCCCCAGACTACTAAAAATGGCGTGGCTTCAGGAGGTAAATTAATGACACTGCCAGGGATGGTGTATGGGGCTGAATTTTGAGCCCCATACACCCTGATGAGGGGCTACAGAACAATGTGGGACTTTGGGAATAGGAAATGCAGTAGAAGGTGGATCGGGGACAGAGGTCACTCCAGGGTCCCCTGTCTGGCCAGTGCACAGAGCAACCATTGGATTCTTGTTCAATGTTCCATCAGGAGAGAGTGTACAGGATGCAGCTGGGATGACCCTTCCCCTCTAGTATAACCAACCACCTCCCAAGACAATTTTCCTTCTATCTGTGCAAGTTTATAGTGAATTTGGTCCTTGCTGTCATTAATGCTCTTCCTGAGCCTACACAATGAGGCTGTAAGCCATGGGTACTCGGCTGCCAAAGGCGAATCAAAGTGTTCTGTTTGCATGCCCACATTGATGCCACCTGAACCACCCCTCGGAGCAGGGACCCTTTTCCTTCCTTTTCTGAATGAGGCTAATGCTGATTGAGGCAGGTTCTGGCAAAGAACCTGATGCAATACCCACCGTTTCAGGAGGGCTAGGTGATGCCGTCACCTCAAGGAAAGAGTCCTCCACTGTGACACATTCTGGTGCCGATTCCGAACCGGTAAAAAAATTCCCCGTATGACTCGTATCCGGTCTTTTTACCGTACGAATCGTACAAGTGCCGTACAAACTCCCAATTACGATTCGCATGGTAAAAAGTCCATACGAACCGCCTTGGGAATTATTCCCCACACGTCCTCGGGTCGGAAAATGTGTCCGACACGTCCTCGGACGATTTACCGTACAAATGTGAAAAGTCAAGTCCGACCGAGGAATCACGATCCATCCCGTGCGTCCGATGTCACAACCGTATGGAAAAAACACCGTCCGCACCGAACTCCCATAGCAACCATGGAGACATGTGCCCGCATACGCGCCCAACACTCCCCCCAGCCCCCGTATGTCCGAGACGTACCCCCGTGTATGTACACCCCCACCCGTGTCGTACCCCCACCCCTGTACGTGTCGTACCCCCGTGTATGTACACCCCTGTACGTGTCGTACCCCCCTGTATGTACACCCGTGTACGTCAGAGTCGCACCCCCACCACAACCTCCTAAGTACGGAGCGCAACCCAGGCCCCAACATCACAACCGCATGTACGAGTCGTACCAAGCCACACACAAGGACAGCACTGTACAACCAAATGGCCCATGTACACACCGTACACACGCTAAAAACGCACGTACACAACCAGGACAAACCAAAACAACACAAGAATACACCATTCGAATGGCACAAAGCCACAAAACATGTCCAACAACCACTAAAAAACACATTCACTCCTTATACCACACCCACCCAAACTTCAAACACAGCCACACCCACCAATGGACCAATAAAAAGGGCCCACACACACAAACCATGAGCCTTTGCAACAGACTCACTGCTGCCAGACCCCACAGACAACCTACAGCACCATACTACAAGCTTCACCACACCTTACACTTGCACACCTTCACACAACCACCTTCACAAACACCCCCTCATCACATTCACACACACACCTGCACAACCACACCCACACACCCACAACCATCCACACCCCCCCATCCACACCCACACCCCTCACCATGCCCACTAACAAGAATCCAAAGTTCAGTAACCGAGAGTTGGAGGTCCTTGTCGATGAAATCCTCAGAGTTGAGCCACAGCTTTTTGGAACCTTGGTCAGACAGACCAGCATGTCAGAAAAAACAGCCATGTGGCAGACCATCGTCGATGCTGTGAATGCTGTTGCGGACACCAGAAAGAACAAGCAGGAATGCCAAGCCAGGTGGTACGATCTGCGGAGGAGGGTCCGAGCCAAGATGACGGACGAACACAACCAGGCCAACGTCACTGGAGGAGGGCCGTCCCGCAGACCCGTACACTACCATCCCTGGGAGGAGAGGGTGATGGCCATACTGCCGGTGGAGACAGTGGAGGGATTAGGAGGACTCCGAGACCCGGGTGAGTACACAAACAACGCACCTCACATGGGGGGAACGTCATCCACAACCAAACCCACAAACAGGCACTCAACCACCCCAAGCTATCGCATGACTCAACCACACTCCATGAACACGCACATGCCACTGGCGCCACCATGCCCCATGCACCCAGCTGGACAATGTCAAGTCACAGGCCACAGAAGACACCAACACATGACACAATAAGCCGGATGGCAGCAGGGTGGGCCCCAAAAATCACATAGTGCAACTCAGAAGCAGACAACAATGCCCTCTGCCCATATGGCCTAGGTCACAGCCAGACTAACACTGTGTCCCCACACAGGAAAGACTCGCCAGCAAATGGCGGACGCCTTGCATTAACACATGGGGGTGAAGGCACGTTTTTGCACATGACAGCAGCTAATGAACAGCCAACACTGTGAAAGAGTGGCAGCACACACCACCACAGCAGCAGCGCAGACACAGACACTACACCCAATGGGTGCCTGGAGATCAGAAACAAACTCACATCAACAAGCCAAGGGCCATTCAAAGATCTGCTAACAGTGTGTGCCCAGGAAGCTGGGCTGAGGTGACAGAGGGTGACACACAGAGGGAGGGAGAGGGGGACAGAGAGGGAGGGAGACACGGGGAGACGGACAGAGGGAGGAGGCTGACACACAGAGGGAGGGACAGGGGGACAGAGAGGGAGGGAGACACAGGGAGACGGACAGAGGGAGGAGGCTGACACACAGAGGGAGGGAGAGGGGGACAGAGAGGGAGGGAGACACAAGGAGACGGACAGAGGGAGGAGGCTGACACACAGAGGGAGGGAGAAGGGGACACAGAGGGAGGGAGACACGGGGAGACGGACAGAGGGAGGAGGCTGACACACAGAGGGAGGGACAGGGGGACACAGAGGGAGGGAGACACAGGGAGATGGACAGAGGGAGGAGGCTGACACACAGAGGGAGGGAGAGGGGGACAGAGAGGGAGGGAGACACAGGAAGACGGACAGAGGGAGGAGGCTGACACACAGAGGGAGGGAAAGGGGGACAGAGAGGGAGGGAGAGGGGGACAGAGAGGGAGGGAGACACGGGGAGACGGACAGAGGGAGGAGGCTGACACACAGAGGGAGGGACAGGGGGACACAGAGGGAGGGAGACACAAGGAGACGGACAGAGGGAGGAGGCTGACACACAGAGGGAGGGAGAGGGGGACAGAGAGGGAGGGAGACACAGGAAGACGGACAGAGGGAGGAGGCTGACACACAGAGGGAGGGAAAGGGGGACAGAGAGGGAGGTAGAGGGGGACAGAGAGGGAGGGAGACACGGGGAGACGGACAGAGGGAGGAGGCTGACACACAGAGGGAGGGACAGGGGGACAGAGAGGGAGGGAGAGGGGGACAGAGAGGGAGGGAGACACAGGGAGAGCAAATCAGCCTTGTGGTGTGTGGGAATGTCTTCTCGTCAGCAGGTAGACTGCGTGCATGTAGCCAAGGGTGGCCAGTGCCAGAACCCCCCCTCTTCTCCATGGCAAAACACAGGGCCATGTCACAACCTGTGCACGAACACAACAACAGCTACCTGCATTATATAAGTGTGTGGATCCACTCCATTGTGCACATGTACAGTGCTACACGGAAGGCGCCAATGCATGGCTCGCCACACCTGCCCACTCCACTGCTGACTGCAGTCACACTTGACGCAGCAAGTAAGACTGTGCCACACATAGTTAAAGGCGCCAAAGTGGTGCCCAAGGGACACACCCATGCACAAGTGCACTGTGAGTGGAATGCAAGACAGATCCTAATTCCAAGAGGAAATGTGCCAACTTTGAAACTGATGAAACATGGATGTTGCATGGACCAAAATTAACATTGTCTCTCTCACACACAGGTCAACCTCGTGGTTCACCCCCCAACACGGGGGGAAGACTCACAGGACCTGGCTCTGCGGGAGGCCGATCCCACCGGCAGCGACGACTCTCACCACTCTGTGGACGACCCCGACCAACCTGGCCCCTCTGGTGTCCAACCACCAGCAGCACCTGCGTCAGGTACAACGGGGCCAACCACCACCCCCACTCCTGCCACATCCCAGGAGACACCCAGGATCCCTGCCCCACCACCACAAAGCAGCCAGGCTGGCCAGGAGGGACACGGTGTCCCGGGCACCCAGGAGGAGGCAGGCGACAACGCCAATGCCACCCCTCAGGGGTCCCGGAGACCCGATGTGCCCACAAGGGCAGGCCAGGTGCAAGTGGGCAGGGGTGGTGGGAGTGGAGGACGGCGGAGGCGCCAGCCTGACCAGTTGGCTGGGGTCCCGGTATATTCCCATGGCCGAAACATCCTGGACACATACCGGCAGGACACCACGGGCCTGGCCCAGGTTGTGTCCGTCCTCAAGGGGATCAAGACACAGCAGGCCCAGCAACATGCGGAGCTACATGCCTGTCTACTGCAACACCAACTGAGGATGGAGGACGGACAGGCTGAGCTCGTGACGGCGTACTCGGGAATTCACGAGACACTCCGTCGGATGGCCGACAACATGGCCAACCCTCCCTGTGCCAGAAGGCGTAGAACATCACCACCCACAGGGAGGGATCAGGAGGAGGAGGAGGAAACATCCGATGGAGCATCCCAGACGTCGTCACGGCCTGCTTCTGAGGGTCCCCGCAGGAGGGCGGGTCGTCCACGGAAAAGACCGTGAGGGCGGCGCTACATCACCATCTCCCAGGACACCTGGCCTGGCACCTGGTCCACTGGAGCAACAGCATCACAGCATCAAGAGACATTCTCTGCCACATGGCCTTGCTGGTCACTGTCTGACCAATGTTGACAAAGACTGTGGCATGGACTCTGAAGACTTCCAATGGCAAGGACACCAACTCCCCTACTGAACTTTGGATTCCAAACTCCCGGAAAGCCCCTCACGTCATACCCCCCCCCCCCCCACCCCCCCACAAAAATAAAAATTCACACCATGAAGAGAAGATGCCTGCTGGTTGCATTATTACCTTACATGTGTCTTGTAAAGTCTAAACATGCCTGACTTCTCTTTTGACTTCAACCATCCACACCCTGGGGCCTGAGTCTGGCACAGGACACACGGGTCACAGTGTATTAGGCAAGACAGACATGGAGCACCATACACACCCGTGATGGGCCCAACCAGCTGAGGGGGTGGCCGCACAACCGTGCTGACAGACACATTGAGTACAGCAACAGTCATGCGCAGAGGTCAGGGATCCAGTCCAGTGTCCTGGGGGGCACCCAGGTATGTGTAGACAGGTGGCAGAATCATGTCCTGCAAGCTTGAGTCCGGTGGATGCAGAGAATGGGGGCCTGGCCAACGTTGGATGCATGGGGATGGCACATGTCACAATACCCACACAGTCATGGACATCATGCACAATGCACAGTCTCAGCCCACACACACAGCTTGCATCTTGCTACTCGACACATAGACACATAGCCACTATCAGGGAAAACCATGCCAGACATGCTGGATGCACCGTGGCAACACACCAGCATTGAGTGAGAAGAGGCACCTTGGAGGCATAGGAACACCTTTATTAGTCATGTTTTCGGGATTGCAGAGGCAACTTGAAGTACACATGAACACTTCATGTGGAGTAACATATGGGTCCAACACTGGCACCCCCCTTCTGCAGCACAAATGCGTGATAGCCATGGAACTGGCACACAATTGTCGGCTAACAGCTAAACACCCACAGCTGCTCACGGAGAGACTGCCATACACCATTGATCCGCTGATGTAGAAGTCCCACACCATGTCAAGCCAATGCAAACCGTATGTGTCCGAGGGCAGTGTTACACACATTGATGCCATCATCACAATCCACTATCCCATCACTGATGACTGTCAACCAGTCAGACCATCTATTCCGGTGTACACAACTGCATGTCGTGTCCCATGGTGATGCTACATGGCTGCAGAGGAACCAAACATCGACAGGGGCAGTGTGCATACATCGTGAACAACTGCCACACCCAATACACCCCTGATGCATCCCTTACCCTAAGGAGACTTCCAAACTTGTCCGTGCGTGTAACGCTGAGTCAGCACACGATGACGTGTCCATGAGGAATAGCAGTGCCACAACAATGCAACCAGCAGACGGCATGAGCAAGTACCTGGGGATGAGAGACACATAAGAAGTCAGCCACAAAAAGCACAGCCACTTGCATGTGCATGTACTCGACACATGTATGGATGACAACATGCTAGGTCACAATTATGACTGGGGAAATCCAAACATCACTGCCACCATCACTCCAGTGACACACCCACACACACCTCTGACTCACGTGCCATACATGCAGGTGGAGACATACATCACAACACATGCCACACGGGGAGCAATGTGTGCACACTCAGACACTGGTACTCACCACTAAGCAAAGAAGTCGCGTATGAGCCGAGTCCGGATGTCCTCTTGCGGCTCCACATCCTCCACATCACTAGCCCCATTGCCAAGCCCTTCGTCCTCCACGGGTGGATGGTCCTGGTCATCTTGATCCAGGATGAGTGGCACAGCTTTCTCAACTGCCATGTTGTGCAGCATGCAGCAGACCATGAAGATTTTGCAGACCTTCGCAGGGGCATATGGGAGCGCGCCGCCGGTCTTGTGTAGGCACCTAAATCGGCTCTTCAGCAGGCCAAACGTCCTCTCTATCACTCGCCTTGTCCGGCCATGGGCGGTGTTGTAGCGGAGCTGGGCCGGCGTGATGGGGTTGCGGAGAGGTGTGTTCAGCCATGGCATGTTGGGATAGCCAGCGTCCCCTACATGGGAAGCACATGGACATCGTTAGAACTGGTGAAGCGGTCGTGCCGGTAGGCTATGCAAAATACAGGACAGACAGAGTGTACCCACCAACAACACATGCTCGTTCGTTGCGCAGCTGCGTCATCATTTCAGGCACCCTGCTACGCCTCATGATGTAGGCATCGTGTGCTGATCCTGGAAAACGAGCACAGACATGTGAAATCACCATGTTGGACAGACACACCACAAGGGCATTGATGGAGTGGTAGTGCTTCCGATTGCGGTACGCTACCTCCTGTGCGTGTGGTGGTACCAAAGCAACATGTGTCCCATCTATGGACCCAATGACATGGGGCATCCCTCCCAGGGCATAGAATCCACGCTTGACCCCAGTCAACTGTTCAGGGGTTGGGAACTTGATGAAGTCATCCAGGTGAATCAACATGGCCTCTAAGAAATCATGCAGCACACGGCAGAACATGCTCTGGGACATGCCTCCAACATGAGCTATGGTATTTTGAAAGGTACCCGTGGCTAGAAAATGTAGGTGTGCCATTACCTTCAGCTTGGGTGTCAGTGCCGTAGGATACCTGTGCAGCGGTTGCAGGTGTGGTGCCAGTCTCGCCGTCAACTCCAGAATCAACCGTTGTGGGAAGCGGTAGCACTGGATACGATCATTCTCCCGCATGGCAGCCAAGTCCGGAATTGCTCGGGGAAGAGGCGGCGCTCTGCAGTAATTTGGAAGTGACAAGGAAGAGTGAGTGCACCACAACAACAAATAATTTGTACTGAGCACATGTTAATCTGTCTATACACATATGCTACATACGGAGTCAGGTATGTGCCACATGCCCTGGACACGTATGGCTGCCAGGTGACACTCCTACCAAGACCCAGCTACACACGGAGATTGAGAACCTCCACATGCCATGCCATGGGATTAGCTGTGTCCCAGTGCAAGTGAACAGCCAGACGCAAGACAGGAGTGACATACACCCACACATCAGCAGAAGTAGGATGCCGATTGCAGAGACTGGTAGCAGAACACTAGAGCCACAGGTCACATGACATTACACTAGGACAGCCCACACACCTTGCCATGAAGGTGCACATGCCATGACTCACCACACATTCATTGAGAGGATGCAGACATGTCCTTGTCACGCTACTCCGTGTCCCATGCATACATACGCACCTCACATCCGATACCACATGTGGCATGGTGTGCGGAACAGTGTGCAATGTCAATCTACACACAGACACATGTTGGTTGCTGCAACAGCTGCAGCTTTTGAGGGTGCTCCAACATCAACCTAATGGGAACCCCCCACACATACATGACATAGTCACATCGTGCACCGTGGGTAGTGACAAGTCAGGTGTGGTAACCCCTGTACCGGGCATCAGGGGACACTTCCGTGTGTTGTTGTCCGTGCCATGCCAGTGTCGGTCATCCCAAGTGTGCAGTACGACATGCACACATGTCCAAGGAGTCAAGGGCATGCCTGGCACACATTGCACCGTCACACATTACATCTGTACACATCTCATCATACATCTGGTGCCTTCTCGACTCAGGAGTAATGTTCCACATCACAGCCTGTCACACCTGTGCCCCACACATGTAGTAATGCACAGACAATGCCTTGATGTCCATCCATGGACAAGTATGTCCGCCCTATTCCTTCCTGTGTGCTGCCTGTCACCACTGTGATGTGTGAAAACCGCCGTACTGCTGCTAAGAGGGCCTGTGTACGTTCCGATTTCACTATGGGAGTGCTGCCGTATGTGTACCCATCGTGATGGTGAGCGTACAGGCATGTGTACGGTCCGTACCACTACGAGTACGCATACGCAAGAA
The DNA here is from genome assembly GCF_964204655.1 of Triturus cristatus. Classification (NCBI taxonomy): domain Eukaryota; kingdom Metazoa; phylum Chordata; class Amphibia; order Caudata; family Salamandridae; genus Triturus; species Triturus cristatus. The sequence continues at coordinate 683,770,082 of NC_140594.1, forward strand.
CACCCATAGTGGTAGGGCCGTACACGCGCCTGTACGCTCCCTATCACTATGGGTGTCCTCGCGTATGCGTACTCGTAGTGGTACGGGCCGTACACACGCATGTACGCTCCCTATCACTATGGGTGTCCTCGCGTATGCGTACACGTAGTGGTACGGGCCGTACACGCGCCTGTACGCTCCCTATCAGTATGGGTGTCCTCGCGTATGCGTACACGTAGTGGTACGGGCCGTACACGCGCCTGTACGCTCCCTATCAGTATGGGTGTCCTCGCGTATGCGTACACGTAGTGGTACGGGCCGTACACGCGCCTGTACGCTCCCTATCACTACGTGTACGCATACGCGAGAACAAACATAGTGATAGGGAGCGTACAGGCGTGTGTACGGCCCGTACCACTACGAGTACGCATACGCGAGGACACCCATAGTGATAGGGAGCGTACAGGCGTGTGTACGGCCCGTACCACTACGAGTACGCATACGCGAGGACACCCATAGTGATAGTGAACGTAGGCACGCGTGTACGGGCCGTTGCTATGCATTTGGGGTGCCCTAGGGCCCTGGAACGCACCGTACCTGTGTGTGACGCTCCAAATTACATAGGGGACACATGAGGGACAAGTTTTAAGGCCTACATGCATGCTGGTTGTCATGGAGACCAAGTTCAAATTTTGAATTTGTTCAGGAAGGTGCACGGCAGAAGTCAGTTGGAATGAATCTACTTTGTTGCAATGTGTTTGTGGGGCTGACATCATGCAGGAGAAAAAAACAGATTGAGAACCCACAGACTGCTAGGTTTGAAGGGATTGAAGGAAACATAGGATGCAAATGTGAGTGACCAATCACTCTGTACTCCTGTGCATGAGATGGGCCAGCAAGGCAGATATAAGGCAGCCAGGTCCCATGAGGGAGCACTTGCCTGCACATCTCTGTATTCCACGACCCAGCTGCTGCTACTGATTACCTGGAACCATGTCAAGGGCTGTGGAGAGGTCACAGCAATTCACCCTGGAGGAGAACATGGCTTTGGTGGATGTGATCCTCCCACGGTACCCCATGCTGTATGGGCGACCAGGTTATCAGGTGAGTGCAGTGTCCACTGGCACAGACTGTGTCCCTTTTTTGTGACTGTGACTTCTGCCATTGTGTCCAGGTGTGACACACATGCTATGTACTGTAGGGGGGGTCCCAGGGGGGGGAATGCCTGATGTCTCCCAGCAGTGCCCTGAGACAGGAGGGGTGGGTGCCTATCACTCCCAGCAGTGCCCTGAGACAGGAGGGGTGGGTGCCTATCACTCCCAGCAGTGCCCTGAGACAGGAGGGGTGGGTGCAGAGTCCTCCCAGCAGTGCCCAGTCACAGGAGGGGTGGGTGCCTAACACTCCCAGCAGTGCCCTGAGACAGGAGGGGTGGGTGCCTATCACTCCCAGCAGTGCCCTGAGACAGGAGGGGTGGGTGCCTATCACTCCCAGCAGTGCCCTGAGACAGGAGGGGTGGGTGCCTATCACTCCCAGCAGTGCCCAGTCACAGGAGGGGTGGGTGTGATGCACAGTGTGAGCCTGGATCATTGATTGTGTAGTTGCCCTCATTCCACCTGTGTCCTTTCAATGGCACGTACTGCTTTTGGCCTTCCCCCAGAGGATCATGTCCCTATGACAAAGGTGCAATGCGTTGGATGCATACTATGCCTTGTTGTAAACAGCAAATGTGTTCTAATGTGTGTCCCTGTGACATGTGCCAGGTGTATTGATGTAGTGTCACTTGTTCATCCTCACAGGTAGACGCCTCTGCCAAGGAGCAGATATGGCTGGACGCCGTCAGCGCCGTGAGGAGTGCGGATGGTCGGAAGCGGCGCCTGTCCCAGGTGAGGAAACGCTGGCAGTATATCCGGTGCTGGACGCGGAGGATCGCACGGGTCCTGCTGGGGGACTCACCTGAGAGCCATAAGAACCGCGGGCGCCGCCGTCTCTCCCACATCCAGAAACGTGTGCTGGCGGTGGTCTTTCCAGACTTGGACAGGCGCCTACAGGAGATGCAGCAGCCGGAAGGGGGTAGGTACATGTGTGTGTTTGTTGTGTTTCACCAGCATTTGTAAGTGCACTGTTCCATGGATACACTTCCAGGGTTTCTGGTGCTGTGCAGATCCTGTTACCCACAGTATTGCAGGGCTCTCCTACCTCCCTTCCCCTCCTTGCAATGTGTTCCCTGGTCTGTGTGTAGTCACTCCATCACAAGGTTGTGTACCCTGACACCTTCTCCAAGTGTACAATGCCTGCAGCATCATGTGTGGGGGTGGTGTGTAACAGATTTAGTGAGCTTGCCTGTGCCCTGTCCAGTTCTGGACTTGTGGGTTCCATGTCAGTTGGCACTAATGCTGATTCCAGACATGGGAGTTAATCTCTCGAGTGCGAGGCCTTCCAGCAGGCATGTCCCATGTGGTGGCCTGTGACATGATGTGCATGAGTGTGCGTTACGCATAGTGCAGGGATGTTAGCGTGTGTTGCAGTCATTCCCATTCAGGAGCATGGAGTTGTGTGGCCACTACTGTCCCCAGGGGCATCTTTTCCTAGGTATCATGTGTGTAATCCGAGAATGTCGACAATCTCTGTGTCTACAGCATAGGTTGTGCTCTGTGCCATTGTCCCCTGGCACCATGTATATTGACGTGAGATGTATTACAAGTGTCCACTGTCCAGCCTGACCTGATTTTCCAAGTACATACTCACAGTGGCCATTGCCTGTGTGTCTTGTTGCAATCATCTGATGATGCCCATTTGTACATGATTATTTGGACAGGCGCACCTTGGGTAGTTTGTGTGCAATATTGAATTTTTGCATCCCATGTGTATTTCACCCAGACTAAGAGATGTAAGTGCTTCCTGTGTCTCCACAGATTTGTCTCATGTAGGGGGTGGGTGGTGCGGGCATGGCCTACATGTCATGACCTGTAATCTCCTTGCTAGGACTGGCCAGTGTGTGATGTTTGTCTGGACATACACTCAAGGTGCAGTGTGCCAGTCAGGGTGGGCATGTTATCAGTATTACCTATGCTGCATGTGCCTCTAGTTCCTGGATGTGGTCCCTGGTCATCCCTATTGCCTGCCACGCTGTGTGGTGCAGATGCAGTGCTGGATTGTCCCCAGGGCCTTGCTCCTCAGTCAAAATTCCATGTCATCTCATTTGCTATTGTGTCATGCTCTCCATAGTTTTTCCATGGCATGGTGGGTCACACAACTGTGTCTTGCAGGGCCTACATATGTACCTTGTTTTGTAGTTGTAACTCTTCCTTTGTTTCAGGCTATGCACTGTAACCTAAGTAGATTTGACTCATGTGACATATGTATACAGGTGTATGATAAATTCCTGTCTCTTCACCCTGCCCACAGCATCGTCGGGGGACACGGAGGGAGACATGGACACAGACGGCACGGAGGGACCGAGCACCAGTGCCAGCGGTGACATCGTGCCTGGCACTTCGAGTGGGACTGAGGCGGAGGAGAGTGAACCCGGGGACCTGTCGACTGGCACAACAGAGTATGAAGCTGACGGGTCCGAGGATGATCTCTCCGAGTGGGCGGTGGCTGCACCACCATCTGACAGCAGCCCTACATCTCACACCGCCCCCTCCATTGGCATCAGCCGCCTCCCACGTGCTCGTGTCCCTTCCCAACGTGCCCGGTCACCACATGTCTCCTTCCTGCCAGGCACCGCACCCCCTGCCCCTGTCTCCACTGCTGCCGCCAATGCTGAGTCTGTGGACATACAGCGGCAGTTGCAGATTGGTCAGACTGCGATCCTTAATGTCCTCCATGCCCACAGCCAGGTCCTCAACAACATGGAGGCATACTTGGAGGGCATTCATTCATCGCAGGCTGACCAACGCAACTTGCTGAGGTCCATAGACTCCACACTGACTGCAGCAGTGGGTCTCCTGCAGCGCTACGTCCCACCCCCTACCCTGCCCCTTCCACACTTCCCACTCCCATGCCTGTCCCACATACACCCAGACGTAAGCATGCACCCACCACAACAGACACAGGCACCACACCAGCAGGGAAGGTCCGCCGCACACCTCCTGACACGCACACACAGGGTGAAGTAGGCACACCCACTGGGTCAGGGGGCAAACGTGTGACACGCAGCCAGAGTGGGAGTCCGCATTCCACCCAATCCACTCCCTCCAAATCCCCTCCCCTCAGCTCTCCTGGCCACATCCCCCCCAAAGACTCCTTCATGGCCGCTCTGTCCCTGAGCCCCACAGTGACACAACCCCGCAAGCGGTCAAGGAAGTCCACGGTCAGGGTGCTTGAGTCCCCCCCCCTGTCCACACCCTCCCCCAGTGGCGCTGCGACCCATCCCTCTGACCCCCCCCCTCCTTAGGGCCTGTGGTTCCTTCGGGTGCAGGGGAGTCCCTGGAGGACCTTGCCGAGGTGTGCAGCGCGCTCCTAGAATCCACCTTTGGCCCTGCCCCACCCCCTGTGGTGGAGTCCTCCATCCCTGCACCCACGTCGCCTACCCTTCGCCCTCCTGTCCCTGCGGTGCCTGTTCCTTCCCCCCCACATGATGCCCTCACCCCTGTGGAAGACAACGGCTTGTAACTGTGCAGGCAAGCTAGGGGACATGCATCCCACTGTGTCCCCCATCCAGCTGTGACTCCTGGACTGCCCCATGGGCTTTGTAAATATTGAACTTACTACATACCAGTTTTTGGATCATGCTGAATAAAGCTATTTATTTTTTGCCCTTGGAACACTCCTGCTTTGCTGGCATTGCTGTTGGTGGGGCTGCTACATGGTTGTGGGTGGTGTTCATGTGTTGGGTGTGTGGGAAATGTAGTAGTGTGCTGGTCATAGGGGGGACCCTGGGATCTGTGTGCCATCACACGGTGTTAGCTAGCTTTCTCCATTAATGTAAGCAGTTGCTGCATGTTGCAATTGTCCCAAGGTGTATTCCTTCCTCTGTGTACCCTGACTTCTTCCCTGCAGGGTGTCCCCTGACTTTAGCGCAGAGCTGTGTGTACATTAGCTGGGTGTGTGACGGAGTCCTTCAACTTTGCACATGCATGCTGAGCCATTCTCCACCTGCATCATTCGTGGCATCCTTGGTAGTCATTGTACTTGTGTATGTGGACTATTGACATGACTTCATGTGGACATGTTTACTTTTTGGCCCTATGCATGCGTATACTCCCAGCCTCGCACACATGTGGTACATGTACTGCAGGGTCTTTGTGCACCTGACTGACATTTGTGGGCATGGTATCTGTGGCTACTCCACCCTTTGCGTTCCATGGGCACTGCTGGGAGTGTTAGGCACCCACCCCTCCTGTCTCAGGGCACTGCTGGGAGTGTTAAGCACCCACCCCTCCTGTGACTGGGCACTGCTGGGAGGACTCTGCACCCACCCCTCCTGTCTCAGGGCACTGCTGGGAGTGATAGGCACCCACCCCTCCTGTCTCAGGGCACTGCTGGGAGTGTTAGGCACCCACCCCTCCTGTGACTGGGCACTGCTGGGAGGACTCTGCACCCACCCCTCCTGTCTCAGGGCACTGCTGGGAGTGATAGGCACCCACCCCTCCTGTCTCAGGGCACTGCTGGGAGTGAGAGGCACCCACCCCTACTGTCTCTGGGCACTGCTGGGAGTGTTAGACACTCACCCCTCCTGTGACTGGGCACTGCTGGGAGTGTTAGGCACCCACCCCTCCTGTCCCTGGGCACTGCTGGGAGTGATGGGCACCCACCCCTCCTGTGTCTGGGCACTGCTGGGAGGACTCTGTACACACCCCTCCTGTCTATGGGCACTGCTGGGAGGACTCTGCACCCACCCCTCCTGTCTCAGGGTACTGCTGGGAGTGATAGGCACCCACCCCTCCTGTCTCAGGGCACTGCTGGGAGTGTTAGGCACCCACCCCTCCTGTGACTGGGCACTGCTGGGAGGACTCAGCACCCACCCCTCCTGTCTCAGGGCACTGCTGGGAGTGATAGGCACCCACCCCTCCTGTCTCAGGGCACTGCTGGGAGTGATAGGCACCCACCCCTCCTGTGACTGGGCACTGCTGGGAGGACTCTGCACCCACCCCTCCTGTCTCAGGGCACTGCTGGGAGTGATAGGCACCCACCCCTCCTGTCTCTGGGCACTGCTGGGAGTGTTAGGCACTCACCCCTCCTGTGACTGGGCACTGCTGGGAGTGTTAGGCACCCACCCCTCCTGTCCCTGGGCACTGCTGGGAGTGTAGGCACCCACCCCTCCTGTGTCTGGGCACTGCTGGGAGGACTCTGCACACACCCCTCCTGTCTCTGGGCACTGCTGGGAGGACTCTGCACCCACCCCTCCTGTCTCAGGGCACTGCTGGGAGTGATAGGCACCCACCCCTCCTGTCTCAGGGCACTGCTGGGAGTGATAGGCACCCACCCCTCCTGTCTCTGGGCACTGCTGGGAGTGTTAGGCACTCACCCCTCCTGTGACTGGGCACTGCTGGGAGTGTTAGGCACCCACCCCTCCCGTCCCTGGGCACTGCTGGGAGTGATAGGCACCCACCCCTCCTGTGTCTGGGCACTGCTGGGAGGACTCTGCACACACCCCTCCTGTCTCTGGGCACTGCTGGGAGGACTCTGCACCCACCCCTCCTGACTCAGGGCACTGCTGAGAGTGATAGGCACCCACCCCTCTTGTCTCTGGGCACTGCTGGGAGTGTTAGGCACTCACCCCTCCTGTGACTGGGCACTGCTGGGAGTGTTAGGCACCCACCCCTCCTGTCTCTGGGCACTGCTGGGAGTGTTAGGCACTCACCCCTCCTGTGACTGGGCACTGCTGGGAGGACTCTGCACCCACCCCTCCTGTCTCTGGGGACTGCTGGGAGGACTCTGCACCCACCTCTCCTATTTCACAATATGTACGCTCATGACATACACGGATGTGGGTACGCTCCATGCATACGCGGGTGAGGGTACGTGTCGTGCTTACACTGTTGGGGTGGGGGGTACGCTCCATGCATTCGAGGTGAGGGTGCGTGTCGTACTTACACTGTTGGGGTGGGGGGTACGCTCCATACGTCCGCGGGTGAGGGTACGGGTCGTACTTACACTGTTGGGGTGAGGGGTACGCTCCATACGTATGCGGGTGGGGGGACGTGTCGTACTTACACTGTTGGCATGGGGGTACGCTCCTTGCATTCGCGGGTGGGGGTACGTGTCGTACGTACAATGTTGGCATGGGGGTACGCTCCTTGCATACGCGGGTGGGGGTACGTGTCGTACTTACACTGTTGGGGTGGGGGGTACGCTCCATATGTACGCGGGTGAGGGTACGGGTCGTACTTACACTGTTGGGGTGAGGGTACGCTCCATACGTCCGCGGGTGAGGGTACAGGTCGTACTTACACTGTTGGGGTGGGGGGTACGCTCCATACGTACGCGGGTGGGGGGACGTGTCGTACTTACACTGTTGGCATGGGGGTACGCTCCTTGCATACGCGGGTGGGGGTACGTGTCGTACTTACACTGTTGGTGTGGGGGGTACGCTCCATACGTACGCGGGTGAGGGTACAGGTCGTACTTACACTGTTGGGGTGGGGGTACTCTCCATACGTCCGCGGGTGAGGGTACGGGTCGTACTTACACTGTTGGGGTGGGGGTACGCTCCATACGTCCGCGGGTGAGGGTACGGGTCGTACTTACACTGTTGGCATGGGGGGTACGCTCCTTGCATTCATGGGTGGGGGTATGTGTCGTACTTACACTGTTGGCATGGGGGGTACGCTCCTTGCATACGCGGGTGGGGGTACGTGTCGTACTTACACTGTTGGCATGGGGGGTACGCTCCTTGCATACGCGGGTGGGGGTACGTGTCGTACTTACACTGTTGGCATGGGGGGTATGCTCTTTGCATACGTGGGTGGGGGTACGTGTCGTACTTACACTGTTGGGGTTGGGGGTACGCTCCATGCATACGGGGTGGGGGTACGGTCCGTACATATCCGTCCCCACGCTATGTGATGCTTGTGCGGGCCGTACCCACGCCTTTGCCACGTGGGTACGAGCCGTCCCGCCATTGTTGGGGTGACGTAGGTGTGGGCGTGGTACGACTCGTACCCACGCTCTTAAGGCGTGGGTACGGGACGTACCTGTCTGGTTGTTTTGCAGGTTCGCGTTGTCAAGAACTTCCGTTGTGGCGGTCGCTGGCTTAGCTGGACACGCCCCCACCCCCTCGTAGTGACCAGGGCCTGGGAGTCAGGTATGTCCAGGGCATGTGTGCTGTGTGACTTTGGTGGGGGTTTTGTGGCCTGCCCCTGGTCCTGCCCCCCCCTTTCCCCCCTCCCTTTGTTCTGACCTTCTGCGGCATCTGCGTCGTAACCTGTAGAGGAGGTCGACTGCTATGAGGGCCGGGATGACACGTAGGTTCGGGTCCATGTCTGTCCGTCGCGTACGGGTACTCCTTGTTCGCGTCGTCCTGTCTGTCCGTCGCGTACTGGTACTCCTTGTTCGTGTCGTCCTGATTTCCCGGCAGTTTTTGGCTGCCGGAAAATATTCACCGTGCGGGATGACGTCGGTGCGAATCGTAATTCCTGGTTCGTGAATGGCAGGCTGCGTGCGTCCCGACGTCAGGTCGGCGCTTTCCCGGATCGCATTTGTATGTTTATTTTCGTCGGTCGGGGTTTTGTACGATTCGTACGGAAATGGTGTTTCCGTGCGAATCGTAATTCCATGTTGGTAGATTTTGACGACCGGGTACGCGTCGGACGGAGAATATGCTCCGTCTGACGGTTCGTACCCGGTTTTTAACGGATTGTGATCGGCGCCTCTATGTCCAAATTTTGCGTGCTTTGCAGGACAGGATCAACCACTTGATGAGAAGGGCACTCAGCAATGGACTTTGGCCCCTCGCCCGTCAGGAACATGTGTCATTCTGCCAATTCAATATCCTTTGAGACTACCCTCACAGCGCATGCCAAAAACCATGAATAATGGAGCATTGGGCCACAAATGGGAACACCGGCTTTGATTCCTATCCGCACACAAGTGGGGGTCATAGAGAACAACTCTTCCCAGGCAAAAGAGGGAAAAAAACAAAAATAAAAAGTGTCACTCCAGGGGCTTAAAATTCGGGAGGCCTTCCAAATGTACTGGGACCAGAGGACCAAAACTGTCAGAAAAATAGCCACAGCAACACTCCAAAGGCTTAGTACAACATTGCGTGCTCAGGCCTAGTATCAGCCACCCCAGAGAGACAGCAAGCTGTAGTTGGCAAGATCACTATCTACCTGCCATCAGGCAGCGTTGGTCCCCGGGTTGGGGCAGAAGAACTCCTGGCACAAATGTCAGGGGGGTGACCTGCCCCCGCCTTTCCTGGCACTGACAGGTGGAGGACGGGCCTGCCCTTGGCCCGGGTTTTGCCCGAGCACTGCCCCGCACATCTTGCACTGTGGGACTCGATAATGCACTCTATAGCACTAGATGCTTGTTGCAAGTGTAGCTGGTTATAGGAACCACCTCGAGGGGCCCCATGAATGCTGGGCCTTGTGGTCTGAGAGTGTCCACATTCTGTTGACTAGGACATGGTCGCACCCGTGTCGCAGGACTAAGTAATGCACTATATAGCGCTAGATGTTGGCAGGTTTAACTGGTTGTAGGGACTGCCTCTAGGGGCCCCGTGAATGCTGGGCCTTGTAGTCCGACAGTGTCCAGATGCTAAAGACCAGGATGCGGTAGGAAGGGTTACATTTACTATACCCACTCCGGTCAACACAACAGTGTCAGACTTCGGAAGGGATAGATTTACTATTCCCACTCCAGAGTGTGGGACAGTAGGAAAAGGGTTGGACTTTGAAGGGGTAAGATTTACTATTTCCACTCCAGTATGTGCAACAGTAGGGAAAGCGTTAGACTTCAGAGGGATACATTTACTAATCCCACTCCAGTTTCTACAACAGTAGGGAAAGCATTAGACTTTGGAGGGGTAAAATTTACTATTCCCATTCCAGTCTATACAAATGTAGGCAAGGCGTTGTACTTTGGAGGGATAAGATTTACTCCAGTCTAAGCAACAGAAGTGAAAGCACTTCACTTCAAATACATTACAAAATTGCTGAATGTTTTACTGCTTGAACTTTTCATTTCATTGTTGTTACTCCTTGTTTCTTTCGGAGTATGTTCTTTTTATGCTATGTTCTCCTTTGAAAGTGTTCACCGTATACCTTCTGTAAAGCGCTCTGATACCCTTACCTGGGTCTGGTTCGCGCTCTATACATCTTTAAAATAAATAAAATAAATAAATTACATATTTAAATAACCCTATTAATTTGGAACAAATACAAAGCTCTTAAAATGAACATTATTAATAAACCAACAATATTTATATAAATTAAAAAATCAGTTAAACAATTTACATGATCATTAAACAATTTATAAATAATATATTTTTTTAATTATTATAATTTATTACTAAACTTCTCACACTATACCCCTACAAACCTACCAGCCCGCAGTTAACATATCACTAAAATAATAAGAATGACACAAGGTACATAATTGATCATTAATAAACGAATTAATTAACAATTAATAACTATTTGTTAATTATTACTTAATTACCGCCTCACCCTAACCCCTACAAATCTAGCAACTTGCAATTACACTATAACTAATATAAATCAGTATTACATAATGTACATAATTATTGATCAATTGAACAATTAATATTAAATAGATTCTTAACTCTCCGCCCTATGTCCCTACAAACCCAATAGACGACACCTAACATATAACAAAAATATAAAGTTATTACACAAATTAATAATTAGTTTATAATTAGTTGTTAATTAATTATAATTTAAATTCGCCCCCATACTCCTACAAGCCCAGCAGCCCACCCCTAAATTATATCTAAAAAAAAAATTATTACACAATTTACATGTTAAATAATCAATTAAATTAATAATACAAACATATATAATTAATTAACTTCCCACCCTATATTCCTACAAACCAAGCAACCGGCTACAACACTACAAATTGCTGTTAGAAATTAAATTTAAAATTAAAAATCACTTACAATTACAAATTATATTTAAAAATATTATTAACATATACACAAGCAACAATAACACAAAATGAATATATGAACTTGAACACATTAAGATAATTAAAAAATGCTAATTTTACAACTAACTTTATGCAAAACTTATCACTCCTCCAAAGATTGCTAATGAATTAAACTTACAATATAAAGATCAAGAGTAACTTACTATGCCAAAGGGAACCGGGATAAACATAAACCTGAGAAACAACGGTTGACAAGGACTCAATAAATGTAAATTCAGAAATTAGGTAGCAACTGGGTAACTTGAAATAAATAATCTTAAACAGAAGCTAGCCTGTATTGTGAAGAATCCTATTAAACAGTGGAAACAATCCACAATGACCACAGAGTAACAAGATAAAAAGATGCTCTCTTTGCAAAATGCAATTATACTATGAGTAGATGTGTGTATGTACAATAAACAAATGACTATAGTCCAAGTAATTGATCTCAATCCATTAATGAGTTTGCCGAGTCCTAGAGACAGATTTATCAAGTTTTTGCATTGGCCTTGCGCCACGCACAACCTAAGTAAGAATTATCAAGCCAGGCAAGGCCCCCTTGGGTGGCCCTGCATTGCTTGATAAATCTAAAGTAACACAAGGCAGCGCAAATCTCTGCCTTGCATTACTCTGCTCCAGGAAGCATTCCATGGGTGGAATATGGGTGTTACCACACATCCACCCATGGATTTTGTTACAAGCTCAGATTTACCATTAGTGGTAGGCCTGAGAATGCATCAAAATGCTACGCATCCCCAGGGGTGGCGTAACGAAGAGAAATATCTTCATTTCTCCTCATTATTTCCTCTTTCAACATTTGCTGCATTCTGCAGCACATATAGAGAGAGGAAATTGCTTCTCAGGATTGTTTTCATGCATGAAGGTGTCTCTTCCTGCACAAAAACAATTCGGCTGACAATGCAAGCAACCTTGCACAATGTCGCAAGGGTGCCTGAGTTGCTGCTAGAAAGCCTAAAGTGTGCCAATGCCAGGAAAGGACAGAAATATGCACTTTAATGTTAAATATGATGAGTGCCTGCCCTTTCATGCAGCTCAGCAAGGTGCTAGTGTTGTAAACGTTTCAACCTCATATTTTGATTTACGAGGACATCATACAGACAAAGGATAGTGAAGAACATGGTGTGGTATTGAAACAGTAGCTCTTTAGGATTTAGGAACAACTGAACTCCTACATTGCAATAAAATGACAATTCCGCAGCTAGACAAGTGCTAACCCTGAGTTGACACAGTTTCACCACCCCTCCCATCAAGATCCTACACTGGCGTCCTGCTCGTAGAATAATCTGACTCAACGCTCTCTGCATAGCCCACAGTTGGATCAATGGTACAATATTTATTTATATTTAATATAGACTCAGTGTCTTCTATCAAAAGTGAACCTAAGATATAAAATGGCAGCACTCTTGATAATCATCCCTTTTAATGCCTTAGCTACTGAGGATTTTCTTGCTCCAGTGTTGAATCTTTTTTTGATGTTTTGTTCAGTTTGTGCTTGAGGTTTCATAATTTTGTTTGTTAAAAATAGCTATTCTATCCCAATTTACATTCTATTTTTTTACTATTTTGGGTATTCTGGAGGTGCCCATTGTTTGTGGAATTCCCTGGTAGTAACAGAGAAAATAGCCAAAATATAGCAAAATTATGCAGTTTGTTTGGGAAAAAAAGTGCTCTGCAGAAAAGTGCATATTTTATTCCTTAAAAATGGCCCCAACAATAAGTTTGCTATTTTCAGATGTGCTTTTATGACAGTATTTGCAGTTTTATAGCGAGCTTTCAAGAACTTTTGTAAATAATTTAGTATTTGCTTCTTTAGGCTTAAACCCGACCCCTACTTTTAATTTGTTTGTTTCAGTGTCCTTTAACAATCCTTACTTGCTAGTGGTCACTCCTGCCTCTTTGTTCTTTCTTTCTGTTTTTTTACTCCCATGGAGCAGGCACCAAGTACTGTATCGTTACGCTTTGGTTGTTTATCTGTTGTTTGGTGGACTTTTTTTTTATTGTTTCCTGCTCTTGTTACTGTTTGCCAAAATTCAGCTTCCTGCCCTTAGCTTCTTGCATTTTAATGCAACATTCATCCCTCCCATATCCTCTCATGTTGCTCTTTACACAAGGGTTCTGTATTTCTCTTGAGCAGCGCCCGCTTCACACATGCCCTGATTCACCTTATGGCATGGGGCAGCTTCAGGCGGTCATTCCCCTTTCTTTAGTTCAGCACGGCATGGTGGCCGCTTTGGAGGTCCCGCTCCTTTCTTCAAATTTGCATGCTTGCTTGTTTCCCCGTCTTGCCATGAAGTCATTGACTTCAGGAATGAAGAGCTAGTGGCTCGGTGCTGCTCAAGAGGGGCTTTGCAGTGTGGTGCACACTCCACATGTTGTTGTCATTGGAGCTGCACTATGCCTGGCTGGGCCAGCATAGCAAGTAGAGAGTAGACACCACCTCAGCAGCTGTGCTTGTTTCTGATGGTCTCAGAGGTGGTGTTTTTTGTAAAGATTGTGTGAGTCCAAACACACTCTTAGCCTAACTCCTGATATACCCTGCATCCTATCTGGGTGAGGAAGGCTGCTTTGTTCACAGGATTCTTTCCTCTAGCACGTCAGAGCTAAGGTCTGCATCTTCCAATCTGTTGTGCCAGCAGTGTCTTGTTTGTTTGTTTTCTTTGATGTTTTTGAGACAGAAAGTTGCAAATGTGTTTTCGCTTCAAAGACTTCAGCGAGAGATGAGAGAGGCTTCACAGCTGTTTGTGTGTAAATATGCAGCTATTAGTATTTGGTATGTGACACATTGGAATCCTCACCAGGGCAGCAGCAGGTGAGTGCTCTGACCATGAAAAGAAAGATTGTTTAATTATCAAACATATGCCATTGAAATTCTAAGTGCTAATAGTAATTCTTAGAAATGGTGGTCTCTAGTTGGCAATGGTTTGCACCATTGTCCAGATAGGGACCCCTGCTTCTATTTAGGGTAAGGGAATTACAACTTTAGGAAACGCCTGCTCACCCCCTTGGTAGCTTGGCAAGAGTAGGCATGCTTTTCAAAGACTCAGGTGCCGATTACGATCCGGTAAAAACCAGGTACGAACCGTCGGTCGGAGCGTTTTCCCCGTCCGACTCGTACCCGGTCGTAAAACTTTACAAACATGGAATTACGATTCGCACGGAAACACCATTTCCGTACGAATCGTAAAAAACACCGACCGACGAAAATATACATACGAATGTGATCCGGGAATGCTGCGACGTGACGTCGGTACGCTTTCAGGCAGCGTTTCACGACCCAGGAATTACGATTCGAACCGACAGCAGTCCGGACGGCAATATTTTCACCGGAAAAGCGAAGTACGGCGCGAATCGACCAGAGTAGGTGGCCCGGTACGCACCGTACCCCCCCCAGCCCCTGTACGTACGCGCCAACCCCCCCCAGCCCCCGTACGTACGCGCCGAACCCCCCTGTATGTACACCCGTGTACGTGTCGCACCCCCCCGTGTACGTTCGAGTCGTACCCCCACCTGTGTATGTACGGTGCGTACCCCCCGTGTACGTTCGAGTCGAACCCCCCCCCGTGTACGTTCGAGTCGAACCCCCTCGTGTACGTTCGAGTCAAACCCCCCTGTGTACGTTCGAGTAGTACCCCCACCCGTGTATGTACGGTGCGTACCCCCCGTGTACGTTCGAGTCGAACCCCCCATGTACGTTCGAGTCGAACCCCCGTGTACGTTCGAGTCGTACCCCCACCCGTGTATGTACGGTGCGTACCCCCGTGTACGTTCAAATCGTACCCCCACCCGTGTATGTACGGTGTGTACCCCCCGTGTACGTTCGAGTCGAACCCCCCCGTGTACGTTCGAGTCGAACCCCCCCCGTGTACGTTCGAGTCGTACCCCCACCCGTGTATGTACGGTGCGTACCCCCCGTGTACGTTCGAGTCGTACCCCCACCCGTGTATGTACGGTGCGTACCCCCCGTGTACGTTCGAGTCGAACCCCCCCGTGTACGTTCGAGTCGTACCCCCACCTGTGTATGTACGGTGCGTACCCCCAGCGCTACGCGCTGGGGGTACGCACCGTACATACACGGGTGGGGGTATGACTCGAACGTACACGGGGGGGTTCGACTCGAACGTACATGGGGGGGTTCAACTTGAACGTACACGGGGGTACGCACCGTACATACACGGGTGGGGGTACGACTCGAACGTACACGGGGGGGTTCGACTCGAACGTACACGGGGGGTTCGACTCGAACGTACACGGGGGGTACGCACCGTACATACACGGGTGGGGGTACGACTCGAACGTACACGGGGGGGTTTGACTCGAACGTACACGGGGGGTTCGACTCGAATGTACACGGGGGTGTTCGACTCGAACGTACACGGGGGGGTTCGACACGTACACGGGTGTACATACAGGGGGGTTCGGCGCGTACGTACGGGGGCTGGGGGGGGTCGGCGCGTACGTACAGGGGCTGGGGGGGGTCGGCGCGTACGTACGGGGGCTGGGGGGGGTCGGCGCGTACGTATGGGGGCTGGGGGGGGGTCGGCGCGTACGTACGGGGGCTGGGGGGGGTCGGCGTGTATGCGGGCACGTCTCCATGGTTGCTATGGGAGTTCGGTGCGGACGGTGTTTTTTCCATCCGGTTGTAACCTCGGACGCACGGGATGGATCGTGATTCCTCGGTCGGACTTCACCTTTCACATTTGTACGGTAAATCGTACGAGGACGTGTCGGACACATTTTCCGACCCGAGGACGTGTGGGGAATGATTCCCAATGCGGTTCGTATGGACTTTTTACTATGCGAATCGTGATTGCCAGTTCGTAAGGCACTTGTACGATTCGTACGGTAAAAAGACCGGATACGAGTCGCACGGGGAAATTTTTTACCGGATCGTAATCGGCACCTCAGTGTGTAAAGCATTTGTGCACACATACAGTGACACAGTGAAAACAATACAAATGGACACCAGTTTAAAAAAAAGGAAATCTTTATCTAAACTAAACAAGACCAAAACGACAAAAATCCCCCATGCATATGTCAAGATATCATAAAAAATAAGTTATTCACAAAAACTTGTAGCAACCAACAAATAGCTCCACCTAGGGCTATTATGATGTTGTGACCAATGAAAATCCCAAATCTGGTGTTGACCGCACCGTGTGCAGGCCAGGCACAGAGTCACATGGACCCCAAGAATAGTACCTTGGCATATGATGAAAACAAAGATGTGCACAGCGTCAGGGAGGTGATGTGTCATTGGCGCCGGGTGGCATTGGTTCCTTACGACCACAGAGGAGGTGAGGCATCGGTTCCTTACTGTGATGCAGGGGAGGTGATGAGGGGTCGGTTCCTTACTGTTGCAGGGGAGCTGTTGTCGCAATGACAGCGAGGCGGCGCTTCCTTACGACGGTTCTGGGCCAATGGATTCAGGAGGTCACCCATAGCAGAAATCGGCTCCGCGATGATTAGGCACCGGTGTCAGTGAGGTCAGGGCTGTGATGCGGGTTGGGTTGTTGCATAGTGAACATCACGAGTGGGGCCCTCGACTCCTGTGCAGGCTGCAGCCTCAGTGATAGGGTCAGAGTCGATACGGTGCGGCGCCCGGAGGTGTCGCAGCTGTGGTGCAAGTTGGGGGAGTACATTGTGCACTTCACGAGCAGTGGCTGCAGCTTCATTGCAGGTCACGCCATCGCTCTATGGCGTCGGTGTGGATTTTTCCTTCTGTGGCAGCTGAAACAGCAGTTTCAGGTGCAGGGGGACAGAGGAAACTATGTCTTTGTGTCCCTGAGACTTCAGAACAGGAGGCAAGCTCTACACCAAGCCCTCGGAGACCTTCTTCAAGTAGGTTACACAGCACAGTTCAGTCTTTGTCCTCTCCTTGGCAGAATCAGCCACTGCAGGCCAACTCAGCAAAGCATTCACATAGCAAGGGGGTGGTACTCCTCCTTACATCTTCTCCAGCTCTTCTCCTTGGAAGAGGTTCCTCTTGAGTTCAGAAGTATTCTAATTCTCTGGGATTTAAGGTCTACTACTTAAACTCCATTTTGTCTTTGTTCTCTTTGTGGCAGGGTGTCTGAGCCCAGCCCAAACCAGCTCTGTCCTCACTAGTGCAGCATCACTGCAGGAGGTGGAGACAGAATTGTGCAGAGCAGACACTGCCTATTCAGGTGTGAGTGAAACTCCTTTTACAACTCAAAATGCAGCCGTCTATTCAGCTCAGCTCTGAGTCACCTAGGAAAGTCAGGACACACCTCAACCTCCATTGTGGCTGTCTACAATGAATACACATCTCTAGCCCCTGTCATTAAAAAACAGACAGTCAATACACAGACCAGCAGAGGCACACAGAACAGTTAAATAAAAAAAATGCCTACTTTCTAAAAGTGGCATTTTCAAACACACAATTTAAAGACCATCTCCATAAAATGATGTGTTATTAAATTCAGAGTTCAGAGAGCCTATACTCCATATCTCCATCTTGTCCCAGTGGAAATGTATACTCATAAAATGTTACAAAGTAACTCCCATGTTAGCCTATGGAACATAGCCTTTCAATAGTGAAAAACGAAATTGGCAGCATTTCACTATCAGGATGTGTAAAACACACTAGCACATGTCCTATCTTCTACATATACTGCACCCTGCCCATGGGGGTACCTTGGGCCTACCTGAGGGCTGCCTCACATGTAAGAAAAGGGAAGTTTGGGGCCTGGCAAGTGGGTGCACTTGGCAGGTCAACATGGCAGTTACAAACTGCGTGCACAGACACTTCAGTGGCAGGTCTGAGTCACATTTGCATGGCTACTCATGTGGATGACATAACCAGTGCTGCAAGCCCACTTGTAGCATTTGGTTTACAATGCACTTTACTAGGGCCTTACCAGTAAATAAAATATGCCAGTCTTGGATAACCATTATAATCATAATTTACACAGAGAGCATATGCACTTTAGCACTGATTAGCAGTGGTAAAGTGCCCAGAGTCCTATAGCCAACAAAAACAGGTCAGGAAAAATAGGAGGAAGAAGCAAAAGGTTTGGAGATAACCCTGAAAAAGGGCAATTTCCAAAAGTGATCCTTCGACAAAAAGCTAAACAAAACAACAGAGGGCACTGCCACCCTATACATTGATATAATTGGAGCCTTTCAGCACTGACAAGAGAAGTAAAGCTCTATGCACTGTCTTTAGGGCAGCTCATGGAATGGGCCCTAAGAACCTGCAAAGAAAATTCAGCTGGTATTCTCCAACTAGAAACCTTCGTTCTGCTTCTGCATTTCTGATGAATGTAGTCAGGTTCAGGCGGTCCAGAACAGGTGGCAGATCCTTCTCTGCCGTTGCTTCTCGGCTATGGAACACTCTCCCTTTGGATCTACGTCAGGTCCAAAGTCTTATGGATTTCAGGAAAAAGTTGAAAACGTTTTTATTCCCTAGGCTGGAGTAATTTTTCCCTCTGATATTATCTCTCTTTTCCTCCCTTCTTGTGTCACACCTTGGCACCCCCTATTAACTTCTGGTGGGGACTCTCCTTTTTAAGCACCAGGATACCCGTCGGGTGATAGAGCGCTGTATAAGCACCTCATTACATTACATTACAGTAAACAGAGTTTTAATTGTATACCTTTCTATATCAATTACGTCAGCGTCAATAATGTATTGCTTTGTAAATCTTTACAGTGTCTTATAGAGAGACAAATAATTTCTACTTCGCACCCTGATAATGTTTTGTGACACAATCCAAAAAGTCTGCCTTGTTTAAAGCACTTACAGTCACAAGTTTAATGTAAACACTACCTTTCCAGGCTGTACGTAATGATCGAAAGTAGCTAAATAAAGGCGTGGCAGGTTCCCCAATGCTTGATGTTGAGAATTGAACCATACCACTGTGCTGTATAATTAGATTAGAATTTTTTTTATTTTCTACAATCCATAAATACTACCCATTAATCGACTTTATTGGAAGGACTGGTGTTCATTGCCAGAACTGGCGAATCCCATAATATTCCTGTGCCTAACAAAACTGGAGTCTTGCACACCAGCAGCCAGAGTTGCCAGATTGGGCCTTAATGTAACTACTTGTGTTATTATTGGCATCACCCCCAGTGGTGCTCAGTGGCAGGGCCTTCAATCCCATTCAGTGTGTGCAATGCTACTAATGGCGGCCCTGTATGAGAGTGACAGCTGTTAAAGGTGAATGGATGCTGAGAGCAGGAAGCTCAAGGTCTTAGGCTGTAGATAGTGTTGTTCAGACTCCTACCGCTGTAAACAGGTACCTAAAGACTGCAGCATGATGCTGGTTTTATGACTTTGCCTGACACATACTGGGTGTCAGAACTGAGAGTTTCTAGAGCTTGAAAATAACTTGAATTAATAGGAGATGTTGGGAAAGTCCCAGTCCCTGTGTCATATTTCTTCGAGGAATTCTGACCAATCCGCATTTTATATGCAGCTGATTCTCAGACCATCCCATAGTCCTCAGGCTCATAAAGTTCCTTTCAACATGGCATCACCTTCCAGGAGGCAGCTCTTTGTAGTTCTACAGCACCCACAGTGATTGGAGCAAATACCTCAAGCAGGTGCCCCACTCTTAGGAAAAGGGTCCAAATAGTCTGTGGTCCTCAATTCAGGAGTTGACCCACCCTGTTCGTAAAACATGAGATGGAGGCAACCATGCAAGGCAGAGCAGAAGCAATCTTTTTCACAGGTCATCTGTCTGGAAATCTACCTGGGGACCGAGAATGTTAACAGGTTGGACACGGCAAGGTGCTGGTCCAGTCCACTGCACTTTGCCGCAGTTGAGAAATCTTTTCGGCACATTATGTGCCTGAATTTTATGATGAAATGTATCCTTCCTCCTTGTGAACAGTTCTCATCAGCTGATACAGGGTCACTTAAGATCTTGGGATACAGTACATGAAATATTTTGCATCAACAGACCTGGATGCACTCAGTTCATCTTCTCGGCTTTGTTTCCATTCGAAGGAGAGCAGTCTACCACCACTGTCCACTTGCCCCAGGGCACACCATCCACTCCTCAATTGTTTTCGTACTTCTTTGCAGGACATTTACGCAGCTTTGCGTCCACTGTACTGTTGTTTGACTTCATCCTCTTGTGGAAATATGGATTTTTCTGGTCAGTTATGTCCCCTATCTTGGACCCCAACGGTTCTATGTGCATGTTACAAGTACATGTATGTTCCCTCCAGTTCCAGTTATGAAGACGCAAATACATGTGCGTCCACCGTTAACATGTCCTCTGTCAGATCCGCCATGAATAGGCCGGATATTCCATTCCTAAGTATGAAAGGCCACCGGCTTTATATGGTTCACTTATGCCATTTTACAGTCCAGGCAAGTAGGCCCTGATTCTGTCATCAAACTCTTCTTGCCTTCTGCCTCTGAAAGCTCCAGTCTGAGCCTGCATCTGTGACCATGAACTTTGTCTCATTCTCTGCGCGGCTCACGAAGCCTGACATCAGCCTGCTGCCTGCCAAAAAACTGTATTTCACCTTCGAAGTTATCTGCTCCGATCCCTGCCCAATGCATTCCTGTCTAGTAGTTTAAGTAAACATTCTGCCAGCTACCGAGCAAAGGCCCGGCTTCTCTGTCTTCATGCAAGTAATTCATAGCCCTGTTACTATGGAAGATTCCGCCCTCGCATCTAGTGTAGACACTTAGACGCTTGTACACGCACTAACAGTCAGTATAGTCAGTATAGAATAAGATTCTACTCGAAGAAACCTCTCCTTTGGATAACTTAGTTCTTTAAACATAGGATGTTAGATATGATTTGGGATTAGGTTGACTTGACCCTCCAGACTTCTGTCGCCACATGTAGAGCTAAATGTCAAGTTCCCCTTCACCCCCTAGTTGCACGTCAATTACACGTCATGCTGCTGCGTGCGCATATCTGCCAAGTATTTCTGCTGACATTGCGAAATTCTTTCATGTAACCACCCTCTTATGACATCACATCTGATGACGTTCTTTAAACCACTCCCAGTTACGCCTATTTTTGCTACGTACAAATATATTATCACCACTATCAATTGTTACGCCTCTTGTATTTGCCTCACTGTAATGCCTATTGTATAAAAGTAATTGATTGTTAATAATGTATGTACTTCACTTCCTGAACCTTCGTGGTGATGGAACCTGGAGCAACCGATTATAATCGACCATTGGAATAAAGCCCATTCCGAACCTCTAATACCACGGATTCTGCCTCTTATTTACTGAGCTATTTTATTATGTTTCTGTATCAAATTAAGTCCCGGTAATTAAATTATTTACCACATGAATGGCGCCCGAACAGGGACACTTTCTCATCTCACGCGCCTGCGGTGCGTTGCAGGCCCGGTCTCCTGCCACAGCTGGACGGACAATAACGCGTACCAGCAGGATTTCCTGTATCTCCCTCCGGTCAAGCGGGGGCGACTGAGGCTGCGATCAACACCCAGACGAGGCGGTGAGAAGTGCGAAGTATCCCGACCAGAGCCTAGCTGAGAGAGCAAGATCCGAGGTATACAGAGGCACACCAGTTTTCCAAAGTCCTAAGTCGAGTCCAGTGCCCGAAGTGTTCGAGTCGAGTCCAGTCCGGTTCAAGTACAGTTCAGTTTCCGAGGCCTTCCGTTCCGAGCTACCCGGTGAGTACCATTACTGGGGAGGCGTTCTGGCGTGCACATAAGTTGTGCCGGTCCAGACGGGTTTGGGTACACAAATCCGGTCTGCACTGTTTCAGCAGTGTATCTGTACTGTTTAGCAGTATATCTAGTATATCAAGTATATAAATTCAGAATAATTCAGTTCAAGTCGGGTATTATGTTTAGTGATTAAGTTTTTCTTAGATCGTCATCATCATCGTTGCTCAGTTAAATGTTAAATGTTAAATGTTTTAATAACGTCCTGCATATTGTGGTATGAATGACTGTTCATTATTGTGTTTATTGTATTAAGTTTGTTCAAAATCCAGTATCAGATCAGTTCTCATTAAGTTTGTTCAAAATCAAGTATCAGATCAGTTTTCAATATGCCGCTCTTTTCGAAATTAAGACAGATCACAACAAGAAAAGGGGTACTCGAAGAAGCCGTTCCTATTCCTCCTAGGGACACTCCAGGGTACTTCATGTATCATAAACATGGCTTAGACGCTATATTATTTCTTGATTTATGGGTAGACTACACTAAGGAATTACCAGAAAGTCAGAGGTGGCCCGCGGCTGGGACCTGGGATGCAGAGTGCATCGTGAAAGTAGAGGAAGAATTATGGAAAAGGAAAGCTAGACAATCACAGAAAGACGCCATTGAATTATGGCGTAAAGAATCGTATAGACGTACAGAAAAAGCACGTAGACAGGAAGAGAAGAGTAAAGAGAATTCAAATGAAGTCCGAGAAAATCTATTAATTGAAGAAGGTGCACGAGTGAAATCAGAACAAGTAGACAGACAAAGAAATGCCCTTATGAATGGTATGTATCCCCTTCTGGCCGAAGGATTACCTAAGGCTACTCCAGGGATACCAAAAGACTTGCCAACCCCATTATTTCCAATAAAGGTACATCCTAAGGGGCATCCTAGAACCGCAGAAGATGTTTTTCTTTCCTCATATTTAGATGACGCAGCTCCCGAGTATGCTAATCCCGCCCCACATAGACCGCCTGCCAGGGAGGTTCAACGCCAAGATCCAGTACCCGTATCCCTACAGCAACAAGTTCTGACACAAGTTCCGGCAAGCACATCTGTTTCTGCATCTGTTCCTACAGCTACTTCTATAGCTGTATCCACACCTATAGTTGCTGTATCACGTTCAACGAATCCTTTCACACCAGATACCCCAGACGGGGCTACCGGAGGTGCTACCAATATCTTTTCTACGCCACCTAGAATAAATAAACTTACTTTTCAAGAGTCAGCACATTCACGTACCCCCAAACTCATAAATGCCCGTACGCTTAAGGAACTTCTTATAGATTGTAGATATGACCCTGTGCCCGGAAAAGAGGACGAAATGACCCTAGCATCATTACGTATCAGACGAGCCGCGGTGTATTTAGGGAAGTTACCAGGAATGACTGCGCATCTAGATAATATATACCATTTCGTCCAAACAGGGCGAGATTCTGAATGTATTAACAGAGCTATGGAATACCAGAAAGTAGAAATACAGGGGGAACTGTTACGTTTCCTCATAAATTGTGTGATCAGAAATCAAGACCGACCGGGGGTAGACCCGGAAGCAATGCAAATTCTTACCAGATGGAGCCAGAATATATCAGAAGGGAGACATGATAAGCAAAACTGTATAATAGCCATGTGCCGAAAGATCCGTAAAGAAATAGAACGCCTACACGAAGAAAGATTAGCGGTAGACCAGTTCGAACAAAACGAGGAAGAAGCATCAGGACTGCCCACAGGACAGTCAGAAACTATAGCCTATGTAGGTAGAGGAAGATCTTGCAATAATACTAGATGTCTTACTGATCCGATACGTCCGATATGTCTAGAAAATAACAGGAATTTTCAAACACCAATAATAAATATAAGGTCTAACGAGCATTCATTCCAAGCCGCTGACAAATTACTGCGAGAACGAAGGGGTTATCATTTTCTCGATTCTAGGGATGAACAAGAATTAGCCAGGTCAGCTGTCCATTGGGTTGACAGTCCCGGGAAGTATAGTGATGATACAGTAGCACACACATTTTTGAATCTCACCCCAGATGAACAGCGTTTAGCTGGGATTTATATGATTCAACAACTTCTTATACTATATAAAAGCCAACATTCAGATCCTGGTCCGTTACCTGATATATTGACTGAATTATTCACGAATAAATGGAGAGGTTCAGGTACTAAGCTAATTAAAGAAATACTAGAATCAAGAAAGCAGTACATTCTTTTTGTATGTCCAGGACATGTCTCACTGCCCATCAAGGAAAGAACCACGTATTACATGGACAGACAGAATCCCTTACGAGAAGTGCACCCAATAAAGGGCGAGGACAATGAGTTTAAACGTGTATATGTATATACGCCCATATCGAAAATAGAATTGTTGGAAATGAAGAAAGTGGTACCCAGTCATGACAAAGACCCAGCGGGTTTCCACCGAGAAATTAAAGACATGTTACTCATGGGAGAGTATACCTATCCCGACATTATGACAATATTAAAGGTATTAATGCCTGCTGGCATTTATGAAAAACTCAAGGAAAAAGAGTGGGAGGTGGGAGACCAAAAGATAGATTGGACAGCATTAGAAAATGAAGAAAAGGCCCGAGGTCCAGGTTCGGGGCTTGGGGACAAAACTAAAGCACTACCAGGTTTACTAGTACAGGTACTGCCACGTTTATTAACCACGAAAAAGAAAGACTGGGGTGCAATTTCAGCCTGTAAACAAAAGCAAGATGAAGACACTAGTGATTTCTATGCACGATTTGAAAAATGTTTCGGTATAAACAGTGGCATAAAAGCAAGTAGCGAATCATACCCACATCTGTTTGTGACAAAATTAGTTGAAAATTCCTTGCCCCAAGTGAAGAATAGAGTATTAAAATTCGAGAGTACCTGGCAAGGTAACACTCCATCACAAATGTTACAAATGTTACAGTATCATCACAATAGAATTAGAGAAGAACAAGATCATGAACAAAGACGCATGAAAGACACGAAAATTAAAATGCTAGTCTCCCAGACAGTTCCAGCTGAAGGACATAAAAAGGGTACGACACATTCTGGCGATTTAGCAGGACCTGTAAAAGGGACATGTAACTATTGTAAACAACTAGGTCATCATGTACACGATTGTCCAGTCCTGAAGCGTAATATCGCCACGGGTATTACAAAAGAAAGACCACGGCCACTTAGACAGGATCAGAATGAACAAGGAGCCTTGCAGCATGCACAGTCCATGCCAGCTCCACAACAGACTATACAGTTTGTGCCAGCTGCACCAGCGCTGCCTGTTGCTGCCACGCAAACCACGACACGACAACTGTACCAGACCGCACAGTATGACTATCCTGATTATCAACGATATGCATGAACCAGCCTAGAGAGGGAAGTTGACTTACCCCTTATCGAGATCCCTGTAGATCAAGAAGGACCTTATGTACATAGTGAATTATTAGGCCAAGACAGAAAATTTTTACTCGATACAGGGGCAAGTCGAACAACTATAAAACGTAGTGAAGTTCCAGGGGCACCCCTCTCAGGCTCACAGAATATTTCCCTTGGTTTTTCAGGAAAACCTATTGTTAATGAAGTGTCACAACCTCTTCCACTTACGATAGGACCTTTGACCCGAACTACAGATTTATTGCTTACTAAATCATGTCCAGAAAACCTGTTAGGAATAAAGACATTGAAAGCTCTAGGAGCTATAATATGTTGTTCTCCGGAAGGAGTAAGATTGTTTTTACGTGATTTTAAAGGTCATTATGTGTCTAGAGACATGGATCCCCGATTGCAGACTTTACCTACACATCTATGGGCACAAGGCCCTACTGATGTTGGTTGCATGAATATTACACCATATCGAGTTACACTAAAGGCAGGAGTGGTACTACTACGAATGCGACAATACAAGTTACCACCAGATGCTGTAGTGGCTTTACTACAAATCATTGACGAGCTCATTGCCCAAGGAGTGGTTGTAGAAACAGACTCCAATGTATGTAATTCACCGATAATTCCGATTCTCAAACGAACAGATCCGAAGGCCCCGCCAGTATATCGATTGGTTATTGATCTGCGCGAATTAAACAAGTGTATTGTGCCACAATTCCCTGTGGTCCCCGATATCTCATCATTACTGACAGCTATTGATTCCGAAGCAACATTCTTTACTGTAATTGATCTCAAAAATGCCTTTTTCAGCGTCCCAATAGATCCGGAAAGCCAATATTTGTTCGGATTTAGTTTAAATGGACGTAGCTTCAAATTCTCACGCGCACCTCAAGGATTTACAGAAAGCCCCAGCATCTATAGCCAAGCACTGAAACGAGAACTCGACAGTATCCACATGCCAGTTAACACTGCCTTGCTTCAATATGTCGATGATCTGCTGATCACCGCTAGAAGCGAACCCGAATGTGAGAGAGCATCACTGACAGTTTTACAATCTCTAGCCGAAAAAAGGGCACAAGGTGTCCCCTTCTAAGCTGCAATTCTGTGTCCAGCGAGTTGTTTATCTTGGACACTCGCTGTCCAAGGAGGGAAGGCAGCTTACACCCGACCGCATTCAGTTAATAGCTAACATGCCAATACCCAAGACACAAAAGGAGGTGCGGGCTTTTATAGGCCTCACTTCATATTGTAGGCAGTGGATCCCTCAGTATGCATTTCTAGCAAAACCACTCATTCAGTTGACAACACAGGAGGCAGCCACATCGACTGTTCTCCCTTGGACTCAGGAACATACACAAGCTTTTGAAAGCTTAAAGAAAGCTTTATGTCAAGCACCTGTTTTAGCAACACCATGTTACAGTAAACAGTTTACACTCTTTATTACAGAACGCGAAGGTACTGCCTTGTCAGTACTCACACAGGAACAAGCAGGAGCACACAAACCATGTGCTTATTTTTCTAGTACATTAGATCCCGTAGCTCAGGCTCTGCCTGCGTGCCTGAAATCAGTGGCAGCGACAGCTTTAGCAATCAGACAAAGCGATGCCATAGTGTTAGGACATCCATTGACAGTACAAGTACCACATGCAGTGGAGGTTCTTGTGAATCGAACGCAAACACAACATTTGACTATAGCAAGACTTACAGGGTATGAACTAACACTGTTTCAGCCACATATAGAAATCAGACGTTGTAACACATTGAATCCTGCCACACTTTTACCTGTAAATGGAACAGACCCACTAGCACATGATTGTATTGAAGTTATTACAATCACGACGAAACCCAGACAAGATTTAACCGATGTCCCATTATCAGACCCAGACCTGACGTTGTATGTAGATGGTTCATGTATGAGAAAAGGTACAGGAGAACTAGTGGCCGCTTACGCAGTCACAACAGACACTGAAATCATTGAAACAAATTGCATAAATACCTTGTCCGCTCAAGCAGCAGAGCTCGTCGCTCTGACACAAGCCTGTATTCAAGCCACAAATAAAAAAGTCAACATATACACTGATTCACGTTATGCATTCGGAGTCGTACATGACTTCGGCGTGCTGTGGCGAGAGAGAGGTTATTTAACTTCTCATGGTGCCCACATTCAGCACGGACCCCTCATTCATGCTTTATTAGATGCAATACATCTACCCACTGCAATATCAATTATGAAATGTAAAGCTCATACGAAAGTTACCGATATCATTTCTCAAGGCAATGATTTAGCTGATAGAACAGCTAAACAGACTGCTCAAACTCAAACATCCGACATGACAAAGACAATAGTCCCGACGCCAACACATTGTATGACGGTTAAAGATCCTACTCTTGACGTAATTGACATACAGACACATGCTACACCAGACGAAATAAAGAAATGGACTGAATTAGGAGGGATCCAAACCGATCAAGGATGGATGATGAAGGAAAAGTCTGTGTGGTTCCTTCCTGATTCAATGGTCCAAGTTATAATTAACACTGTACATAGTCCAGCACATCTAGGAGAAAAAGCTATGCTAGATAGCATTCAACACATTTGGTTTAATAAACATTTACGAGCTGCAGCCAAACAAAAAGTTCGTACCTGTATGATCTGTTGCCAGTTCAACCCAGGAAAAAGCGTTCCCGTAGAACAGGGTGGATTTCATCCTCCTGATCATCCTTTTGAAGTCCTCCAGATGGATTATATCCAGATGGAACGATGTAGAGGATTCAAATATGTTCTCGTAGTTGTGTGTGCTCTTTCCCGTTGGACGGAGGCATACCCGGTTTCAGATTACACTGCCCCGACTACTGCCAAACAGTTGGTTCGAGAATTCTTCCCACGATACGGTTTACCACGTGTTGTTCACTCAGATAACGGCCAGCCGTTCTCATCCGAATTAATGAAACACGTTTCACTTTTGTTAGGCTATCAGTGGAAATTCCACTGTGTCCGACACCCCGAAGCAGCAGGTCTCGTAGAAAGACATAATCAGACTCTGAAAATAAGATTATCCAAAATATGCAGAGAGAAAGGTGTCGACTGGGTAGTAGCGTTACCAGTTGCACTCTTTTACACAAGAATGGTAGCACACTCTCGAACAGGGCTATCCCCGTATGAAGTGATCTTCGGCAGACCACCAAATATGTGGGGGACGCCTATACCACGCAAAATAACTGATATTGACTGTAACATGCTGACAGATTACTTGGCTTCCTTGATGGCTGCACTACAATCTTGTCGTTCACAGGTAGCTGCAGCTTTTCCTGACAACACTGAGGTGAAACCCCATGACGTGGTTCCGGGAGACTTGGTCCTCGTGAGGAACTTTGATCGAAAGACTCAGCTGGAACCTAGGTGGAGGTCACCTCAGCTGGTGTTGCTCACCACAAGAACAGCCGTGAAGATCGAAGGCAGAAAAGGATGGATTCATTCTAGTCATATCAAGAAATTTCATGGACTAAAATCAGATGTGAATACCACACCTTGTGTGTCCTCACCCATTGACTCAAAACTTCCTTTTGTGGAAAAAAGTGATTCCGAACATTATAAATTAAAGCTCAGGCCCAATCAGTCGAGCAATTTGATTGTTTAAGTCCTCTCCAAGGTGAAGCGGTTGAATTGTCTCTGACATGTATCCCTTGGACCTGAATAGAGAAAGCACCCGAAAAATGTTGAAACGACAGGCGTACTGTAAATCACTGCGTAGTCATTGCATAGTGACGTTATTAATTTTGTTTTTCTCAAGTCTTTTAATAATTACTGCAAGTATATTGTTGCACATATATTATCCTATTTCTAGACATGTTTACAATGTTACTGCTGAACATTCTTTTAGTGAATTACCTCCGCTTGAGTTGTCTTATAGATTTGCACTGCGCAATAACACGTTTATTAGTATGTTGCATCATTCCCATCAGGTTAGCAATGCTACAAATTGTTGGATATGTGGCCGACTCCCTCCCTATCAGAATTATAAAGGAATTCTACCTCTCTTTCCATACCCGTTCACACACAACGGCTCCTGTGGAGCATGGTTTAGTTTAATTAATTCTCTAGATTCGAATTCTGCTATCTATCAAGATAACTGGGTATGGGGAAATTTGAACTTAGTTTTGCTTAAAGTCTGCCACCCTAACAAGGAGGGACTTCCCCAGAGAACAGGAACTGATCTAGAAAATGAAGTGTATGGATTAGGTAATTTTACGCTCAATCTTATGATCCTAAATGTCGAATCAGAAGCTACTTCAATTTTGCCCGCTATGTCAATATTTCCAGTAAAAGGTGAATTATGTATAAGAAAGAATGGTTCCATACACATGGGCCATAGTAAATGCACCACTGTAGTAGAATTTAGTGATCAAGGCAAGTCTACATTTAGAGCTTCCCGCCATTCCTATTTCATATGTGGTCAGACGGCATATGTACGTTTACCTCTAGATTGGGATGGTACTTGCTATATTGGATTCCTTTTGCCACCTGTTTTCCTAGCTCCTCCCGATTATCACAGAAATACTCATTTAGTACACAATAGAGAAAGGAGAGATCTCCCAATAGTCGATTACACTGAAACAGCATGGGAAAAATACACAGATTTCAATAAAGGTCTCTTTCCCTATATAGGTACCGTTACTAATAGTAAACTGATACGTGGATTAACTAGAACCCTTGAAGCAGTAGTGAACGAAACTATTTCCGCCTTAGGCAATTTAACAGAAGAGCAGTCTGCTATGCGGATTGTTGTGCTTCAAAATCGTCTTGTCCTTGACGTCATCCTGGCCGATAGGGGCGGAGCTTGTAGGGTCATCGGATCAAGCTGTTGCATTTTCATACCAGAAAATTCGCCATCTGTATATAAAGCCATAACTCGTCTTCATAAGATTGTAAGCCAGATACACCAGAATCCAGGCACCTGGACTTGGTCCGGTTGGTTTTGGAGTGTATTATCTACCTTTGGATGGAAGGTCCTATCTTTCCTAGGTATTGGCCTTCTCATACTATTCAGTTGCTGTCTATGTCTACCATGTGGACCAGCGATTTGTGGTCTGTGTGCCACATCGTGCATTCCACATCAAGATTTTCGTTCAAGATCCCGGAAGAAGAAAGAAGAACAAATGATGCTATATGAACAGATCAATGGATTAATGAAGATTGATATCTCTTGACGGGCAAGTAGGGGACAAGGAGGGAATGTGGAAATATGGATTTTTCTGGTCAGTTATGTCCCCTATCTTGGACCCCAACGGTTCTATGTGCATGTTACAAGTACATGTATGTTCCCTCCAGTTCCAGTTATGAAGACGCAAATACATGTGCGTCCACCGTTAACATGTCCTCTGTCAGATCCGCCATGAATAGGCCGGATATTCCATTCCTAAGTATGAAAGGCCACCGGCTTTATATGGTTCACTTATGCCATTTTACAGTCCAGGCAAGTAGGCCCTGATTCTGTCATCAAACTCTTCTTGCCTTCTGCCTCTGAAAGCTCCAGTCTGAGCCTGCATCTGTGACCATGAACTTTGTCTCATTCTCTGCGCGGCTCACGAAGCCTGACATCAGCCTGCTGCCTGCCAAAAAACTGTATTTCACCTTCGAAGTTATCTGCTCCGATCCCTGCCCAATGCATTCCTGTCTAGTAGTTTAAGTAAACATTCTGCCAGCTACCGAGCAAAGGCCCGGCTTCTCTGTCTTCATGCAAGTAATTCATAGCCCTGTTACTATGGAAGATTCCGCCCTCGCATCTAGTGTAGACACTTAGACGCTTGTACACGCACTAACAGTCAGTATAGTCAGTATAGAATAAGATTCTACTCGAAGAAACCTCTCTTTTGGATAACTTAGTTCTTTAAACATAGGATGTTAGATATGATTTGGGATTAGGTTGACTTGACCCTCCAGACTTCTGTCGCCACATGTAGAGCTAAATGTCAAGTTCCCCTTCACCCCCTAGTTGCACGTCAATTACACGTCATGCTGCTGCGTGCGCATATCTGCCAAGTATTTCTGCTGACATTGCGAAATTCTTTCATGTAACCACCCTCTTATGACATCACATCTGATGACGTTCTTTAAACCACTCCCAGTTACGCCTATTTTTGCTACGTACAAATATATTATCACCACTATCAATTGTTACGCCTCTTGTATTTGCCTCACTGTAATGCCTATTGTATAAAAGTAATTGATTGTTAATAATGTATGTACTTCACTTCCTGAACCTTCGTGGTGATGGAACCTGGAGCAACCGATTATAATCGACCATTGGAATAAAGCCCATTCCGAACCTCTAATACCACGGATTCTGCCTCTTATTTACTGAGCTATTTTATTATGTTTCTGTATCAAATTAAGTCCCGGTAATTAAATTATTTACCACACTCTGATAGACTTTTTCTGCTTCGGCCCCATTTTCCTGCATTAGATGGCACCAATGGTTAACCTGTGTTCCAAGTTTTATACTGTTTCAGGTTTTTTCGTGATAAAAAAATTGCCCTTTATTTTTTTCTTAAGAAAAACTCCCAATGGCTTTCAGTCGCTGATTATATTTCCTTTTGTAATACTACACGTTTATTTGGGAGTATACAAACTTAAGCAACAATCTTCCATCTTGGAAATATAAATAACGTTTTCAAATAATATGCCAACATTCAGCCACTGCATGACAATGTAGGTGCACATCATCAGCCATATATAAATTTGACTTCTTACAAGAAATCTGGAGCTTAATTATTAACTGTGGAACCAGTAGACTTGGGTTTTAATCTTGACTCGCTCACTTGACTACATTGTGTAATCTTGGGCAAAACCGGTAATCTTCATTAATGTGAATCCTATCAGAATAGCATGAAGAAGATAGAGAATAAAGAGAATTGCTCCACTCGCCAGGGTACTTTGTGGCATACTCAGACGTTTAATGTAACAAACAGCACCGCACAATTCCAAACCACACAATTCACCACCACACAATTCAACATCACCCAACATAATTACGCTCAACATAATACCACTCATCGCAACATGATTCTACTTCAAATAATTACACTCTACTCAATACCACATAAATGCACCGCACATAAAACCACTCTATGCCACATAGCAACACTCCACTTAAATACACTCCACACCATGCCAAATAATTACAGTCTGCATAATTTCACTCAACCCCACACAGTTCCATGCCACTCAATTCACCGCCACACATTTCAATTTCACACCACATAATTCGACAACAAACCACATAATTCAACCCAACAACACAAGTACACACCAAATATGTACTATAGAAACTAAGTATATACAGTTTTACTGTGAAGCACTCTGATACACAACAGGGTCAAGTTTGCACTGCATAAAACAATTTAAAAAAATACATCCAATCTACACCACAGAACTCTACATCATGCCACAACATTCAACAGCACACCACATAATTAAACCCAACTACGTACCACTCCGCAGCACAAAATACCAATCCATATAATTACACTTCATGACACACAATACCACTCCAGATAGTTTCATTACACTCAATGCCACATAATTACTGTCCACATAATTCCACTGCACACAATGTCACATAAGTCCACCACACAAATCCACACCACACTCTTTCACCCCACACAATTCCACAACTAACAGTTCCAATCCAAACCACATAATTCCACTTTACACCACATACATCCACTCCACTCCATAGCAGATGGTTAAAAGACACTGGGCATTATTACATTGTCCCATTGCAGAAAAGGAACTGCCCGACCTTAGTTCGGCGGTTCCGACCGCACTATAACAATGGGCGGTCGCAAACATACCTGCATCATGTAGCAGGCACCATGCGGGGATGAGGGCCATGCTAGGGGACCCAAAAGACACTTTCTGACAGCATTTCCATGTAGGAAAGGCCAACATGGAACTGCTGTCAGAAAGTGCCACCATCATAATCCCAAAAGTGGGGCCAAGGCTGGCTCCGCTGTCATTGTGGGTTATGGATGGCTTACGATGCACCAACGGGCTCCTTGAGCCTGTCGGAAGCGCCACAGACTGTCCCTCCCCCAATGCCTCCACCCCCGGTGGGAAGACTACTGTGTGAGATGACGATGTGGCATCGGTGTTGGACCCATCGACATAATAATTAGGCCCATTGTCATTTACAACACCAGTAGCTCTAACTCTCACAAAGTGATACCTATTGGCTTTGCAAATGCTTGTTCTAACTGGTAGTCATTTGTCCTATTTGTCAGTGATTTCAATCCATTTGCATTTTGTGGTGGAAATAGGTGTGATGCCTATGGGTGATTCTGGAAAGATATACATTTCAGAAAACTAGGCAAAGTTCCAAATTTAACAGGAGTCATTTGTGCACATTGCTTTAAATTCTCCCGAAGAAATTAATCTTTGAAATAAGAAAAATGAAAATATGTAAGTAGGTTAGAAAAAATTACAGTTTGTGATGTTTTCATCTGTGATTTTTGTCCTGATGGGCAATTTTCAAAAGTAATATACAGTTATGTCCATTATGAACTTCCGGTCGCAGGGATATATAGTAGTTGTTCGTTGTCTAAATATACACAATTATAGAGCCAACAATGGAACTACAGTTAATAATGATTATTCATTGTGTAGCAATCATGCATCAATTCATATGGTAAAATCCTATAAGTGTAAAATGGGAACGAAGGAAACCTACGTATTTTTTAAATGTGTTCAAGATATTCTGAATTTGTGATTCAGTGGCATTTTGCAAAATGTGTTCTTTCTTGCACACTGGCTTACATTTGGAAGCCACTGATGGAGAGATATCCGTTTGGTAAAAACAATTGATTTAATATTATGGGTTCCCATATTTGTCTCAATGAAAACAGTACTCCACTTTGTGTGGCTGGGCCAAGCACCCAGAACAGAAACAGCTCTGCAATGTGACATTCAGACATCAAATATTTTGACATGAAAAATTACCCTTTTGGTGATATGTGCAGCAGTGGAACTTAGTTCCAGACTCCTCGGTCACCAAGAGAAACCTGCAAAAGGTAAGCATGTTTGAAAAACTACATACCCAGGTGAGTCCAGGATAGTCTTACCGACAGGGGCAGAAAGACTGATGCACACATTCTGGGGTGGGGGCATTGATGGATGCCTGGGACGGTTGACCCACCTTTTTTCTTTCGTTTGTCCCGTTTGAGTCTGCTGCTTAGTGAGCTTCAGCGCCCCCTGTTGGTTGCAGATTGAGGGTGAACACTCCCTATCCATCCTTGAGGCAGGAAGACTATTGTGCCC
The DNA here is from genome assembly GCF_964204655.1 of Triturus cristatus. Lineage (NCBI taxonomy): Eukaryota > Metazoa > Chordata > Amphibia > Caudata > Salamandridae > Triturus > Triturus cristatus. The sequence goes on from NC_140594.1 coordinate 683,804,557, forward strand.
ATTCTGGTGTGGGGGCACAGCCCAATCCCTGGGTGAGTAGCCCCATTTCTCTTCTTTTGGTCTACTATTTCCATTGTGTCTGGGAGACTTTTTTCTGGAAGATTCTTGGAAGGGTGCTGGACACTGGAGTAGGCTAACCATTTCTTTACTGGGTAAGACAGTCCTCTATAAAACGATTTACCTGCCCAAATTCCTCTATGCTTTGCAATATACTACCTTTGATGTCCCAAATTGTTCCTTTTGCAGAATGAATGATACCACCTGTTTGTTGCTCTGAAACGGCGGGGGGGGGGATACCCAGGATTGCTCTCTCCGTGTCGACCAGGAAAAAGTAGGCTGGGGGCGTTGCCTTGCCGAACCTGCAGCTTTATGTTGGGGTGGGACAGCTATTTGTCATCAATTATTGGGTCTTTGTGACCCAGCAGGAACCCTGTCTGCTTGCTGACAGATGGGCCATAGATCCAAGGGGATGCCCTTGACAATTATATATAGTGGAAGAAGGACTCAGCCCCCTCTCAAACAGAAGTGGTCATTACGGTATGGAAAAGGGCCTCCCAGGCAATGAGATTGAAGGATAAACTGATACTAGAGACACCCCTGCGGGTGGCAGAGGGTCGTAGAGGTACACAAGAAATAATACATATTGGGCATTCCACATTTGGTGGGACAATCAAATGACACCATTTCCCAAACTGCAAGGACAATGCAGACACACTGGGAATCAATATTTCCGATGCCTCCAGAGAAACACATCATGTTGAGTTACGAGGGTCAACTGCAAGACATGGCAGAGGAAACACCCCTAGAATACAGGATACTGACAGCCCCTCTGACCAGACATTCAGTCTCACAATTCTACTCCACATTGCTTGCTAACAGTCTTCCACAGCTGACCGCATTGCGGAGCAAATAGGACTAGGACCTGGCTGAGATGGAAAATGGGGAGTGGGAGGCAACCTACAGATACCAGAGAGAGGTAACCATACTGGCCAGTTTACACCTGTTCCAACTCAAAATGCTCCAAAGAGACTACATTATAAGAACTTAAGTGTTTTCCAGATATCCAACATGGACTGGCGTGTGAGATCCAAGGTATTGGTGTACAAGCCCAAGGATACCCTAGGAAATTTGAAAAGATACGGGGTCAGTGGAGCAGTGCAATGGGTGATATGAGCTGAGATGAGGGCAAGTAACATTAGGTGTTAGATAAATGTACCACCTTGGTGTGAATAACAACTGCCAAAGGCATGGTGTCGTGTTAGTAAAATCTGTGTATTTGCAAGGGTGCTGTTGCAACCTCAATTTATGTGTGCAAAGCATTTGCTGAGACTGTAAGCATTGTATTCTTTACAAAGTTCTGATTTTCTGATTTACCTTTATTGTGTTTGCATACCAAAGACACGATAAAGAGTTACTACAAAAAAAATTAACTGCTAAGGGGCCTATTACGATGGAGTTCGGAAAGCCTTTGACCTTCCATCCCTCATCGCCGGTTTCAATTCCAACCGGCTGAGTATGTATCAGTCGGTCGGAATTGAAACTGTCTGGTCAAGTAACTCGTCAACCAGTTTGAACTAGCTAATAATCCCAAAAGGCGGGCCCTTCCCTCTTTAGGAATACAGTGCACGGTTTCTGACATGTGCAGCATCCGGTTGGGGACTGAGGGATCCCTGCATCACGTGGCAGGCACCTTAAGGTGTCTGCCACAGGGTGCAGGGATGAACAACACCTACCATTTCCCTATGGGAGGATGTATTATGGCCGGTTATGGCCGTAATGCATGCCCCATAGGGAAATGTCGTAATGCGACCAAACAGTGTTCGGCTGCATCCTAATGAGGCAGGTGGAACCGCCAACCGGAGGTCGGCCAGTCCCGTTTACGAGACGGTGTGCATCCGCTCAACATCATAATCACCCCCAAAATGTTTTAAATTATCACTTTGTAAACTTGGTAAATATGTCCTTTGTCATTTAAAAGAGGAGGAAATCACCAATATGACATGTTTGTTCATTGCTGTGCATGTGCGCATTAGCTTTTATGTGGATCTTGTTCTTTAATCTCTGGTTTCTTTTCCAGTGTCAGGTAGTTGGTAGTCCATGGTGGGATGCTAAAGAAAAGATTGATGCTGAAATTAGAAATCTGAAGAGTTGTGAGGTACTAAGAGAAATCCAGGAGGCAGAAAGTGCAGAAGTCAGGAAGGCAACAAAGGTTGTTATGTTATGTTATGTTAATCTTATAAGGCGCACAGCTATCTGAAGGTTTCCTGGTGCCGCCTAACAGGAACAAAAGGAGGATAGAAGATCTATTGATTAAACAGCCACGTTTTGAAACCCTTTTGAAAATTCCCATAAACTGTTTCATTTCGAGGTGACAGGGGGAGGGAATTCCACATAGCGGGGCCCAGGCAAGAAAAGGACTGACCACCCATTCGCGACAGTCTGGTCAAGGGACCGAAAATTTAGCCTGAGTGGAGGAGCGAAGAAGGAGCGATAGTAAGTAAGGGTGAGCTAAAGCATTCAGGTACTGAGGTGCCTTGCCAGATTTGATCTTAAACATGTAGCTCAGGGCTTCGAATTTAATATTATTCTCCACCCTGAGCCAATGAAGGTCCCAAAGATAACCTGAGATGGAAGCCATTCTGGGAGCCTGGCAAAGGAACCTATCGGCCACATTCTGCACCACCTGTAATTTGCGTATCACATCCTTATTGACTCCTAGACACAGGATATTGCCATAATCTAGTCTAGAAGTGACAAGAGCCTAGACCACAGTTATTTAAGTGGGACCAGGCAACATCCAGAGGAATTTCTTGAGCCATTTAAGGATGGTGAAGCAGGTCGAGGCCATCTTCACTGCCTGTTGCTTCATTGATAGCTGGTCATCAATGATAAAGCCTAAATTGCGGACCTGATGCGTGGGCTGGGGTATAGCACCCATTTCAGAAGGCCAGTGTTCGAGGACCCCAGAGATCTTTATTATTCCCCAAAATTAGCACTTTCGTCTTTTCGCCGTTGAGTTTAAGCAAGTTGGCTTGCATCCTACCTGCAATGTTCCTCAATCCAGTCTGAAGAGGAGAGGACTTAGACGCTTGTTCAGCAGAAAGGGAGAAGATTATCTGGGTGTCATCAGCGTAGGAGAAAATAGACAACCCAACATCTTCCGCAATGACAGCCAAAGGCCTGATATAGATATTAAACAGTAGAGGGCTGAGAATGGAGCCCTGCGGTACCCCATAAGGTGATACATGTGTTTTGGAGCTGGCTGTAGGAGAGAAGACCTGGAACGTGTGATCTGTCAAAAAATCAGCAAGCCAATTGAGTGCGGGGCCATTGACACCCATTGATTGTAGGGCTTTCAATAACACGGTATGAGGTACCGTTTCGAAAGCGGCACTCAAATCAAGCAATATAAGTGCCACAGTCTCTCCAGCATCCAAACGGTTTCGCATCATTTCTGTCACTCCAAGAAGAGTAGTTTCTGTCGTGAAACCTACTCTGAAACCGGACTGTGAGGGATGCAGAAACTTTTGAGAATCAACAAAGTGAGTCAGTTGTAAATTAATGTGTTTCCAAACTTTTGGAGAAAATCGGAAGTAAAGCAATAGACAGTAAGTTGAACGGTTGCGTCTGGTCAGCATTGGCTTTTTCAAAAAGTGGAAGGACCATGGTGTGCTTCCATTCAGGTGGAACAGTTGCTTCCTGTAAGGAAGCATTAAGTAGCTCCATAATTAACTTAAAAAACGGCAACTCCAGCTTCTGTAGCACGGCTACAGGGAAAGGAGAAGCTAAGGTGTGGGTTAAGTTTATATAGGGACAAAACCAAGGGGCATATTCTCAAGGAACTATCGCCGAGTTTTCAGCACTTTATCACAGCCAAATTCACGATACAAATACTGCTCCATTCACAAGCTGGTGCAAACAGCCGTTACCACCAGTTTTCCGGCGATAGCATCCTCAAAAAACATCGCCACGGATGACCCCGGCAACTATCGCTAATGAGATGCAGAGTAGGCATTCCCGAACAAAAACCCGTGACAACACCACACCTCAACATTCTAAACGACCAGCCTGATCTGCAATAAGATCACAAAACAGGTGATAAGGTGCGTTAGCAGCAGGAAATTAACACCTGCTCTGACCTGGTGCAAAGTTGGACGACAACCGGCACCAGAAAAGGGAGCCCAGATCACAGCCACACCTGAATAACAACAGATGCCATGGATCCACTGATCATGCAGCTCAGAGCCCCAACAGGGCAACAACACCCACAGGACCCCTCCCCCCTCCCGTACCAACACTGAGGTAGCACAGACAAAGACAGCGACCTCCTAAAAATGCCCCAACCTCACAGACCCAACACCAGGGAATGTCATTGTCCACCACAGGCTCAAAAAGACAAGCATCCTACGCACCCTGACCACAATTGCCCACAGGCTGACGGTACCAACACAGAAGACAACCAACATCCCTCCGCAGACAAAGCTGCTGGCTGTGCTGCACCTGTTGGCCCTGGGACCTTCCAACCAACAAATGTCAGAGCCGGATGAGTCTCACAGCCAGCACAATCCAAGTCCATGACAACTGTCTCGGATGCCATCATCAGCTTGGTACACCAGTACCCATACTCCCCCCACACTGTGCATGAACAGCTGGAGACCAAGCAAGGCGTCTATGCCATAGCTACCTTCCCGTACGTGTCAGGTGGCAATTGATTGCACACATGTCCTACTCGTGCCCCCTCGTGACACTGCACACAATTACCTCAACAGAAAGCACACACATTCCAGCAATGTGCAGGCAACAGTGGACCACCTGGAGATCGCCACCAACGTCGTCGCCAACTACCCAGGCAGTGTGCATGATTCCTACCCCTACCCACAGTCCAACATCAGCCAGTGCTAACAAGATGGCACGCATGGAAATGCATTGCTCGTTGGCAAGTACAAAATAAACACACCACACCCCCCAACTCCACAATCATGCAAATCACAACTCTGGGAACGCACACGTCACAGACTCACATCCAACATGCCAAACAACATGCCCACCCACCAGACACAACAGCACATCTTACTGTGGCAACCTGGGCTAGCCATGTACATGAGCCATCAACTGCATGGCACCTCAGCCACACAATAGCGGAATGTGGGGAGAGGTGGGAACCAGGCATGTGCGACGGAGGCAAGTGACCCATGAATGAGAAGGTACACAATGCCAAGTGTGGCGGAAATGTGCTGGACAGACTTCAGTAGGCAGACCATAGACATATCCATGTCTACATGCACTGCGGGTGTATGGCGTGTAGTGGACAGTGGACACAACCATGTCACCCCAGCTAGTGGGGAAGACCGCAGAAATGTAGCTTGTGATGACACCCCCGTAGGCGTGTGCAGAGTGGGCTGGCCCAGCATACGCCAGGCCAGCGTAGGGGTGTGAATAAAAAGCATGTAGCTCTGGACGTGGTTCTCTTCGAGAATGCCCAGTGTCTCTGCCAGGGCAGTGCCTCCCAGCCTGCCAGGAGGCCGACGCCATCGCCGTGAGCGGTGCTGCCTGCAATCCTGTGCTCCTGCTGCACCACAGCCCGCTTGTCCCCGACCCGTCATGCCCGCCTCCCCGCAGCCAGGGCTCACTGCACATCTGCAGACACCAGCGTGTGTCAAGGAGGGCCCACCACGTGCCCGCACAAGCTCCAAGCCCGAGGCCCGCGATGTTAACAGCCTCTTCATACCATCATGGCCTCTGCTACACAGGCCCGCTGTACTCCTTTCTCGTTTACATACTCCACCGGCCTACACAGATGCCAGGTCGGTCACACATTTGGGACTGAGTATTGATTGCGCAATGGCAGAGTAGACACCTTATGGCTGCATTAATGTCACTATACTCCCTTCTATGTAGTGACATAAACTCTGTGCATAGCATCCTGCACGACACCTGTCTGTGGTCCCTTTCTGACCACTGCATTCGGCCTACACTGTGGTCAAGTAAGTCACACAGTTGGAACTGAGTCTTGATTTGTGAATGGCCGAGTTCATATCATTGAACGCATGGAGAGGAGTAAGAGAAAGATGTGGTGCAGTCCGGAGGAGAAAAGGATCCTTGATACATAGGTGATCGAACACGGCCAACAACTGCACTGGTGTCAATAACTCTGTGTATCGCAAGTCAACGACATGTGGCTTTGGGCCCCTGCTGACCGCTGCCTCGGGCCTACACTGCGGTCGAGTAGGACACACATTGGGAACTCAGTCATGATTTATTAATGGCAGCTTTCATATCATTGTACTGGCCTCATCGCAGACTGCACACCCCTACTGCTTCGGTGCCACTAAGTCTGTTACCCGACAGCCATGGACACTTACTGGTTGAACTTTGTTGGCGACTGAGTTTATGGACTGGGGGTTGTACTCATCATCATGTCAGTGATACTGAGTTTTTGGCAAAAGCAAGGCTGTGGCATTCCACTCCTCAATTTGCCGTTTCCGGGTGGCTTCTACCCTCTGCATCATGCACTGGAGGACACCTTCCACTGGCCCCCGCAAGCCTCCACCACATTCACCTCGAACATCGATGAGGACCCGCTCAGCTCGTGTGGCCTATCTCACTGCACCGCAAGTCACCGTCCCGTGGAGGTGTGCCTGTGCCGGCCGCAGTGCATCCGGGGCCACTAACTCTGTGCAGCTCAGGTCATGGACCCTCTCTGATAGAATATTGGATGGCCTCTGGGTCGATGGCCTAGGGGTCCTCAACGCCATGTGTCTGTGACCCTGCGCTGTCTGCTACCACGGACTCAAATGCAGTCCACCAGGGCTCACACATCAACTCGAGTTCTGACCGGCCTGGGCGTCGCATCACCACAGGAGGCACACACCACCATTGTCAGGACCACCTCCAAACGCCAACTGCCAGAGTCAAAACAGCTGTACTGGCAGACCCACAGAGTTGCTCACACCTGTCGTGGATGCCATCATCTGCCTGATACCCTGCTCAGCACTCCAGGTGCCACTGACTCAGTGCACCACGACTCATGGACCATTTCTGAATGGGTTGTGTGCTGTGGTGAGCTCAGAAAGCAATGTCACTTCAGGCAGTGTGGGAGACCTGGGACAATGCGGAGGAAGATGATGCATGTGTAACACACACCACAGCAGCTGCATCAGGAATAACCCGAAGGGACACAATCCTCAACATTTTCTTCACATGAGCACGCTCATCTCTATTGCTCCAACCTCAGTGCACTGCAACTCACGGACACTCCTGTTGGCATGTTGGGTGACCTCTGTACTTGCTCCGGCTACCACCATGATGCTCTGCAGTTGTCTCTGTAATGCTGGTGTTTTCCGTTTCAGTTTGAATGGTGTTCACTGTACAAGTTGTTGCCAGCACCAACCACTCCATGCGGGCTGGCCTACACTCACCCCACACCCATCCAGCACAGGCATCACTGTACATGTGACCCTGCCAATAAAGGGGCTGGGCACACGTGCCCATAGCCAGTTTCACGGACTGCCTGCGTGTGGTCATGATGTATGCACGAGGGCCCCGGGGCCTCCAACATCACATTGTGCGGTGTTCAGCAGACGCAACCATGTCCCCGCTGGCAGCGGGTGAGACCTTGGACATGTAGCTTTATCGTCAGCCACTCACTGCTTAAGGGGAGTGGCCTGGGCTGTCGTACGGAGGTCCGGCGTGGGGGTGTGGATGAGGATTCTGTGGCTCTGGGCGTGGTTCATTGCAGGTAATGTGCACAATCATGTGTATCTGTTGTGGTGTGTGTCTCCTTTGTGGGGTGTAGGTGGTCCCTGATGGGACTTGAACACCCACGTATGTGATCTAGTTCGGCTTCCATGAGCTCTGACACTACCGCGCCTGTTCACCCACCTCCTTTTGGCATTCTGACACCTGGCAAGGGATGCGATGTGTGCCTAGGTGACGTGTTGGGAGCCAGCTGTGGTGGCGGGTGCTTCCTGCTGTGTGGTCTGTGCAGGGGTTGGGGTCTCCTCTGTTTGGCTTGGTAGCCCTTCTTCTGGGTATGGGTTGCCTAAGATGTCCATGGGTTGCTGTAGGGTGTCGGTGTCGATGGTGTGATGGTCCCTCCAGCGTCACTGATGAGTGGTCTGGTCGACTCTGCAGGAGGTGTTGCTTGTCCATCTGCAATGTAAAGGGCAGATGCATGTTGGCATTGTGTTGAAATTTTTGTTGTCACATTGTTCTAGTTCACATGCAGACTGTATCACTGTGTACATTGTGACTGTTTGGAGGTGCTGGATATTTGATGCGGGACAGTGGACATTTGGACTAAATGACGGATGTGTGGTTGTATATGTGCATTTCCGTCTCACAGTTTCCTGCTATGTTAGATGTGCTTGGCCTGTTTCTGTGCATGAGCGGACCCAGTTGTGTCCTCTGTTCTGCAGTGTCGGTGTTGCACTTTGTGCCACATTGCCGTGGGATGTGCTGTTATTGCTATCTGTGTGTGCTGCAGTGTGCCACGGGGTTCAGGGACATGATCCAGGGTCATTGTGGGTGTGCAGTATGCTACACATCATTGTGCATGTGTGTCATTCTGCCCATCTCCGCCATCCGCCCAGTCCCTGGTCGTTACTCACCCTGTTAATGTTGTGTCGGGTCCTCTCGAGCTGTGTCCTGACTCCCACCTCCTTGCAGCATCTCAACACTGATGACTGTGGCCCCCGTTTTCTTCTGCTCCTCCTGTGGCACAGGACTCCCACCTCCTATCGCCATTAATGCCTTCCTGTTGGCAGTGGGTTTGTGCTTGGGTTGGCTTTTCACATCATGCCAGCGGCTCGTGGCCTCCTCCATTGCCCTCCTCGACACTTTGACTGCATTCACATAGTTCTAATTGTGTGTCAGTTGATGGTGGTGTTCTGTCACCTCCGTGACACTGATCTGCTTTTCCTGGGGACTGCACCCCTTCTTCCTCTCACTCTTCTCGTTGGCCTTCCCCGACCCTGTTGTTCCTTACTGGTGGTCTATGGGGCTTGTGGGGTTCGCGTTGGCCTCTGCACTCTGTCCGGGTGCATCCATGGTGCTACGCAGTTACTTTTTCTCCTTTTTTTCCCGTTGCTTTTATAGTGCATTTTCCCTCATGACGTGTGAGATTTGCAAGCCTCTGGCTGGTTTTCGCTGGTTTTTGTATCGCGATTGGCCTCATCGCACCTTTTTTTGCGTTCGTGTTTTGCATTTTTGCAGCATCGCGTTGACTTCATCGCGGACACTTGGCGCGTTATCGTGGGCCTATCGCATGGTGCTGCCGGCTTGGGAATACCACATTACCACAGTGTTATTTTCCTGCGCTAGACTGCAATGTGAAGAGTTGTGTTAAGCTACTTTTGCGGTAGTTATCACATGTTCTTGAGAATATCCCCCCAAGATGTTCACCAAGCCCATGCGACCTTCAAACCTTGTGGTCTTTCACAGATCAATGGCTGACTATATGGATTCGTGAAATTCTCAGATTCTGTGGTACCATGAATCCATGTGTGGATCCCTGTAGCAAGTAGATAGACCAGGGAGGTCAGCAATAGGAGCAGAGATTGTGTGCCTACTGGAGGGTAACATAGAGGTGGAACTTGAGTTTGACACAAATCACATGTACTCATAACAATAAGTGCCTTTTTTATGGAGATTATTCTTTATTATTAGTGTTCTAACTGGCACTTTCTGTTTGGCTGAGGTGGTGCCCTAGCCAGGCAGAACCTACCACTCCCATCAGGGGTAGGTGATTACACTCACTTTATAACCTGCCCTCACCCTTGGGTAGCGTGGCACTGAGCAGTCTGTCATATCATAGAGGCAATGTGTAAAGCATTGACACAATTATATCATACAATAAAAACGCCGAGTGTCACAAAAGAAACTGCACACGTGGTGTATATAAACAAAGTTTGTCACTCACTAATTAACACAACATGAACATCATGCATTTCTAGGCATAAATTACATTTGGAAATATTACTAGCAGTGCTAGGCCCAACCGTGTCATAATGACAACAGTAGTATGCACACCTGGGAAAGAGCCTACTTTTTCCCCTGCCCCCGTATGTGGGGTGAAACATTGTCAGAACTAGGGCCACCCTGGCAATTATTACAAGTCAATACTGCACAGTTGTAGGGTGCACCCTAGATTCCAACAATATCAGAAATGTCTACACACAGATAATTACAACACTTTATAACAGTACGTGGGCCAAGGCCGCACGGATAAAAACCAATGTCAAACATAGTATTCTTTTGGCAAGGAATCAACATGTAAAGCAACACCGACTTGAGGCATAATTAATAACAGGTGGTCCTCATGCAGTCACTCCCACACACTCACTCATCAGCGCTACACAGTGCAATGTATATCAGCCAGGTCCGTATGGAGTGCACTCAAATACACATGCACACAGCACCGTTATGCAGTGCTACTGATATCCTGCAGGTCAGTTGATAATACAGATGCAGACGTCATGGCCCAAGCCCTCCTCCAAACTCCAGCTTCCCTCACCTACCCTACACCCATGGGTTGGAGATAGAAAACTCTTTCCCTGATACTAGGCCGATTGTGGCCGGAGTCCCAGGGAAGAAGGGGAGGGCAGGTAGACAGACGAATAAGGCAGCAGTTGACAAATGGGGAGTTTGGTCACCATTCAGGAAGTTCACCCAGGCTATGTGGTGCAGTTTCGGACTGATGGCGATAGTCATTCAATCAAAGGGTTCCACAATTGGCCTTCCGGCACCAGTCCAGTTCTGCGAAGCAAGGAGGGTCACGCAGTCTCTTAGCCCGCTTCCACTCATTCTCTGAAGTGTTCCTCAACCCAGTCAATTACTTTGACTACCCAGGGTGATCCGAGCAATACTACCTGGCTACATGAAGTCACAGGGGCCAGGTGAGGAGAGTTAATCTGGGTGAGGAGGTACTTGATCCACCACACTGCAGGCACAAAAGGAACAATAGAAGAATAGTGTTAGACCTGGCACCTTGGCGTGAGTTTCCCTTCCACTTTTTGATGGTGTGCCTCGATTGTTTTGCTGGTGTTGTCCGCTCAGGGCACTGCGCCACGGCTAATCCGTGCCGCAGTGCAAGTACTCCCTAGGTAAAGTGTACCTGTAATTGATGTTCATGATTGGTTTATTGGATTCACTGTCAGTCCCCAGTAAAGTGCACCAGGGGTGCCAGGGCTTGTGAATGCCAATGCTGCTGGTGGGCTTGCAGCACTGGTTGCGCCACCCACAGAAGCGGCCTTGTAAAATGTGTCTAGGGTCTGCCACCGCAGACCCTGTGCGCGGTCTGGGACCGTCGCGCTGACTGCGCAAGTACCCCCACTTGCCAGTCCCTAAACCTTCCCTTACCTACATATTAGCCACCCCTCTGGTAGGCCCAAGGGCAGGGTGCATTGTAGGCATAAGGTAGGACATGCCCTGATGTGTGTGGCATGTCTTAGTAGTGAATTACAGCCCTTGTAGTTTTTCACTATTGAAGGCTACCTGCTCTCCATAGGCCAGAATGGGCTGCTGGGATCACGCCAACGCTGTGACCCCAGTGGACTCAGAGAGCATGGTAGAGTGTCAAGTTTAGTATGCCTGAACTCAGAATAATAAAATACTTCTTGTAGTCAAGTTTATTTTAATCTCCTGGGTTTGTAAATACTACTTTTAGAAAGTTAGTATTTACTGACCTGACCATCTCAGTCCGCCTCTGCTGTGTGTGTGTGTTCTGCCTGGCAACAGTAAGGAGCAGGGTGGGGGGATCCCCAGAGACAGGTTGGCTGCCAGGTGGTGGGTAGAGAGGTGACACCTGGATGGGTGGGAGGAGTACACCTTGACTCTTGAATAGACCTGTGCTCTGCCACCACAAAGCCGGCACCGCCCCCTGTGGAGCGGCTGATGTCTCTGCCCTGCTGCTGAAAGGAAAGAGCAGAGTCACCATAACAAAGTGCTCCAGAACTGGACTGAGCCAGGCCCAGGCCCCCTGGCGCTAAAGAACAAAAGAATCATGGTATAAAAGTAGGAGCCTGGCTCCTAAGAAATGAGAATCCTGTTTTACCACAAAGAACCTCTGCCCGACTAGAAGGAGAAGAAGACGCTGGAGGAGCTGGCCTGCTGCTTGCCTTGCTGAGAGAGGAGAGGAAGAGACTTACTGAAAAGACTTTGCTACTTTGTGCTTGAACATTCTCCAAGGGCTTGATCTGAGCTTGCCCCCTGAACTGAACCCCAGGACCAGTGGGTTCTCTGTGCTTTTGCTCGTCCTCCAATTCGAGCCGTGTGTGCATCCCGCTGGAAAGAGACTGCGCCCCTCATCGCCCCTCCTAGGGCCGTGACACTCAGAAGCTTGCCTGCCTCAAACCCGTGAGAGCCCCGCTCCGTCCAGAGCCGCTCTCTGTCCCCGGGCCAGGCCGCCTGCATCCCTGTCACCGCCTGCTACTGGAGCGCGCTGACCGCGCTATCACCCCTCCCGCCGGAAGCCGTCCGACGACTGTGATCTACGCCGGGTCATCCAGCTGCACTGACCGTGCCCTGCGACCCCGCTTCGCTATCCCCGGACATCTCAGGCCGCGCCGCCCCCGCTGTGGAGACCCTCCTGCACCGCCGTGCTAAAGGGTCGCTGGCCGCGCCTGCCTACTTGCCCACACCTGCTGATTGAGGACCCAAGAACACTTCTTAAGCTGAGAGTCGCACCGACCTGTGCCGACTCTCCACATCACTAAGGAAGTTCCAGTATCGGGCTCGGGGCCCGCAACGCCTTATTTCCCCGTTCGCAGGAGCCGATCGCTGTGAGTACTGGAACCACAAGTAACATTTGCAAGAGACTACAAGGTCTCCATTTGAAGCTACGAACAAAGAACATTTGCCTGCTTTATAACCTGGTGGCCTAGCGAAAACGTTATTGGTCTTGTGATAAGTCTGCTGAGATATATATACCTTATTTTTACATAAAGAAGCGTATTTTTATATATATCCAAGTCTGGTGTCCGTTTCTGGGGGGATTGATGTATTTACTGTGTGTATGATTGTAAGTGCTTAACCAACAACGCCTGAGGAATCGCCTTGGCTGCTCACGCCACGCACCTAGAGGGTTAGCAAGGGTCATTCGCGAGGGGTTATCCTGCGCCCTGACGTGGAGGAGAGGGTTCCTGCTTGACACAAGGGCAACCTTGCGCCAACCAGAGATCCCCGACTCTAACATTGGTGGCAGCGGCTGGGATTTCGGATTTGCATTTGTAATTTGCATACAGTGAATTATTAATCACCAGATAGTGAGAGCAGACCAAATAACGCAGCCACAGGTTTTTATTTGTTGAACTTTGTTGAGACATCTGCCGTTACTGCAACCATGCCTAGCTCACTCTCCGCTGGGAGAGCACTCTCTGTGATTTCTGGAATAGATGAGGTGGATTGGGAGAGACTGGAAGGCTACACGATGGAGCAATTGAAAGGCTACAGTGTAAAATTCAGAGTCCCCCATGCTTGGTTCAAGAGGAAGACCCAGTACACCAAGGCGTTGAGAGCCTGGAAGGAGTCAAGAGACCCACGGAATGCGGGGGACATCGTTCCACCCGACAACCTTGAGGAGCCCAGCAGAGTCCGGTCGCCAGAGGAGCTGGCAGACAGGGCAGCAGACAGGGCGCATGCAATGGAGATGGCAAAGTTGGCAGGACAAATGGAAATGGAAAAGCAGAAGTTGGCCCTGGAGGCACAACAACGCCAAATGGATCATGATATAAGATTGAAGGAGTTGGAGCTGAAGGCGAAAAGTTTGGACACCGCTCCTTCTGGTGGCAGCACTCCACCGGTGCAGGTAGAGTCCAAGGTGTACATCCCCAAAGATGTAGTAAAGGAGTATTTTAGAAAGGATGACATAGGGCAGTGGTTTAGAGCCTATGAGGTGGCCATGTCTTCACACCGGGTCCCTGAGAAAGACTGGGGAGCGGGGTTGTGGGGAAGGTTCCTTGCTGAAGGGCGTGACACACTGTTAGATTTACCCTTAGATCTCCAAGCCTCATACCCCCATATGAAGGAAGCTTTAATGACCAGGTATGGGTTAACTCCTGAGCTATATAGACAGAGGTTCAGGGAGACTAAGAAGATCCCTGAGAGTACGTATGTGGAGTATGTGACCTTTTTCTGCAGAGCGCTGGATGGTTGGGTGAAGGGTAGCAAAGTGAATGATTATCAAGGGCTGCTTGATTTAATTGCATGGGAGCACTTGTCCAGTCAATGTTTTCCTGAGCTACGCCAGCACCTGATTGATAGCAAGCTGTCCAACCCGAGGAAGCTTGCTGAGGAGGCGGACCGCTGGCTCAGCACCAGGGTCCACAAGGGTCAAGTGGGAGACTCCGCCAAAGGTGGGCAGGGTCCCCAGCAGAAGAGTGGGTGGGACAGGGGTAAACAGAAGGGGTTCCAAAAAGGCCCCCAAAGTAATTCCCAAGGGAACCAGCAGAAGGGTTCTCAGCCTCCCCCACCCCCGCAGCAGAACGGGGCCCCGACAGGTAGACCTGTTCCAAAGGGGCCCTTCAATTGTTATAGGTGTGGTGACCCGGGTCACATTGCCTCTGATCCTAAGTGTCGCCTGTTTGGTAAGACCGCACCCACTGGTGCTCCACCCCGGCAAGTAGCTAGTGTTAACTTTGGGGAGGAGGTAGCAGTCCAGGAGGGTGGGGGTCCCGGGCAGATGACCCTAGTCTCGCTAGGAGACAGTGAGATGGTCCCTGAAACTTACTTACCCTCTAACACTAAGAAATATGGGCAAGTAGTGACCATCAATGGAAAGAAGGTTGAGGCTCTTAGAGATACAGGAGCCAGCGTGACCTCGGTGAGGCAACACCTGGTGTCTCAAGAGCAGATTGTACCCAATGCCTACTGTAGGGTTGTCAATGCTGACAACGTCGAGAGTCGTTGTCCAATGGCTCAAGTTCCCTTTGAGTGGGGGGAGGTCTCTGGTACTCTACAAGTCGCTGTGAGAACTGACATGCCTGTAGACTGTCTGCTAGGGAACGACCTGGAGAGCTCCCCTTGGGAAAAGGTGGAGAAGACCACGCATCTGAGGATGGTGGGTCTACCCGACTGGACGTGCGTGACCACCCGGTCCATGGCAGCCAGTAGGGGTGTTGAGAGGGTCCTGGAGCCTGAGGGAAAGGTCCAGGAACCGGCCTTAGGGAGAAGGCGCAGGAGGCGCGGGAAACCGGCCCCCGAAGTTCCCACGGCCCAGGAGGAAGTAGACCCTGAGGGGGATGCTCTGGAGCCTACCGGGGAACAGATTGCCGAACTGGGAGACTTGCCTGAGCTGACCCACTGGCAGCAAGAAGGAGGTCCCTCCAGGGAGGAATTCTGCAGGGAGCAGAAAGAATGCCCTTCTCTCGTGGGTATGCGGCAGCAGGCTGCAGACCAGGCCAATGGTGTTCAGGCCAAAACACACTACGTGTACTGGGAGAGTGACCTCCTGTATTCCGAGCCTAAGGCTGCTGAACCTGGGTCAGCCCGTGTGCTGGTGGTACCCCAGAAGTTCAGAACCTTCCTACTGGGGCTGGCTCATGATGTGCCGTTAGCAGGACATTTGGGGATGGACAAGACCTATGACAGGCTTGTCACCCACTTTTACTGGCCCCAAATGCACAAGAATTCAGATTCCTACTGCAGAACCTGTCAGACTTGCCAAGCAAGTGGTAAGAGCGGAGGGAAGCACAAGGCTCCTCTGCAACCTTTCCCTGTGGTCGGTACGCCATTCCAACGAGTGGGTATTGATATTGTGGGGCCTCTGGACCCCAAGACAGCCCTGGGCAACAGGTTCATCCTGGTCTTGGTGGACCATGCCACCCGGTACCCTGAAGCCATCCCTCTGAGGACAGTGACGGCCCCCGTGGTGGGACGAGCACTGATGGGAATTTTCTCCCGAGTGGGATTCCCTCTAGAGGTGGTGAGCGACAGGGGGACCAATTTCATATCCACGTATATGAAATCCCTGTGGAAGGAGTGTGGGGTAACTTACAAGTTCACCACTCCTTACCACCCCCAAGGAAATGGGTTGGTTGAGAGATTCAACCGAACCCTCAAAGGCATGATCATGGGCCTGGACGGTCCAATGAGGCGTAAGTGGGACGTCCTCTTGCCATGCCTGCTCTTCGCTTACCGAGAGGTGCCACAGAAGTCTCTAGGGTTCAGCCCCTTTGAGCTTCTATATGGTCACCCGGTAAGAGGACCTCTGAGTTTGGTAAAGGAAGGCTGGGAGCAATCTCCCAGGAAACCTCCCCAGAATGTATATAGTTACATGCTGGCCTTCCGAAACCAGACTCGGCGTTTCAGGCAACTTGCTGAGGCAAATCTGGAAGCCAGCCAGGAGGAGATGAAGCGGTGGTACGACCGGAATGCCACTCTGGTAGAGCTTCAACCTGGACAAAAGGTGTGGGTCTTGGCCCCACTGGAGCCTTGTGCACTTCAGGATAAGTGGACAGGTCCATTTGAGGTTGTGGAGCGCAAAAGTCCTATCACCTACTTGGTGGACATGCAGTCTCCCAGGAACACTTTGAGGGTCCTACATGTTAACCGCCTTAAGCCCCACTTAGAGAGGACCGAAGTGGGCATGCTGCTGGCCACTGATGATGGAATAGAAGAGGAGACCGAGCCTCTTCCTGACCTCTTAGTGGCCTCTGAGAAAGATGGGTCAGTGGATGGAGTTAACCTCTCACCCACCCTGACGCCCGAACAACAGGAAGATTGCCGCCACTTGCTGGGGCAGTTTCCCGATAGATTCTCCCTGGTTCCTGGTGTCACAGATTGGTGCGTCCATGATGTGGACACAGGAGACAGCTTACCTGTGAAGCACAAGGCTTACAGGGTAACTGACAGGGTCAGAGCTTGCATCAAGGAGGAGGTCTCCAAAATGCTTGCGCTAGGGGTGGTTGAGTCCTCCAGCAGTCCTTGGTCCAGCCCCGTGGTCTTGGTCCCAAAGGCTGCTGCGCCGGGAGCCACACCTGAACTCCGGTTCTGTGTGGACTACAGAGGACTCAATTCAGTGACGAAGACTGACGCGCACCCCATCCCCAGAGCTGATGAGCTCATTGATCGGCTGGGGGCTGCCCGGTTCCTCAGCACATTTGATTTAACGTCTGGGTACTGGCAGATCGCCTTGACCGACGGGGCCAAAGAGAGGTCAGCATTCTCTACTCCAGATGGGCACTTCCAGTTCCGAGTCATGCCATTTGGAATGAAGAATGCCCCTGCCACCTTTCAGAGGTTGGTCAACCAGGTACTGGTTGGGCTGGATGCGTTCAGTGCCGCCTACCTGGATGACATCGCAGTGTTCAGTGCCACCTGGCCCGAACACCTGCGCCACCTCTGGGAAGTGTTGATGGCTCTGCGCCGAGCAGGCCTCACGATCAAGGCAAGCAAGTGCCAGATCGGGCAGGGTTCCGTGGTGTACTTGGGACACCAAGTGGGGAGTGGCAAGGTGGCACCCTTGCAACCCAAAATTGAGACCATCCTGGCTTGGGAACCCCCCAAGACGCAGACCGCAGTGAGGGCCTTCCTGGGGCTCACTGGGTACTACAGGAGGTTTGTCAAGGGCTATAAAACGATTGTTGCCCCCTTGACAGAGCTGACTTCCAAGAAGCAGCCCAGGAACGTGATGTGGACTGACACCTGTCAGAAAGCTTTCGACACCCTGAAGACTGCCATGTGCACGGCGCCCGTGCTCTTGGCCCCTGACTTCTCCAAGGAATTCCTAGTACAGACAGACGCTTCAGAGCATGGTGTAGGGGCTGTTCTCTCACAGATGACTGAGGAGGGCTGGGACCAACCCGTAGCCTTCATCAGTAGGAGGTTACTTCCACGGGAAAGTAGGTGGAGTGCAATTGAGCGAGAAGCATTTGCTGTGGTCTGGGCGCTGAAGAAGCTGAGACCCTACTTGTTTGGGTCTCACTTCCGGGTTCAGACGGACCACAGGCCCCTCAGATGGTTGATGCAGATGAGGGGTGAGAACCCGAATCTGTTGAGGTGGTCCATCTCCCTACAGGGTATGGACTTTACGGTGGAACACCGTCCTGGTACAGATCACGCCAACGCTGACGGTCTGTCCAGGTATTTCCGCCTTAGTGACGAGGAACCCCCTGGGCAAGGGTAGTTCTCTCCACATTTCAGCTGGAGGGGACGCGTGTTAGACCTGGCACCTTGGCGTGAGTTTCCCTTCCACTTTTTGATGGTGTGCCTCGATTGTTTTGCTGGTGTTGTCCGCTCAGGGCACTGCGCCACGGCTAATCCGTGCCGCAGTGCAACTACTCCCTAGGTAAAGTGTACCTGTAATTGATGTTCATGATTGGTTTATTGGATTCACTGTCAGTCCCCAGTAAAGTGCACCAGGGGTGCCAGGGCTTGTGAATGCCAATGCTGCTGGTGGGCTTCCAGCGCTGGTTGCGCCACCCACAGAAGCGGCCTTGTAAAATGTGTCTAGGGTCTGCCACCGCAGACCCTGTGCGCGGTCCGGGACCGTCGCGCTGACTGCGCAAGTACCCCCACTTGCCAGTCCCTAAACCTTCCCTTACCTACATATTAGCCACCCCTCTGGTAGGCCCAAGGGCAGGGTGCATTGTAGGCATAAGGTAGGACATGCCCTGATGTGTGTGGCATGTCTTAGTAGTGAATTACAGCCCTTGTCGTTTTTCACTATTGAAGGCTACCTGCTCTCCATAGGCCAGAATGGGCTGCTGGGATCACGCCAACGCTGTGACCCCAGTGGACTCAGAGAGCATGGTAGAGTGTCAAGTTTAGTATGCCTGAACTCAGAATAATAAAATACTTCTTGTAGTCAAGTTTATTTTAATATCCTGGGTTTGTAAATACTACTTTTAGAAAGTTAGTATTTACTGACCTGACCATCTCAGTCCGCCTCTGCTGTGTGTGTGTGTTCTGCCTGGCAACAGTAAGGAGCAGGGTGGGGGGATCCCCAGAGACAGGTTGGCTGCCAGGTGGTGGGTAGAGAGGTGACACCTGGATGGGTGGGAGGAGTACACCTTGACTCTTGAATAGACCTGTGCTCTGCCACCACAAAGCCGGCACCGCCCCCTGTGGAGCGGCTGATGTCTCTGCCCTGCTGCTGAAAGGAAAGAGCAGAGTCACCATAACAAAGTGCTCCAGAACTGGACTGAGCCAGGCCCAGGCCCCCTGGCGCTAAAGAACAAAAGAATCATGGTATAAAAGTAGGAGCCTGGCTCCTAAGAAATGAGAATCCTGTTTTACCACAAAGAACCTCTGCCCGACTAGAAGGAGAAGAAGACGCTGGAGGAGCTGGCCTGCTGCTTGCCTTGCTGAGAGAGGAGAGGAAGAGACTTACTGAAAAGACTTTGCTACTTTGTGCTTGAACATTCTCCAAGGGCTTGATCTGAGCTTGCCCCCTGAACTGAACCCCAGGACCAGTGGGTTCTCTGTGCTTTTGCTCGTCCTCCAATTCGAGCCGTGTGTGCATCCCGCTGGAAAGAGACAGCGCCCCTCATCGCCCCTCCTAGGGCCGTGACACTCAGAAGCTTGCCTGCCTCAAACCCGTGAGAGCCCCGCTCCGTCCAGAGCCGCTCTCTGTCCCCGGGCCAGGCCGCCTGCATCCCTGTCACCGCCTGCTACTGGAGCGCGCTGACCGCGCTATCACCCCTCCCGCCGGAAGCCGTCCGACGACTGTGATCTACGCCGGGTCATCCAGCTGCACTGACCGTGCCCTGCGACCCCGCTTCGCTATCCCCGGACATCTCAGGCCGCGCCGCCCCCGCTGTGGAGACCCTCCTGCACCGCCGTGCTAAAGGGTCGCTGGCCGCGCCTGCCTACTTGCCCACACCTGCTGATTGAGGACCCAAGAACACTTCTTAAGCTGAGAGTCGCACCGACCTGTGCCGACTCTCCACATCACTAAGGAGGTTCCAGTATCGGGCTCGGGGCCCGCAACGCCTTATTTCCCCGTTCGCAGGAGCCGATCGCTGTGAGTACTGGAACCACAAGTAACATTTGCAAGAGACTACAAGGTCTCCATTTGAAGCTACGAACAAAGAACATTTGCCTGCTTTATAACCTGGTGGCCTAGCGAAAACGTTATTGGTCTTGTGATAAGTCTGCTGAGATATATATACCTTATTTTTACATAAAGAAGCGTATTTTTATATATATCCAAGTCTGGTGTCCGTTTCTGGGGGGATTGATGTATTTACTGTGTGTATGATTGTAAGTGCTTAACCAACAACGCCTGAGGAATCGCCTTGGCTGCTCACGCCACGCACCTAGAGGGTGAGCAAGGGTCATTCGCGAGGGGTTATCCTGCGCCCTGACGTGGAGGAGAGGGTTCCTGCTTGACACAAGGGCAACCTTGCGCCAACCAGAGATCCCCGACTCTAACAAATAGGGGGTGAAGCAGAGGAGTCTCTCGTAAGAAGGAGGCACTCTGTCAGGAACTCATTGATCAAAGTAGCACCCAGACAATCCGGGCACAATGGAACACAAATCTGCTCCTCTGCACCTCCCTATAAATGAGGCAGATCTTCTGGTGCACGTTGATCCGAATTGCACCAAACAATTCTAGTCACACACAACGAAGAGTTGCAAATTCTGTACCCACTTGGAAATGAGGCACACTGTCAGGTGTGTGTTGATACGGGTCACACCAGACAATACTGGCCACACACAATGAAGAGTTGAAAATTCTGTAAATCCCTGGAAATGAGGCACCACTTCTGGTACACAATGATACAGGTCACACCAGAGAGTACTATTCACACATAACAAAGAGATGCAAATTCCATACTTCCATGTAAATGAGGCACAATGCCTGATGCACGTTTATTGGGGTCACACCAGGCAATTCCGGTCACACACACACAGGCGCAAGTTTAACAGTGACTTAAAAGGTAATGGGCACTACTACAGGTACGCCCTCCCTCCGGGGGTTGCAACCTTTGAGTCGGTCAACGCACGCAATGAGCATGCAGTTGACATGTCACACCAGAGATATGAGTCATGATCAATGAAGCGGGCCATGCCGGGTCCTTCAGCCTGTGAATCCGGACACCACCAAGACACTTATGCGTTCTGAGGCCCCCACAATGCAGGGGCCATACTGCTTAGATGAGGGCAATATTTTTGGGGCTTCACACAAGGCGATCAGGTCTCAAGGCACAATACTTAGTTCCACGCTCACGTTGTGCTACCAGCTGGGATCCAGCAGACGAGGTGGACACTTAAGATGGCATCGCTCTAAAAGTTGTCACACATAGACGGTGTGGGTCCCTCACGGGAGGCCTTTGGTGTCCCTGAGACCTCCACAAGAGAACAGGGGCAAGCCAACACGCCCTTGGAGAGCACACTTCCTGGTCCCACAAATCAGCAGGTAGTCATCCCAGGCCAGCCACTATTCAGGAAGGGTGCGCAGTCCTTTCCAATGGCAGTATTCCTCCTTTTCACAACAGATTCCTCTAGCAGTGTGCACCACGCAGTTCCAGGATGTCCGGTTTCACATCCCCACAAGTGTATCTCTGCCCAGCTGAAGTATGGCACCAGTAGTTATACTGTAGTGTGCCTTTGATGTAAGGTGTGGTTCAGAGGACTCCCTTTGAAACACACATGCCTCCCCTAAATTTCAGTCCTGTCTGCCATGAGGCGTTGTAATGCAGATCTTAATCCTTACTTGCGCATGATCTGACATCCCACAGGCCAAGTATCATAACTTCCCTCCAATTCATCCAGCCAGGTTTTCCAATTACAGAGGTCTGTTGATCCAGTTTTATGCCAATGTTGATGGCTGTCTCTGGGGAATGCACAGATGTGCATCCACAGCCTCCAGTGTTGACTGGAGACAAACTAAAGGCACACAAAGAGTTTTAGAGTAGAGAAATTGCCACCTTTTAGAAGTTTCATTTCTAAGCTATTAATGACAAATCCACCTTTACCACAGGAGAGTGTTTGTCATTTTAAATCCTTTAATTGGAAACACAATGTGGCTGCTCCACTGTAAGCCACTATTGCAGATGGAAGTAATTTCAATAATTCTCCCATGTTAACCTATGGGAAGAGCAAACCTCATAGGTAGTGAAAACACACATGGCTATTCTTCTCTACCTGGACAGGGACCACACATGTGTACATGCCCTGCCTTTCACCTACCACTCGCTTGACCCCTCAAGACCTACCCTACAGGTGCTCTAGTGGTAGTGAAAGGTCCCTCAGGAGTGGCCAGAGGTTTAGAAAGGCCACACTAAGCTTAAGGTCACGTGTGCACACATAGGCCTGCAATGGCAGGCTTGAGACATGTTTAAAAACATAATATGTGCAAGTGTGCACACACGTGCCTGCAATGGAAGGCTTGAGACATGATTGAAAACATCAGGTAAGCACCACTTCCTAACGTAAGGCCACTTAAGAGAATAAAAAAAAATGATGTTGTTTCATGGGAAGACCTGACCTCCTAGGTAGGGAAACCCAACACGGGGTTCTTCACTCTCTGCGCATGGAACACCCATGTGTACCTGCCTGCCTTTTTTCTACCACTTGCTCCGCCCCTCAGGGCTTACAATTAGGGATGCTCTAGTTGTAGTGAAAGGCCCACTCAGGGTTGGCTAATGAGTAGTAAATGACAACCTAAGATTAAGTGCAACTGCTCACCCACAGGCCTGCAGTGGCAGCCTTGATACATGTTTGAAAGACTATTCTGGTGGGTGGCACAATCAGTGCTAGGTCCCACTATTAGCCAGTGCAGTACCTGCCCTGGGTATGTGGTGTACCTTTTTACATGGCACTCACAGACACAACACCCAAATCAATCAAGTAAGCACCACTTACTGACATGTGAAGGAAGGGTGTGCGTGCATTCACACTGCACTACAGTGGGAAAGTGCCCAGAGTTCTAAGACCACAAAAAGAGGATCCGCTGAAACAAGGAAGAAAAAAAGCAAAACGCTTTAGGGAAATCCCCTAAAACGGGCCATGTCCAACAATCAGCATGTCCAAATATGACATAAATTAACTGTTGTCATTATAAATTGTACCTAAGGGCAGTGACGAATTCCTGACTGTCTATGTCTTTTCTTGATTCCTACATAATTGGAATATAAATCCCATGTTTCCTATAAGCAGCAAAAGCAGAAATAGCAGCATTATGGATTTGGATTTCGAACTGTAGGTGGGATTGTGCGGGGCTTAAGACAATGTTGTACTTATCAGTGTTTAATCTAGTGTTTTATGTGCACGAATGTGTGGATTATGTCTCCCTAATGCAAAATGTTCCACTTCCAGCCAGATCTTTGTTTTCTTTTTCTAAGTATGTTTTATTAAAACACAGTATATAATAAAATGGAAGTAAACAAGACAGATACAAAAAAAAAGAAATGGGTGCAAACAAATACTCATTGTTAGCAAACAGTATGAAAACTCAGTTTGTCCATAACAAGAGTCACAGGGAAGGAGTATGATAATAGGCTCTAAAAAAGGAAAAGCGTATTTTAGAGATTTTATATGCAAGGAGAGGGAGGAAAAAAGAAGGGGTGGAAAGGGAATGCAAGAACAAATGTAGAAAACAAAATGACGAAGGGAGAGAAGATCTATATGAGGATGTTAGACTTCAAGAAAAGAAAGTAAACGAGAAGGATCAGAGTGTATCATATGAATGAAGGAGGCTGAAAGATCTTGATGGTGTCAGAATTCATACAAGCATGTTTGGAAATAAAAGAA
Organism: Triturus cristatus; assembly: GCF_964204655.1. Lineage (NCBI taxonomy): Eukaryota > Metazoa > Chordata > Amphibia > Caudata > Salamandridae > Triturus > Triturus cristatus. Next base: position 683,828,251 of record NC_140594.1, read on the forward strand.
GTTAAAATCAACCACACCAAGCCTCTCATAACGTGCAACTGAACAGAAGTAGAACTGGTCCTGTCAAGCCTATGGTTATAACATAATAACTTCCACCATTTTGTAAACAAAACATCATTAGCCTTTTTCTGGTTAGATGTAATAACTTGAAACGCAATGGCAATAAGATCAACAAAACAACCTTTTCGGTGATTGTGTGAGCACTAGACATGCAGTCCACCAAGGAAATCCTGTAGGATCCTGAATGACAAAGGAGTTAAACAAAAGTCATTGATTTTATTCCATACCTGCTTCCAGAAAACAACTACCTTTGGACAAAGAAATATATATGTAAGAAATCACTATTATCTCCATTGCATGACCAGCATCTACTATCCTGAGTGACTTTCATATTATGCAGTAAAGCTGGGGTTAGGTAGAGTCTATTTAAAAAAAAATGTTTAAAGTTGGAGTAGTGCTAGCTGAGCGGGAAGTAGAATTAATCTTTGACCAGATCTTATCCCATGGGGACATTTGGATAACCGTGTTTGTCTTTTTCCCATGCCATATCTGTGGATTTTTTTTGTCTGCCAGGGCTGCAATGTATTAATTGTTTGTAGATATAAGAGGTTTTAACATTGGAGGTGAAATTGTACAGAGGGGATGGTGACGTTGAGAGAGGCATATCAGATGCAAAAGAGAAATACAATGAGCGTTCGATTGCAGTGATTTAAAGGGTAATAGGTCATGAAAAGTGTGTGGAACATGACATTTGTGTTGTAATGCTTCAAAAGGACAAAAGTGAGGGCCATCCATTAAAGGTTCTGTTGGATGTATTCACTTGTGTAACCAGGCATGACAAAAACAAAAAATCGTCTTGTGGTTATGTGTAGCATTAGCACTGTTCCAAACAGAGAAGGACTTGAATATATCAAATGCTGTTTGTGCCTTTGTAGAAATGGTCTACTGAAATAGCTGAATAGCCAATCACAGGAGAAGGAACGGATGGAGGCTTATGTAATGTATAGGAATAGTCTTTGAATGCAAATGGATGGATTAATGTGTGTTAAAGTTCTTGCCAATTGTTGAGAGAAGATGTGGGGTCATGAGACATACAAGTCCAAACTTGTTTAAGTGTTTCATATGTCTGGGAAATTAGCACCACCTAGTTGTTTGTGTCATTGCATTTTAGGTAAAGATACATGAGCTTTTTTTGCATTCGCCAAGATTTTAAGCAAACAATGTGTCGATAACCTTATAAACGTTTTGCAAAAGTTTGACAGGAAACATTGATAAGACATAATTAGCAATGGGTAAAATCATCATCTTTATAGTGTCAAGATAGTCCCACAAAGAGAGAAATAATGGTGACCATTTACTAAAAATGGTATCAAATGTGTGCTTAATCTCCGTCAGGTTAATACAACATATAGTTTCTGAGATAGAATTGAAGTATAAAATACCAAGGCATTTAAGTATTGTAGACTTCCACACAAATCCTGTATGCAATCTATCTTTGTGACAACATTTATAAAGTGGCATTATTTTGGATTTTTCAAGGATTAACTTTTAACCGTAAACTAAGGAATAAGAGTTAAGAATATTTAGAAAGGCGGGGGATGAAAGTATCTGGATTTGATATATAGAGCAAAATATCATCTGCATATGCTGTACATTTGATCCTAAAACTTAACCAGTATATATCGGAGAGCTACGCATTTTTTCCAAAAAGGGTTTAGGTACCAAAATAAAATTAAATATGATATAGGACAACTTCGTCTGGTACCTCGCATCAGTGGAAAATATGAGGATTGCTTGCTATTAACATAGAATGAGGTTTTAGGGAAATTCTGTCAAAATTGGAATAAATTGAATAATTTTGAGACCAAACCCATGCCATTGCAGAGCCCTAAAAAAGAAGTCCCAGTAATTTCTACGTCCAATGTAATTGTGGCAATAGGATCGAAAGATTTGAAGGCACCATATATATTACATTCAAGAATGTTCTATAATTATCTATGAGAAAGCATCCCTTAACAAAGCCAGACTGCTTGCAATAAATTAGGGAAAGAATAATATCATAGAGTCGTTGTGCTAAAATTTTGGCACATATTTTACAATCGGAGTTGATTACATAACACATGTATTTGTAAAGTGCACTTTTCACCTAAGAGTATCAAGGCGCTGATTAATAGATAGTTATTGTTATCCAACTCAATGATACTCATCCTCAGAAGGATGAACAGCTGAGCGGACCCACCCTGATTTTAACCTGTGACCATGAAGTCGAACACAAGCCCCTACAGTGGACGGATTAATCCACTAAGCCAGCAGACCTGGCTGTAGAAATGGGTCTATAATTTCTGCATTCTGATAAATCTCTATCTTTTTTAGAGATCAAGCATAACATTGTTTCTAAAAAGGAACCTTGAGTAGTACCTTCAGAACAGAAATGGATGAAAAGCATAAGTAATTTAGGTAACAGGAGCCCCATGAAGCAGGAATAAAATTCCACAGAAAAGCCATTTGGCCTAGGGGCCTTAACAGTGTGGAGGTGTAAAATAGCTTATCTAATCACAGTAATGACAATGTCAGCTTCTAAATGGGAAAAAATGAGCGGGCTCTGTAACATTTTAGGTGTGCTGTGAAAAAGTTAGTCTGAACGTTCATGAGATGGGGTGTGTTCCGGGGTGTATAGGAGATTATAACAATATGCAAAGCACTTTAGGATCACTGAATCTTTTTAAAGATTAGTATCATCTGTCAGTAATGGCAATTTAAAAAAAAACTTTAATGAGTAGGCAATTTTTTTAGCTTTAATACGACCATAATATTTTGCGTTCATTTTCAATAATGTGCCACAAGCTTCATTAGTGGATTTTTAAATAAAATTCTGGTTTTTACCTGGGTAAGTCGAGCCAAAGTATCTTTACGATTGAAAGAATAATATTCATGTTCCAGATTCTTGGTAAGTTTTAGTAATTGAAGTAAATTCTGAATGGCCAGTTTATTTTTATTTGCAACATAATTAATTATGAAACCTAGAGCTGTAGTTTTGAAAGAGTCCCAAATTATGATACATTTAGAATCTTTGGTGGTATTGAGGTCTTTCCATTGGTCTGCAACATGTGTGTGGCACCAAACCACATAAGTGTCAATTTGGGTGATTATTTCCCTCATCTTTATATGTGAATGTGACCCACTGCTATTATTTGTTTCTTAAGGATGCTAAGATAATATTAAGAAATGTGCCAGTATCACTCGAAACGTGAAGCCTGGATGCAGCTTACATCATGCCTCAATGGCTTTCTGTTTTGTCAAATGCATCCATGCATTACATTAACTTCAGCACAGGACACCAGCGGGATGTGTTCCATGCACACAGGACCCTCGTAGGTGGAAGCTGCTGGTAATGCCGGCTCCTTCACTTACCTGCTGGAAGTATATGTGGGCTGAAGCGCTTGTCAGTTGGGCATATGTTTCAGCAGCCACAAACATAGCGGTGGTTTGGACTGCACATGAGGATAAGAGATAAGTATTTAAGCAAGGCACGCCATTCCACTAAATGTGTGAAGTCCACCTGTACCCGGAGGCACTGGAAGCAATGAGGGAGTAGAGAGGTATTATGAAGCTAGGAAGCTAGGAGTGTCTGTGTGGTTGAGAAAGAGTCATTGGATGCAAACTGCCTGCTGGACGAGGTGTTCTGGCTCAGCTGAAAGACCATGTGACTCATAGATTCACGAGACAGGATGGGCACTTCAACAGGGTGAGTCTCTGTGAAGTACCGCTGTAGTTACAAAGTCCCGGGTGCCACGTTTGAGGGTAAGAAGGACACTGGTAGAGTAATAAATGTGTAAAAATATAAACTTTCAAAGAGATAGGGTACAACAGCATGCGCAGAGTAAACAGGGAGGCCTTGCAAGAATGCAAATGAGTCTGGGCGGAACTCCACGGAATCTCATGGAGTTTTTCAGTAAATCTGTGGGATTCTGCATAGTAATACTCCACAAGTTCCACCCACTCCTAGTCGTAGGGCCTATTAAAACCACAAGTATCAAAAAGAAAAGTAGATATTAAAAGATGGAGAGTGGTGGACCACAAAAGGGTGATGGTCACTCATAGACACAGAGTGAAGTGTACAACGGGAAGAAAATAAATTGGATATCACAGGCAAGGAGAAGTCAGTAATGCAGAATGAAGAGACCTTTCAACAACATTGGTTGAAGACACCAGGTTTACTTATGACACACTTATCCTAACAACGCAGAAGGGAAGAGCAGAATTCAATGAAGAAATCATCACACAGACAGGACAGAGAACATGTAGGAACAAACAGCTCCATATGACTTAGAAACTAGGTACCTTGTAAGAGAATAATAAGACATTAATAAGGGAAGGAAACTACAGCTACAATAAAATGAATTATGAAGCATTCTTGTGAGGAGCAAGAGCATGAAGGAACTCATGAACAAAACAAACTGAAGGGATTTCAATAGTCTCGCCTTTGTGTGAGTTTATAAAGTCATGTAGCTTGTCTTGACATTCAAAGGTGGTGCCTGGCACATGGTACATGGATGTTTTGGGGGGCACCACATCTGCCCCCCTGGCCACATAGTAGTGGCCCCAGGAGACTGGTGCCCTGCTAGGGCCCCCCAAAGTCCCTTTTTGACAGCCTTTCCATTGCGGTGGGACCGCCATTAAAAGGCTGTGGAAAATTGACATCATAATCCCTACGGCAGTGCCTGCGCAGGTGCCGCTTTCATTGTAGGGATTACTGTCTTACCGCCAACCTGACAGGTTCCTTGAGCGTGTTGGAGGCGGCTGTCTTTCCCCCCACCCTCTGCACTCCAACCTTTGCTATTGTACTTCAGATGTCGACCACTGTCCTAGATGTTGGGCGGACCACCACCGATGGCCTGTCGGTGGCATTCCACCCGACATCATAATGAGGTCCTATACATGCAATACCAAGCCGTATATTGACGCAAAACCAAGCACTATCAAACAAACCCTACACCAACCTTCAAAAGAACATACTACAACCTTCAGAATAAGACACTGCATACTACATATATAACTTTATTACCTCCCCCTACCTTCAAACCACCTTAAAAAGCATTAAAGATAAACTTACCGTGATCAATGAAACACAGCACCCAGCCACTACTTTTTTACTTCATGAATGATCTAAAAAAAACAGAGATAGAACACAAAGTATAGGACCTGATTCTGATGGCGATCGGACGAGCGTCCAACTGCCATCCTGTCAGGAATGGGACCACCCGACAGTCAGCAGTGCCGCCATCGGGATTAGGATGCAACCACCTTCAAGGCTGTCGCAATCTGTATATTTTGTATTGGCGGCTGCAGCACATGCCGCAGTCCAAAATAAACACATTTGCAGGGATACCCACCACATACCGGAGGGCCGAGGGGGAAGGGGGGCCTGCTACGGGCCCACAAGTCACTTTCCATCTGCCTTTTCATGGCGGGTTAACTGCCATTAAACAGCAGTCGGAAAGGGACATTGTAATCCCTACTGCGGTGCCTGAGCAAGCACTGCCACTGTTGGACGCATGGCGGCTGGTCACTCCGCCCGCCCTCCATCCACCCACCATCATAATGCAGCATGTGGTTATGCAGGGTCTGATGGCGGTGGAACTGCCACCGATGGCCTGACGGTGGCGATGCCACCACCATTTTAATGAGGCCCATAGTTAATTTTAAACAAAGACCCCCTAACAAAACTATAAAAAACATTATTATCCCATAGAAACCAATGATATGAATAAAGAAATATTGTAAAATTGTACAATATAATATTTAAAAAATAGAAATAAATGTAATACACATAAAATCAAGTGTAAATATATTTAAAAATTGTAAAATATACATTAAATAATATTATAGCATATATAATATTATTTCAGATGTGAAATATTTAAATGTTTCAAAAAATGTGGTAAGATTATACATTGTATAAAAAAGTACCAACGCATATTATGTAAAAAGTACTCATAAACTATTTATCTCTATATCTTTAATATTGTTCAAAATAAAAATAATACATTAAATAATATTATAAAATATATAATATTATTTAGTATTTCATAAATAATTTCATACATAAAAAACTATGTATTATGAAGTATTTTAAAATTTTAAAATACATATTAATATTGTGATAATATATCAGTCTTTTCTTTGTTGTGCCCTTCACAACGGAGATGTGATATTGAAGAAAAGGGTAAGGACCTCCATTCACTCCACCAACCTGTCATCAGCGATCTCACTGACCATGTCATGAGTGATGTAATTTCTGACGTCATCAGCAGTATATTGCGGGTGCATGAGTTATAGTTAGCTCAACTAACTGTAATGGTCGGGTTTCTCTGGTTTTCTACAAGTGAAATGTTCAACTAACTATAACATCCCTGAAACCTGTGTTTTTTTCAGTGAATTTCTAAGGTTTTTTAAATGCTAATTTCTAACTATAACGTTCCTGAAACCTATGTTTTTTTAAATGCTAATTTCTAACTATAACGTCCCTGAGACCTATTACTTTTTTCAGTGAATTTCAAAGGTATTTTAAATGCTAATTTCTAAATATGGCTTCATAGGTAGGACATGTGCAGAAAGAGGAAGAAAGGCACAGAAAGAAGCAAGAGAAGTACATAAAGTGGCAACAGAAGTACAAAAGAGGAAGAAAGGTGCAGAAAGATGGAAGAGATATGCAGAAAGAACCAACAGAGGTGCAGAAAGAGGCCTACTTTGACTGTACCTTACAACAGACTCATACAAAGTAGCCTAATCACTAATCCGTCTCCCAAGAGGTCTTAAACCTCACTTTTCTCTTGAAGGTTCAATATTCAGCGACTGCTCAGAATGTTAGGCCTACCAAATATAAAACAGCAATCCTAAGCATATCATTGTTGTAAGTCTGACCAAGTTTGTGAAGGTATGCATGCGTGTGTCTCTGCTTTTACCTAGTGACATGTTACATAAAAATAAACATACAAATACTTGAATGCCTGTGTTTTAAACAGCATACTCTGTAAATTTGTGTACAAAAGTTAGAAGCAAGAGAAGTGCAGAAAGAGGCAATAGGGGTGCAGAAAAAAACAGGAGAGATGCAGAAAAAAGCAAGAGAAGTGCACAAAGAAATAACGGAGGTGCAGAAAGAGGCAAGAGGGGTACAGAGAGAGGCAAGAAAAGAGCAGAAAGAAGCAAAAGAGGTGCAGAAAGAGGCAAGTGAACAGCAGAAAAAGGCAAGAGAGGTGCAGAAAGAGGCAGAAGAGGTGCACAAAGAGGCAAAAGGGGTCTAGAAAGATGCAAGAGTGGTGCAGAAAAAAGCAGGAAACGTACAGAAAAAAACAACAGAGGTGCTGAAAGAGGCCAGAGGGGTGCAGAAAGTGGCAAGAGAAGTGCAGAAAGAAGCAACAGAGGTTCTGAAAGAGGCAAGAGAGGTGCAGAAAGAGGGAAAAGGGTTGCAGAAAGAGGTAAGAGGGATACAGAAATTTGCAAGAGAGGTACAGAAAGAACCAAGAGCAGTGCAGAAAAAAGCAAGAGAAGTGCTGAAAGAAGCAAGAGATATGCAGAAACAAGCAAAAGAAGTGCAGAAAGAGGCAATAGAATTGCTGAAAGAAGCAACAGAGGTGTAGAAAGTAGAAAGAGAAGTGAAGAAAGAGGCAAGTGAGGTGCAGAAAGAAGCAAGAACAGTGCAGAAAGAACCAACAGAGGTGCATAAAGAGGTAAGAGAGGTACAGAAAGAGGCAGGAGGGATGCAGAAAGAAGGAAGAGAAGTGCAGAAAGTAGCAACAGAGGTGCTGATAGAGGCACAAAAGGGTGCAGAAAGAGCAAAAGAAGTGCATAAAGAAGCAACAGAGGTACAGTAAGAGGCAAGAGGTGTGCAGAAACAGGCAGGAAAGGTACAGAAAGAGGGAACAGGGGTGCATCAAGAAGCAAGAGGGGTGCAAAAGAGGGAAGAGGGGTGCAGAAAGAGGCAAGAGGGGTACAGAAAGAAACAAGTGAGGTGCAGAAAGAGGCAACAGAGGTGCAGAAAGAAGCAAGAGAGGTGCAGAAATAAAGCAAGAGAAGTGCGGAAAGAAGCAGGAGAGTTGCAGAAAGAGGGAAGACAAGTGCAAAAAGAGACAACAGGGATGCAGAAAGAAGCAAGAGAGGTGCAGAAAGAGGCAAAAAAGTGCAGAAAAAAGCAACAGAGGTACAGACAGAGGGAATAGAGGTGCAGAAACTGGGAAGTGGGGTGCAGGGAGGCAAGAGGGGTACAGAAAGAAGCAAGAGAGGTACAGAAAGAAGCAAGAGCAGTACAAAAGAACAGAAAGAAGTGCAGAAAGAGGCAAGAGCGTGGAGAAAGAGGGAAGAGAGGTAGCGAAAGAGGCAAGAGAGTTGCACAAAGAGGGAAGAAAAGTACAGAAGGAGGCAAGAGGGGTGCGGAAAGAAGCAAGCGGGGTGCAGAAAGAGGCAACAGAAGTGCAAAAAGAGGCAAGAGAAATACAGAAAGAGGCAAGAGAGGTACAGAAACAGGCAGAAGAATTGCGAAAGAGGGAAGAAGGGTGCAGAAAGAGGCAATAGGGGTACAAAAAGAAGCAAGTGAGGTACAGAAAGAGGCGACTGAGGTGCAGAAAGAGGCAAGAGAGGTTCATAAAGTGTAAGAGAGGAGCAGACAGAGGCAAAAGAAGTGCAGAAAAAGAAAGAAAGGTGCAGAAAGAAGAAAGAGTGGTTTGCACACCATTAGTGCCAATTTAATACCAACTTTTAGCAATAAATAACAGGTGACCATTCTAGGTTTATGAAGGGCCTTCCACCACACTGTAACACTTGTCACTGCATTTTTGGTAGCGTTTAAGCCGTTTGAGATAGAAACAAAGTTTTTTTCATTCAAATCTGCAGATTATGCAGCAGATGATGGATTATGTGGCAAATGCAGAGAATGTATAACTGTGCAAAAGTCGGTGAAGCTAAACAGTCTCATAATTCCAGTGGCCCTGCTCATACCTCTGACTAGGTCCAGAAGTTCTCCTCAGTGGTTCCTTCTTTTTTTGTCTCATTGAGTTTATAGTTTAGCTTCTATGGAAACGAGGAAGACTAAACCTGAGGTTACCACTCCACAACACAGACTATCATACCACACAATTACTCTCCATAACACATAAACCCACTCTACATAATTCCTATACACTAAATACCACATAATTTCTATCCACATAATTTCACTGCACAACATACCACATAATTCCACTACACACAACCTACATTCACTCCACTCCGGAAACATTAATAAAACACTTTTACATGTACAATGCTAATAGCTCTAACTTTCGCTAATGCAGAACCTAATACTTTGCAAATGCTTCTTTAACTAGTAGTCATGTTCGCAGAGAGGTGGAGAAAGGGGGCTGGGCCTCCGACACCGCTCAGGAATTCCGCTGCGTAGGACTTACAGGAGGTACCCGGAGGGCTTCTTGGCCCCCAAAGTCCCTCAGGAGAAAAGAGGACTTCATCCCCCAACCAGTAGTGTGCCAGGAGGAGCGTTTGCAGAGTGGTCGAGAAAGGGGGACAAGGCCTCTGAAGACCTCTTAGCAATCCCAATGTGTGGGACTTACCGGAGGTAACAGGAGGGGTAATTGGCCCCCAAGGATAACCTTGGGGGCCAACTATCCCTCCTATTACCTCCAGTAAGTCACACACAGCAGCATTGGTAAGTTCTCATAGCAGGCCACGCCCCCTTCACCCACCAGTCTGCAAATGCGCTCCTTGGCGCTTTTCAATAGGGAATAAAGTCCCGTTCGCTGCGGGGGGTGGATAGGGGCCAATTAGCCTACCTTTTACCTCCAGTAAGCCCCACACAGAGGGATTGCTGAAAGGTAGACACAGGTCATGCCCCCTTTCCACCACTCTGCAAACACACCTCTTGGCACGCTCTTGGTTGGGGGTGAAGTCTCCTTGCCTCCTGATGGTCCCTGGGGCCAACTAGCCCTCCTGTTACCTCCCATAAGCCCCACAAAGCTGGATTGCTGAGATCGGTCCGAGGCCACGCCCCCTTTTTACACCACCGCCTGGTGCACTGCAGCTTGGGGGATGAAGTCCTCTTCACTCCTGAGGTCCTCAGGATACAAGGGGACCTCATCACCCCACCAGCAGTCCGCCAAGAGGCGCGTTTGCAGAGTGGTATAAAAAGGAGCATGGCCTCAGACCGCCATTCAGCAATCCCACAGTGTGGGGCTTACTGGAGGTACCTGGCTGGCTAATTGGCCCTAAGGACCTTTAAGATTCTAGGGGACTTAATCCCCCAACCCAGAACATGGCAGGAGGCACATTTTGCAGGATGGTGCAGGGATGGGGTGGGGCCTCCGGTGAGATGCCTGTTTCTTTTCATTTTTGGGGGGCTAGAAGGGGGTTGTCGGGCCCCCCTTATATTTTAATTTTTTTAAAGAGAGGGGCTGCGCCCCCCCAGGCCTTTTTCAGCCCCGGGGACCCCACCCCCCAGGGCATTGCCTCGTTTTTTTAAAAAAATAAAACAATTCAGGAGGGAGGCAGCATGGCCCCCCTTCCCTGGGCTACTATTGGGCCTGGGGACCCCATACCCTGGGGCCTGTCCATACTTTCTTTATTTTTATTTTTTGGAGGGGGGAGGCCAATTATGGCCGCAGGGACTCCATCCCCGGGGCCGTGCCTCAGTTCTTTTTTTCCAGGAGAGGGGCTGTGTGGCCTCCCCTCCCCTGGGCCACTTCTGGCCCCGGGTTTTCCATCCCCCGGGGCTGACCTTACATTGGGGATGGCAGGTAGAGCCCCAATGCCCCCGCTGTCCCTTCCCGCTCACCACCTCCTGCGGGAGCCGGCATTGCTTTTGGACAAGGGGAGCTGCTGACATGCAGCTCCCCTTGTCCAAAAGCAATGCTGCTATCTTCATGGAAGCGAGAGCAGGTTTCCTGCTCTCGCTTTCATGAAGCGAAGCAGAAGTTTGCAATGGGTGGATGGGAGCAGTGCTCTAGCCCTGCCATTGTAAACTGCAATGTCCCTCCCATTATTTGCACAGCTCCAGGGAGGTGGTGGTCCCCGTGGGTCCGCAATGAACCCCTGTATTTAATTAATTAGTGCCCAGGGGAGGTGGTGGTCCCAGGGGCTTGGGGGCCATGAGGCCCTGGGGGGAGTTGGTCTTTGGGGCAGCAGGGGGGCAGGACCCCCCACGCATTTTATTAAAAGCCCCGGGGAGGTGGCGGTCCTCGGGGCTACAGAGGGGCCACGTGCCCCTGTGTATAATAAATTAAGCCCCAGGGAGGTGGTGGACCCCGGGGCTTGGGGCCCGTGCTGCCCCTGCATATATTTACCATATTGCCCCCGGGGGCTCATTAAAACAAAGCGTGAGAGACCACGCTTTTTTTTTTATTCTCTGGGAGCGTGAATCCTGCTGTTTTTTGTCTAGAAAAAAAATGCTTTTTGAGGCCCTTGGGGTCCCTGTTGGACCCTCTGAGCAGGCCTAATGGGTCAGGGTGTTTCTACCCTGCCCCCTTTTGTTGTTTTTTTATCCTTTTTTCACCCTTTTTCTTGTGACTCGGCTTTACAGAGTCACTAGATGGCTACAAACATATTTTGGTTTGGACTGTTGGCAGCCAATCAGAATGAAGCTTGTGCTCAGGAGGGTTTGGGAGTCCTCCTTGTCCACCAGATATCGCTATTATTTATTTTTGAATTTCTCAGGAACTACTGAATGGATTTACACCATTTTTAAAAAAAGCACTCTTTCTGAACCAAGAGCCACCCTTTTGCCAAATTTAGTGTAATTCCATTCAGCCTTTCAGGCTGTAGTTTAGTCTAAAGCTTCCTATGGAAATTAAAATGGAGAAAACGTGTTTTGGGACCCCCCTTTTTTCTTAGCCCTCTCTTGACGAATCACCCCGAAACTTTAAAAACAGGAGCTAACCAGAGCGCCCCGTTAGTTTTGAAAAATGTGCGAAGATTCGTCAAACGGCGCCAAAGTATTAGACACAACTAGACCGTGGAATGGACAAATTCACATGTTAAGATCGCATTGTGCTTGTAGCAGAGTTTTGGAGATGTCATGTTTATCCCTAAAGCCAAAATGCCACATTTCTGCACATCTACTGAAATCTACTACATCTAATGAATGTATACCAATGTCAACTCCATTGAAATAGATTGTAGTACTAATCTCTATCTATTTTGTTCCATTCTAGGTCCCCTTTTACTTTGATACAAACAAAGTGGATGTAGATACCTCACTTCCAACATTAACAATGTTCTCTATCTCTCAACAGATCAATACTCTACTGCCCCTTCACAGAGGTTGGAAATGGAACAGAATTTCTCTCCCCATAGGAGCAAGCCAGCAGTGATGACAATGCTCCTTAAGAGGTGGACTTTGATGAAGCTCCTGGGTCATCTGGTCAGCCTGGGCAGATGCCAATAGTGGGCTCAGCATACCCTCTACAACATCTCCCACACTGCTGCAACATCTTAGCCAACCACTGCCCCCCAACCTGTGCACCTAGTACAGTCAGTACCGTCCTGTGCACCCCAGTCCTGGATTCTTCATTGGCTAACACCACCCCAGTCACAGAGGAACAAGGATCTAATGGGAGGGTGCAGTCTGCATGAAGGACACAGGGCTGTGTGAGGAGGTGTAGTGGGAGGGTAGGTGTGGGCCCACAGATTGAGCCACTGAAGCCATGGTCAACCAGGCTGCCATCACCTAAGTCCTGGGAATCTACCAGGACTCCCAAAATGTCATGGTCCAGGTATTGGCCAAAATCCAGGCAATTAAGGAGCTGCATAGGGACACATAACGGGAGGCAGTTGACATCCACACTGAGGTGGCTAGCATCCACACTGAGGTGATTGGAATCTACGCTGAGGTTCACATCATCCATACCAAGGTGGTCAGCATCCGCACTTATGTGGCCTCCCTGGTTGTAGTGCTGCGGAACATTATCACCACCCTCTGCAAGGCTTTTCCACCTGCATCTACCCCTTTGTGTGGTCTAAGTGCATCCCCACCATCAACATCTGCTGCAGCCACTGGAAGGGAGGCCCTGTGAGATGACGACACTCCTGAAAGCGTCCCTGTCATAGCAGCTGCAGATCCCCCCTCTGACAAAAAGAAAGGACGTCCACCCAAAATCCAAAGAGCTCAGGACAGGAAGACATCCACCAACACCAGGAAGAAACCTCACAGTTAATGTCCTCCTGTGTTTGCTACACATTCACTTTGTTGAACTATTCCTGCCTACTTTCCATATTTGATGGGAGGAGTAAGTTAGACTTTGTACTCATAACCATTTGGACACTACTACAATGGTTTCATCCACCATGACTGAAGACTTCACTTATTGTTTGCACTGTTTATTCTTCGGCCTTGTTCACTTCATTAAAAGCACACATCACCAAAGCATTGTATCTTGTGGTAATTCTTGCATATAACAATGTGAATGTACTACCAGGTGAACATTGCAAAGTCAAAACTAGGGACTTCTGGAAGCATGGATGTGTTGTATGTAAACAATGTTCAACTCTGGATCACAACCATGTCAAAACCACAAATAAATGTTAGAAAATAAAACATGACTCAGTTAATCTGGGTCAGTGATCACATAATCATCTGCAGACCTTCACAACGTGGAAGGAGGACAATATCTCACATAATAGGTAGCAATAAATTACGTCTACGGCATCAGCTGGAGCCACATTGTCTACCTCACAAAAATGAGTCCTACATCAAATAAAGAAATTCACAGACATATGTCAGTGTAACAGTTTCTGACCATAGGGTCATTTCAATCCAGTGTTGCTTGCATCTGGTAGAATGTCACAATCAAATGTCAGTGAGGTGCTAAAAGCACGTTTGCCTATAATGAGGAAACACATCAACAACTACAACCATTTCATAGAGAATCAGGAATTAGCCAAAGTGAAGGCAGGCTAGCATGAATTGGACACAAGACACTCTTTTTTTTTAATTACATGATGGCACACACATTGCTTTAGGATCAACACACCACAAGGAACACGTCCAAAGGGAGCCAGCAAACTTCCATCCCATCGCTGTGCAAGCTGTCTTGGTACTGGGTACTGGCTTTGTACACTCATACCCTGTGACAGATATTCCCAGGACCAATCCATGTCCACCTTGTATGTCTCAACAGCATCATATACCAGCTAATGTCACAACTCTGGGATATCCAAATAAAGAAGACATGGTGAAGGGATGTAAAACAGACCAAAATAGAGAGATTAGCTAAGGAAACATACATATGGCACATCACATTGTCAACTTCAAAACAGCATTTACAGCTCAACAAATCTACACTTACAAAATTAACACCTATCCCCAGATTATTGTCAGAAACATATATTCCTAGAATGTTGCATTAACATCCTCCTCACAACATCACTATAAGAGTTGCAATACTAGTCAAAGTCCTCACATCTCACATCATTCTTACACTCAGGAGAAGTAGTTCTGGATTAAATTCTGAAGCAAGTCAGCTTCTTCCTCTTCACCACTATCATTACCTTCATTTGGCATTCGAGGGTCCCTACCCAGTGGGTCTTCTTGGCCTGCATCCTCTGTGAAGTAATGTTCTGTCACAGGGCAATGTTGTGGAGTATGTAGCAGGCCACGGTGATCTAACACACCTTCCCTGTTAAGTAGAGGAGGGCTCCCTCGGTCCGGTCCAAACATATGAATCTGGCTTATAGGAGCCCAAAATCCTGCTCCACTAGCACCAGGTTCTTCCATGGGCCTCATTGATTGGACTTCCTCTGGCATTGAAGGATTCCTTAGCAGTGCCAACAACCATGTCTGGGTGGGATACGCTGAGTCTCCTAGATGGAAGACAGACAGAAGGGTAACATTTAGTTATACACTTTCAGATCATACTACCTGACATTTCTCACACAAAGTTAGGACAGAACACACTTAACTACAAGCCAGACCCTCTCTGGTAGTAGTTCTGACATCAGCTGGGGTATGGTTCTGTTCCACAGTACATAGGCATCATGAGCAGATCCTGGGAAACCAGGCACAGACGTTTGAGATGTACAAATCTGTTAGGAAGAAAATGTGCATGTTGATAGGATGGTAATGCTTCCTGTTCTGTTAGGCATGCTCTCTGCCGTTTGATGGTACTAACTCAATATGGGTGCCATCAATAGATCCAATCAAATGTGCATTGTGTCCAAATCCCTAGAAATATGCCTTCACAGTGGCTAAATCCTCACGTCTAGGGAACTGGATGTAGCTGCCCATGTGTTTATTTTTTTTATTTTTTTGTTGCAACCTTAGAAAATTACACTGAGAATTCATTCCAATTTTAGACTTAAAGATTAAACTTAAACATTGGTCACATAAGAAAAATTATATGCAAAATATCAAGAGATTTGAAGAAGTAATCCATTAGACATAAATAAACATAATTAAATATAATTCAATTATACAGATCTAATATTATTACTCCAAGTCTCGATCGGTTTCCAGATCTTATTACCTAGGGCTCTCGCCGTTTTGCCTTTACAGGCAATAATCGCCTTCTCCTGGTTATACATACCTAACAACCTGGCGAACCAAACCTGAAAATTGGGGGGATCTATATCCTTCCAACAGGCTGTTAAAATTATCCTATAGACCGCCGTCCCCAAAAAAAGACATATTTCCTCCTCCTTAGTATGTCCCAGTGTATTATCATAACCCAACACATAAAGGGTGGGGGATTCAGCTACTGAGTGCCCAAACACATCCCGCCAAAAAACAGCTATCATATCTCTCAAATCTGTAAGTTTATCACACTCATATAGCATATGAAGTAAATGTGCCCCAGTTTTACCACACCTCGGACATTCTGAGGTTGCTCTTTTCCCCCAAGAGTGAAGCTTAGATGGTGTGAAATACAGATCATATATAGTCTTATACAACTGAGCTTTCAAATTAGAGGTCACAAACACCTTCATTGAAAGGGTTAAACACATATCAATATCCACGTTGGGATTGTTCAGTTTGCTTGACCATCTCACTTCCGTGTTTTCCAAATCATCCCGTTGGCTTTCGATTAGGATTCCATATACAGTACCAATCCTAGTTGTAGATTTGGCCATACAATCAAATAGGAGGATATTATCCAGAAGAAAATCAGCACGTTTTATATTTAAAATCGTATTTATCTGAATAAATTTAAATATACTATTATCAGGGATGGAGAATTTACTTTGCAGTGCTTGAAATCTATTGACATTGCCAGGCAGTAAGAAATCCCCTACCGTTAAGACTCCCAGATATTCCCATCTTCTAGATATATTATCATATACTTTTGCTGGTAAAACTGTAGAATGCCATAGTGAAGTATACTTATTGTATTTAGGAATATTTAGGTGCCTCGAAGTTTTCCTCCAGATTCCCCAAGCACTTGATATGATCTTAAACTTGACTTTCTTATAGTATGAGGGTTCCAACTGCTTTACCCGAAGTCCATTAGCCTTATCTCCAATAACCAACACATAGATTGAGGGTATGTACTTATCCCCTATTACTTTTTCAGGTATTTTAACAAAGAGTAATATGGTCATCTGTTGGAGCAAGGTAGCCCACAAGTAAAATCCCAAGTTAGAAATTGACAAGCCCCCTCTCATAACTGGTAGGGAGAGGTACCGAATAGATCTTCTTATTTTCCCATAGCCCCAGACGAATTTAACCATCTGGGATTCCAGGGCCTTAATAATTTTATCATCCACTAATAGCGGAATCGCACGAAATAAATATAAGACCCTGGGTAAGATATTCATTTTAAGTAAATTCCCTCTTCCAATAATTGAGAGATGTAGACCATCTACCCTTTTCAGATCGTTCTTAATCTTTTGGAGAAGAGGATCATAATTTATTTTAGTAATTTCCTTTATTTTGGGAGATATCCGAACTCCTAGATATACTGCGCTATCAACCCTTCTTGAATCTACAAATTGAATATTCTGAGTGCATATGACCATTGTTTTATCTCTATTTAGAGAATATCCAGAAAACTGACCAAAGACATGGGTAATCTGTTCAATTTCCAATATATTCTCGGTGGGGTGGGATGTTATTACCGCCACGTCATCGGCATAAGCTAGAATTTTGGTATCGAAGGGGCCTACTGTAACCGGTTTGATTGCCTCTGTGATTAATAGTTTTAAAATTAGGGGGTTTATATAAATGGCGAAGAGAATCGGAGAGCATGGATGGCCCTGACGAGTCCCTCGAGATATATCAAAGTGCCCAGACTCATTACCAGAACCCTTGCCTTAGGTGTATAGTACATAGCTTTGATAGACTTCATGAGACGGGGACCGATTTTAGCACCGCTCACAAAAACTCCCACGAAAACCTATCGAAAGCTTTCTCAGCGTCCAGGAGGACCATCGACATCCGGCCCCCCGTGACACCCACGGCATCAAACAAAGCAATAGCACGACGGATATGATCCGTGGTGCCCCTGCCCGGAATGAAGCCATGCTGCCACGGGGAGACCAGGCGCTCGACGACCCCCCTGAGGCGGTTAGCTAGAATCTTAGAGTACAGCTTCGAATCAGAGTTTATAAGAGAAATTGGGCGGTACGATGCAGCTACATTGGGAGGCTTATCTTTTTTTGGAAAAATAACTATATTTGTTTCCGTCCATGATCTAGGGGGGATGCCACAAACCTGAATGCCTATAAATTGATCGAGAAGTAGCGGTGTTATAATATTGCCCAAAATTTTATATAACTCCAGTGGTATTTTATCTGGGCCTGCGGCCTTGCCTGGAGCGAGCTCTGTAAGGGCCATTTGTACCTCCAACTGGGTTATATCCCTTTTTAAGTCTTGTCTAGTAGCACTCTCTATTCCTAGATTGCCTTCGTGCTCAGTTGCCCACCTAGCAAGTTCGTCTTTAATTATTACAGGATCTAACGTATCCTCATTTTGATATAATTTCTGATAGTATTTTTTAAAGACCTCTATAATAGTCTCAGGTGTTGTATATTCTTGGCCATCTGCCTTAATACTAGCAATTAGACTAAAAGATTGTTTTTGACGAGTGCGGAGAGCCAATTGCTTGCCGACCTTCTCGCCCGCCTCGTAAATCTTATTACGATGAGATTGGTAAGTCTCAGCCGCTCTCTGGGACAACCTGCTATTAATCTCCATTTTGAGAATCGTCATCTCTCTAAGAATCGGCCCTCCATCACCACCTTGCGTTATTATAGCAGTGTGCTTCTCCTCTATTCCGGCTAGTTCTTGAAGTTGTAATTCATTAACTCTAGCAAGTTCCTTCCTCTTTCTGGCCACATAGCTTATTGTTTCCCCACGGATTGAAGCCTTAAAACAGACCATATCTCGCGAGGCGCTGTTGCGATTGCATTTGATAAATCCTTGTGCGAATGCCTTAATGTATTCTACATATTCATTCTTAACTAATCATTTTCTATCGAAGGACCAGCTTGACCGAGGTCTGGAAATGTTGTTAGTACTCATTGTGAGCACTAAGGGATTGTGGTCCGAGATAACCTTGGGTAGTTTATTTATTTGTGTCTCATTAGCGCGGTTACTTGTCATCCAGATTAGGCCTGGGCGGTAAATTCCGTTCCGTTTGCGGAATTTGCAAAATTTGGGTAATTTCGCGTTCCGCGGAGAACGCGAAATTGCCCAAAAATCTGCGTTCCGCAACTTCACGAAATATTTTGCTTGTTCGCGTTCTCAAATTGCGTGTTCGCAAGATATTTCCCCCCGAGCACGCAAACGGCGATTGCGAACAGGAAAAATGCATCGCGAACAAGCAATTCCGCGTGTTCGCGGAATTTCTGCGTGTTCGCTGAGATTATTTACCGTTTCTTGGAGGTTTGCGTAACGCGATTCCACAAATTCCGCCCACCCCTAATCCAGATGTAGTCGATACGAACATATTTATTATGCGGGTGTGAGAAGTACGTATATCCCGGATCCTGATGATGCTTCATATCCCATACATCAGCCAAGCCTAGGCTTTCCTTAAATCGTAGAATGGCTCCTTATACCTTTGGTTTATAGCCAACATATTTAAATTGATCATGGTTGCATATTAGCCCTTTTTGAGTCAGAGAGATGTTAAAATCCCCACAAAATATTAGCGTATGAGGCCAGGATGCTAACTCCAGTTCTAGATCGGTAAAGAAAGAGGGATCATCGTGATTGGGTGCATAGATAGAACATAGAGTAATACCAATTTTAAGCTCGACAATCACCCACCTACCCATAGGATCAGCTGCCTTGCGTATAGGTTGTCCTAAAAAAGATTTTGCCAAAATGGCTACACCTCTTGTTCTCGTAGTATGGCTTGTACTTACCAATAAATCAAACCCCGGGACCCTCAATACGTCTTTTTCAGCCCATGGGATGTGTGTCTCTTGCAGACATAGTATATCAAATGTATTTTGAATAATCATCCTCACACATTTGATCCCTTTTCCCCCTATCATTAAGCCCCGCTATGTTACAGGAACATAGTTTTAGCCTAGACATATTCTATTATATTTATTATCCAGTCAGATTCTAACATGTGACCAAACTTAACAATAATCTCATGAATTCCATTTTTATTTCTACTTCTGTTTTTATTTCTACAACTACGGTTGCCTTTTTTATGTGCTTTCTCCCCCCTTCCCCTGTCCCATCCCTTTCCCCATCCCCTTACCCTCCCTACACTGAACCACCCCACCCCCCGCCCCAGCTTCCCGCATTTAGGGCAATTAGACTCCATAAGAGTCTATAGTGATGGATGTGTAGTGCGTCACCGGTGCTCGCATATGAATCTCTACACCTCCTTGCCCCGATATCTTTACCGTTTCCCCCCCCTTTTCACTTTTTTTTTTTAAAGTACACCAAACCTTACCATATCTGAGAAAAATAATTTCAAGATAACACAAAGGAGAGAGATAAGAGGGAAATCAAAAGCTTCAATTTTACCCAGATTCTATCAATATATGTGAGCAAGAAATTCATCCCTAGAGGCTATCCAGATATTCCTTTGCCTTAATTTCAGAGGTGAAGAATGTTATCTGGTCACCGTTGATCACTTTCAGACAAGCCGGGTTATTCAAGAATGCCTGAAACTTTTTATCTTGAAACGGTCTGATGAGCTGGCGTAGACGCCACCTCCGCTCAACCATTGCGTGACAGAAGTCAGGACGTACAAAATAGGTTATGTGTCCACTCATTTTTTTAGCCTCAGTTCTCGCTTTTTCCCAGACTGCCTGTCTTAGAAGAAAGTTACCGAAGTATACCAATATTGCCCTTGGATATGCTCCAGGTTTGGGTGTATTTCTCAAAGTGAGGGGTACCCGATGTGCACGCTGCACCTCAATATCCCATTTCCAAACTGACAATTCGGAGAGGGAGTCCTGAAATAATTTAACCATGAAGGAGCGAACATCCCCCCCTTCCGCTCCTTCAGGAACTCCCAAAACTCGTAGATTGCTTCGCCGTAGGCGATTTTCCATGTCCTCGAACTTCCAAATCATATCCGAAAGTTCTTTGTCATGCGTATCAATCTTTTCACGGTTTGAAGCTGTTTCTGATTCATTCACCAGCACTCTTGACTCCATCTCAGTCATTCGGTCATTAAAGGAGCCAATTTTTCTTGAGAGTTTACGGACCACACCCTGCACCTTACGTAGCTCTGCTTGAGCCTTACGGCCATCATGAGATGTCTCTTCCCTGTGAGCGGCTATAGCTAACAAAACAGTTTCTATCGTTGGTGCTATTGTATCTTGAGAGGTTCCTGGCTCCTGGTGTTGAGCAGGGCCGGGAGTTAGCCCATGTGACTGCATAGGAGAGACCACTGGGAGAAGGTTACTGGTAGGTGTATAATCCCAAGTCAGGTCTACTGAATCACAATGGCTTTTTCTGTGTTTGAGCGCCATTTTCTGAGCGGTTCTGACTCTATTGGCGTTAATCTCTTCGTCACTAGATTCGCTCAGATGAGATGCAGTATCAGTTGACCAACCAAGCTCATCTGAAATAGAATAGAAATCACTGGGATCTTTATCCTTATCTCTATCTTTATCTTTATCGGGATCTTCCTCACTGGGAATTTCGGAATCGAGTTGCACAGGTTGGAATCCGTCCGGCAGAGATGCTAAAGCCTGGTCTAATTGCAAACCTCCTAGGCTATTTGCTTGAATTTCTGCATTCCCAGAAATAGAAAGAGCTAGTTGTAGGTGTTTAGCCAAAGAGACATCGCTCCCGGGGTCAGAGGTGAGTGTTATAGGGAGATTGCTATCATTAATTCGGTCTGAGCATGCAACTGTGTCTTGTGTCTTGCTCCGTTTACTAAATCTTTGGGATCATCCCCTCTTGGGTGGGGGGATCCCTCCTCTCACCGTATGTTCCTGAGTCCGCCTGTTTCCAGCCTGGGCATCACCTCCCACGTCGATCCCGGCATCCACATCTGACTCCGCAGTGACTCGAGCAGCGGTGCCCGCTAACAGAGCCTCAGATGCGTTCCGAGTACTAGGCTGGCTCCGCCCGCCCGACCCGGAAGAGGTCGCGCGGGGTCCCGCGAAGGAGCTCCATCACTGAAGGGGCAGTCTGGCCGCTTTTCCAGGCGGCGCCACTTTTGCTCGGAGCTTTGGATGAGACCCTTTCCGCTAATCCCACCGCAGTAGGAGCCCCCTTCGCAGGCGTATCTGCTGCTTCTCGGGTGGCCAGCCTCGCCGCTCTTGCCTCTCTTGCCCTCGTAGCCGCCGCCACAGCAGCCGCATTCTTCGGAGCATTCTTCGGAGCCATCCTGCCACCCTGCTGAGCCCCAGCGACACCCCGGTAAGTTTGGTTACAGTTCTTATGGGTTTGGCTAATACCGCACAGGTACCGGATTACAGAGAGGCCGATCACCTTGGCCAACGCTGGAACTCGGCTCGTAATCAGTATTCCGTTTTTCTCGGCAATCTCCTCCTGCAGCATTATAACATCATATACCGCAATTGCTTAGCTCAGTTTTTTCCCCCGATCATAGCAATATCCAAAAAATAACAGATTTCCATTCTCCACACAGCAGCCTTTAGTCAAAGTTCTGTGAGCACCGGTCAGATCGCACTACACTACGGTCTCAGGCGGCCGCCATCTTGCTCGAGAGACACTGCCCATGTGTTTCAACATTGCTGTAAGCATCTCTGTGAGGACCCAACTGAACATTTGTTGTGACATTCTACCAGAAAGAGCAGCAATGAATTTAAATAAGCCTTAGTCCAAAAATTGAAAAATTACATGAGTTTCACTAGTGGGGCTAATGATGTAGGAATATTTATGTGCAGTAGGAGGTCAGGCTCCAGCTGATGACATAGATCCAAGATTGTTTGACTATTTAAATGAAATTTGGTGATGATGTGACGTTCTTCTGTGGTGTGTAGGTCTGGAAATGGATGGTACACAGATGGCTGGAGACTCCTGCCTTTCCCAGGGTACCTATGCAAGGAGTAGCACAAATATGTATTTTGGTCACAGTGTGCAGAGTGACATATGTGAAGAGTAGGGCATGTCTTGTGTCTGAACAGTAATGCTTCCTTAAGCAGTACACACTTTGCATTATCATTGTAAAATCTTCAACATCCTCCTGTCATCCCAAGGTGCCCTTCACAGGTCAATAACTAAACTATGCACATCATCAAATCAGAACATTGCAAATTTCCACTATGTTGAGGACAGCAGAACATGTAATGTGAAACTCCTGCCAACCTTGTAGTACAGTGTGCAGTGCACATTTGGCCTATTTACAGTTTTCTGAACCACTAACATGGTGGCTGCCTGACCTCGCTAATAGGACATGTTGAAGGTTGCCCGTCAGCTGTAGTCGACCGTACAGTGGACAGCCGCATGCACAGCAATCACAGCCACCGGCTGAAATTGGGGATAGTGATGATCGCGGACCAATGGCTGTGTGCTCTGACGCTGATGACCCCACGTGTGGCGCAAATGTATGCAGTGGTTGGAAAATAGCTCACTTGCCTCCTGACACTGCCGCTATTGAGACCTCCTCCACCTCTAGGAGCAATCATGACACGCACTACAGGGGATAGAACCCATTCCTTCACTCCAGAGGAGCTGGAAACCCTTGTAGAGAAGGTTTTCCCCTTTATTCTCAGCTCTATGGCTCATCAAAGGAATGGATAACCATTCCAAATATTGTTATTCACTCTGTCAACGCCTCCCTCTCTGTTCCCCGGGGCTACAATGTGGCTCTGAGTACAGTAGCTACAATAAGTCCTGAAGTAACCACACAGCATGTGTAATTGTGTAATGATGGGTTCACACCATGTCATTCCACTTATCACTCAGCCCATATCATACTTTGTTAAACGGTTGTCGGGTGGTAGCTATATCTCACACACCCAATCAGAGTGCACAGAAACATATGTTCACATATGGAATGTACAGAAATGTGACTGTTATGCTTTGAATTGGAAACAAAGTGAGTTTTATGTGGGATAAGTAGCCCCAGCCTGCAGAGAGCAAGGCTTCACATTGATATTTGGGCAGTCTGGGCCTCAGATAATGTGGAAGGAGAACTGATGCACAAAGTAATGTCCCTGTAGGCCTTGTGATCCATGGATGTTACCGGAAAGAGTGATCTGTCCCACTAGTAGCCCTGATAGCTGTTACATAGATATTATGAGGCATGGTGGCTGAGGTTATCGCGTATACCAGATACTTCTTACCATTGTACAACAGTTTCAATGTGTGTCTGCCAACAATGACTGTCCCTTTACTAACACTGGTCTGTTGACACTTTTCTAATAGTGTTGCTTCCAATGTAAGGCCTAATGCAAATCTGAGACATAAACAGGGTAGATTGTGGGTTACTGTTGAAGATATTTAGAAATGTAAATCATCCACTTGGATGCAATCTTACCTATCACACAACACATACAGTGATATGTTGATTGTCATCCCTATTACAGTGCCTCATGTGGCAAAAAGGGTGTCCTGTGATGGCAATAAATACTACACAAGCATATGATACTTAAAAAGTCCACATGTCCAGACAGCCCCCAGAGAGTTAGCCCTCAGTGTCACACATACCAGCCCTTATCTTGTGACCTTAGTTTTAGTATGTTATGCATACTATGGTACTAGCCTCTATGCGCCAACCCAATAGACATGGCAGGAAATGTGTCTGGACAGTCATGCACAGGTACTTTACAATTCAGAAGGTCAAAATGTCGTGTTGTGTGTCATGGTACCTCACATCACATTCCATGTAGGATGGGGCTGGCCTATATGATGTTAGAAAGCTCCCTCAGGAAGTGTAGTTCTTGACCAGGGCTGAGATCAGTCATCAGATGAGAATAAAAGTGTGTACTAATGCTTTAGTTGTGTTTAGCATGTGACATGGACATATGTAATATGTTGATTTTTGATGAAGGCTTGTGATAGATGTAAAAGTGATGTGTATCAACCCTATAGTTCTCCTCAAACTTCCAGTTACAATCTGTGTCTACATCTATTGCATCCAAACAGGTCAACATCCATCAGAATAATGCCATTTGGAAAGCCATCGCCCAGAAGTTGTGAAGCCTGGGGGTCACATCTGGCATGGTGTCCACTGCAGGAAGAGGTGGGAGTACCTGTGGCACTGAAATCAGAAGATTGCAGAAGTCCAGCAGGGGAAGTCCTCCAAAATGTAAGGGGCGCACACCGGACCCTGAACCCCCCTGATGGCCCACAAACTCATGCTGGCCTACCCGGACCTTGATGGGCAGTTGAGGGCCCAACAGCAGCGACAAGGGGGTGAGTCTTGGCCAGAGTCATACATGTTACTCTTCCATTTTTGTGTGTTACAGGCACACATGTACAAACCAAGATTAGTGGTGGCCCATGTCCCGCACACAACTTTAGTCATTGTTATTATATGTGGGGTAGTAGGTGCATGCTGCTGTGCTGTGTCTATTGTCTTTCTGACCTAGAAGACAGCAGAGTCTGGTCCGCATCCATTTTTTTCCTTTTGAGCAGACATCTGGCTAAGGGAAGTGAGTAATCATGTGGTGTTCTCAGTACATCTGAGTGGCAATTTACCACACAGGCAACTGGTCATGCTTGTGTGAGGAGTGATGGATGCTCACTAATGTCTCTCATGTGATGGTTGTCCTATTGCATGTGACATGACATAGTTCACAGTACATGCAGTGACTGTACAACAGTTTCCATTGATAGGTACTGCTTATATAGTGAAATGAAAGTGCAAACATCACTGGTGCCATCAGTGCCTATATACTGGCCAGTATAAATGTGGCAGTTAATGGTTCATCTGCAATAGTGTTCCTAAACACTCATTCTCTGACTGGTGACATGCATGAGTGAGTGAGGTGTAGAACTGTGGGGATCCTATGTGAGTGTCTACACTGATTCTTACAAGGCAATCTGAGAACGCAATACCAAAGAGTGGGGTGATGTGCCTGCCCATTGTGACTCTAGTGTTCCCACATCTTCATGTCGTAGATGTTCAGGGACACCCAAAACCTTCAAAGGTATATTGGCTTGTGGGTATACAATCTATGACTGGCTTCATCACCTGAACCAAGCAGGATTGGGGATGTTCATATGGCTATATGGAGTCTTGTGTTGTGTGAATTCAGAGTATCTATCTCCCAAATATTTGACCCTCAATGTTTTCAGGGAACTTTATCTGTGAAATGTGATACATAGCTAAACTATATGTGTAGCAATTTCAATAAATGTTTCAGGTAACGTTCACATAATGTAATTTGACGTTTAAAGTGTCATCAGTGTGCTTTGAGCATTTGTATGTAACATGATGTCTACTACAACAGATAATAATGGTACATTGGTGTTCAACTTGAGCTTTATGACACTATGATGTGTTATGAGGGATAAGTAGATCTTTGGACTCTGGGCCTTGTGTGAGCGTTGAGTAAATCTCAAAATAGTATTGATCCTTATTGGTTGCATCTCTTTACAATGGTATACACCAAGTGCCAAAGTAAACAAGTTGGTCATCTATCTTAGCATGGATATAAGGATGGAGTGTAGAGAATTTCATCCATGCATTTGGGCCAGTCTGGGGTTCTGACATAAGTGTATTCAAATGTTTGCAGGTTATGTATCATGCATGCGTGTGCTCATGCTAACTTGGAAACCTATGGAGTGAACCATGAACGTGGTGTGCTATGTGCACTTCTTCAATGTTTTCTGTTGATTTGTGGGTGACAGGTGTGGAAATGAAGTTGCAATATACCCATGTTCCATGTAATTTGAGAGACATCGAGGGCAAGCGAAGGAGAAGGGGCCAACATGAACGGGGACACCGCTGGTCATGGCGGTCTGGATGTGAGATGTCAGACACGGAGGGACCCAGTGACCTGGAGGGTGTGAGGAGGGCCCCAGAGGGCAACATTCACATCTCATCGTCATCTGAGTCATCCTCCGGGGAACACTCCGATGTGATTGTGGACTCAACAGGATCAGGACCACCTTCATCCTTTTCCACCACCCCAGTTTCATCACTGCCCTCCTTGTTGTCCGCCCAAAAGTTGGCCGTTCCAGCTCCCTTAAGAGGGGAGTGCTATCCTTCACGGAAGGCACCTGAACCCCTGCCCCTGTTAGCCCCACTGCCCTGAGTGAGGAGGCTAATAACCTTCTGAGGAGCATCTCTGTGGGTCAGACTGCAGTGCTGAATGCCATTCAGGGGCTAAGCACCCAGCTGACCCAGATGGATGCCTTTATGGAAGGCATTCACATTGGCATGTTGGGCCTACAGATATCTTTTCAGGCTCTGGCCTCCTTACTCACTGCAGCTCTCTGCCCATCCCAAACTTCCACCCCCTCCTGCCCCTTCCCCATCCACATTCCCTTTTCCCAATCATATTCAAAGCACACACACCAAAGCATACACACTCTTCAACATACCCATGCACCACACACAAACCCAAGAAATCCAAGGCACTCAAACATGCATACACACAGCAGACACTCACCTCCCTTCCCAACACCCCACTCCCAAAGCCCCCAGCATACCCCCAGGCACCACAGCAACACACATTGCCCCTACACATACACACCCATACCTGCAGATTCCATACTAACACACGCTGCCCCTCCACAATGCTATCCATATCTGCATCTATCAGAGAAACAGCTACAGACCCTCCACAGACACACACATACCTGCTGATACCACAGCAACACACACTGCCTCTGACCAGACACAACCATACCTGCAGACATCACAGCAATACACACTGCCCCTCCACAGACACACCCCTACATGTAGACATCACAGCAACAGCCACAGAGCCCTCCATGGACACACCCATAGCTGCAGACATCACAACAGCTACAGACCCTCCCACAACACCGAGCACATCCACAACACTACCACCCAAAAAAAGCATATGCTCACAGTCACCCATACAACAGTCACCATCAGAACAAAAAGTGCAAACAGCAGACCCATCACACACTTCCACTCCCTCTTCCTCCCAATCCGAACTCCATCCCCAATACCCTACCCGATTTCCCTGTGAATCTGTCTTGTTTGCTCTTGTCCTTAACCCTCAGAAACTTGCCCCCCATGTCCCAAAAACTCTCCCACACCCAAACCCATGCCCATCCCTTCCACTTCCCACTCCACCTCTGAAAAGCAGTCTCCCCACCCCCCTAAACCCGGCCGTAAAGAGAAAAAGCAAAAAAACACTCCTAAACCCACCCCATTAAACCTCAAACCCAAGAACCCCACTCCCAAGATTACCCCTCTCCCTAAACCTCTGCCCCACTCTTCCTAAGCACCATCTTCAAGGTGCCTGTTGTCTCCAATGGCTGCCCATTTGTGAGGAGGTTCTCTGGCAGTGTCATTAAGGGCAAGTTACATCTCACACAAGGCAAATCTCGTTTGTGTGGACTGGCCATTGGCCCTTGATCCCTTGATGGGTTGCTCTTGTTTTAAAAGAACATCCTCTTTCGGAAGACATTGGTCCTGCCATTACATTTCGCCCTTGGCGTCAGTGCTGGAGTTAGACAGGACAAGGGGGCATGTAGGATGGATGTCTATGTGGGTTGTACATCCTGATGGGGCAGATATTGCATTGAGTGACATGTTAAGTGGTAAGTATTTCAGCTTGTCGTGGCCACTCTCCACATCATTTAGGTTACACTTCTCCCTATTATATAGGTTGTAGATGTGTTTGATGTTTTGAAGTTAGATATGTGTTTCTCCACACATGGAGAATGTCAACTTCTCACACCTTTATGTAGTTCTGCATGGGCATGTGTCCATTTTGCAATGTGTAACCTTACAGTTACTTTATCAAGATTTGTGCCACATGCTGTTAGTGCTGTTGTTGCTTTCCTATGTTGTACTTACCCATTGCCTACACATGCATGTCACTTGGTTCTGCTATTGGTTGTCCCTGATATACTTCACCTCTCAGGTCCAGTGCACATGGAGTTTATCAGGCATGTGCAAAACTGTACTATGCCCCAGGGCCCCAGCCTGTAAGAGTTCCCCCCGGTTGAGACATGGCTATTGTGCAGAGAGTGCTTCCATTGTGCCCTTCAAATGTTTCTCACACAGATTCTATGTGCTCCGATTGACGGACATTGCCTTTTCATGTGGGTGATGTGTGAGGGTCTAAGACAGAGTTGTAGCAGATAAGGTGTGTGTGACTTTACTGACACATCCATACAGATGTTTCTTTTACATCACAACAAAACCTGGGATGTGTACAATCATGTGAGTGTGCCATATTAACTATAGCATCTTGGCTATTGTTGAAGTGACAAGGCCTCCGGGTAGTTGTAGTCAGTTCAATGTCACTATCCCAACACTTGAGTAATGGAAACCTGCATGAGAAATGAACTTCAGTAGAAACATCAGAGACATGTGAGTTAGAGTTACAGTGGCAGGGCCTCATGGTAGTTGTGATCAGTCCAGTGTCACTTGAGCAAAACTTGAGTAATGGTAACCCGCATTATAATGTAGACCAGTAGAAACGTGGGAGACAAGTGAGAAAGGGCAGAAGTAATAGTTGTCAGAGATTAATAGGTGTGATACTGTTGAAGAGTTGGTGTTGTGGAAGACAAAATAATGCACCCATCACTATCACTGTACATAATTTGCCAACACATGTCTATTTGGGTACAGTGTGTCTGTGCACTACCAGTGTTTTGGCTTAGGAGGGCCACCTACTAATGTATTTATGATGATTGATAAGAAATAATCCCAGAGGGTCCCTTTATATGTGTCAATTACTTGAGGACCCGAACTCCCTTGCCTGGTCCATGGTGATGCATCGTTTTGCAGAGGAGTCAATGGCAAAAGATAGTGGTATGACATACTGCCAATTTCGACTGCAACGGATTGGGCTTTGAAGGTGGTTGAGAGGGTAGAGCAGCAACAGGAGGTGCACGATGGGCTCCATGTTGCTAGAAGACAAGTAGAGTTGAGGGGGGATGTGTTTTGGCCTTATATCCCTACCTTTCTGCCATCTCAGATACGGTGGTTGGACCACCAGAGTCACTGCAGCTGTAAAGCAACCCGTAATTAGGCAAGTGGTTTCACTGGCGGTCTGAGTCTCCCACAGCTTCATTGTCCTGCTCCGCGACTGACGCAGTCGGAGTTGGCTGGCGGTGTTAGCGGTTCGGCAGCAGCCTTTGGAAGGCCTATCCTCCTAACTCATCATACATTGGTTGGACCACGGAGCACACCTTACTCAAACCATCACCACCGGTATGGAAGTCCACAGGACCGCCAAACTCGTACTAAGGCCCTTAATATTCCCATTGAATTATAACGTAAATAAAGTAATAGTACAGAAACTAATAATATATTATTTAGTAATCATTAGAATTTACACATTTCAATGTACACATATTATAAATCTTTTAGTAAAAATGTGTCAAGTTTGTAATTTTTCTTCTTCTAGGTAATACAATTATTTATCTACTATTTATTTAAAAAATATCAATAAAGATTTTAGGATAATTTTTAAAATGTATTTAAATGTCAAAACGTTTTTCCGAAATTTCTAAAAATGTAAGTTTTTTTATTTGTTTTTAATTTTTAAAGTTGTAATAATTCTTCCCAAAAATAAATGTACATTATTTTTCCATTACTTTTTTTTATAATTTATTTTAATTTTTTTGAGAATACTAAATTATAATTGAAATTAAACACTTCAAATTTGCTTTTTTTCAACAAATACTTCAGATTTACCATCAAAACACAGAAATAAACAAAAAAATATTTACATTAAAAATATTAGCAAGCCTTATACCCAACAAATTACAAATACCACTTCAAAAGCATTTTTTTCAAATTTATTATAAATAATAAACTATACATTTTATGTTTTAAATTCATCCCTCCATATCCACTTATACACTAAACATTCCAATCCAGAAATGTTTTCTTAATTCCCAAAATATTTTTTTACATAATTCCTAGCCAAAAGTTACACCACGAAATATCATAGCTTATAATACTCCACACCCTTGTTCCCTATAAACCCAACATCCACCTATTATCTTTATAGAGAACTTTTTAAAATAACATAAAAGAAATCCTTTCTCAAGTAATCCCACCTTTTCCCATATAGACACAACTTCCCACCCCAAAAAGTGTTGTTTTTATTTCTTAACACTTTTGTAAATTTTACAGAAAAAAATACAGAAAGAAATATATTTTAAAAATACTCTCCACCCTTTTCCCCTCTAACCCAACTACCCACTACAATTTTTTTTTTGTTGCTTTGATCAACATTTGTTAATTTTCATATAATTATTAAAAAATAAAAATACTCAAATAAAAACATTATTAAATTACTTCTAACCCTTATCCCATATAAACCCAACCTCCCATTCCTAAAAAAGTTTTAAGAAAACTAAAAACAAAACAGATCAACTATTTAAATTAATTACCAAAAATAATACACCACAAAAAATGAACTACCACATTTAAAACATGTTACTATAATAAAAACACATACATAAAAATACGTATTATTGCATACTATTTTTCACTAAAAAACAATATTATATTCAACTATATTATTTACCATGGTATTATGTACAAAGATATTTAATACAACACCTAGAATCGATAGTTTTGCCATCGATATTACATTCTTTGACATTTATGTATCATGATATTCTTAACATGATATTTATGTTATACAATATATATTTTTTATATTTTGTCCAAATACTGACTTTGACGACTGCAAATCGAAATGCCCCCTGAGTTCTTTGGAATCTTGTGACTGACTTAAAAATTCTAATTTATCACTCACCCTACCTTCTAGATCTTTTTGTAATCATTCCCCAGTCGGCCCGCTGTGAGTAACCTTAATGATTTTAATGCATTAAACTGGAATATCGCCGGAAATGCCTCCAAATTTAGCCACCCAAACTGGCATTTATTCATCAGAAAGTTCAATGTGATATGTTTACAGGAATCATGGGAGACTTCAAATAATTTTTGGGGGAGGGTTAGATAGAATATCTTATTCCGGCTGTTGATTCGAGATGCGACAAGGCTAAAGGGGGTTCAGTGAATTATGCCTCACTGGAAGTTAGAGGGCGGGTTAATAAATTACAGTCTGCTTCGTCTGTTTTCCAAGCTTTACTCTATGAATAATTTTGCCTGGTTCCCCTGCATTTTATTTATTGCATTTCTATAATGCAAAATCAGGGTCACAGAATCTTCTAATATTCACATCCTGGGTTATTTTACTTATTCATTGCCTGGAAAAGGGGATGGCTAATCTAATTTAACTATTGCCAGTGATTTTAATATGCATTTATGTGAGAGTCCTCTTGATGCCGTTAAGTAAAACATTTTCCCGTAGGATCCAGGAAGGATTACACATGAAGCACTCCAGAGAAAGGACAGCGCTAAATAATATCTATAAATAATATTAACTTAGGGTCTGATTTAGATTTTGGTGGGTGGGTTACTCCATCACAATGGAGACGGATATCCAATCTGCCAAAATATAAATCCAATAATGTCCTACAAGATTTATATTTTGGAGGATAAGATATTCGTCACTGCTGTGATGGAGTAACCTATTCGCCAAAATAAAAATCAAGCATTTAGTCTTCTCTCTGGACAAGTTGGTTTACTCTCCCGTATCGATACTCCTCCCTACTTTCACTGGCAGGGATTGTTCCACAATTATAGATTTTATTTTTGTCACCTCCCCTTTTGTTTTATTGATGTCTAGTTTTAGCCTATCACAAGGTGTCTTTAATGATCAGAACACTGTTTCCATTACCCTATTTTAACTAGAATTCAGGACCCATTAGGAGTCTACTCTCCATGTAACCAGGGAAGTCACTTCAGGTGGGCGATGGTGGAGCCTGAATGTTTTAAACAAATTATGTTTCATATTTATCCAAGTGTTGACATTTAACTGCTAGTTATCAGGCAATCATAGTGGCATTTGCAAACATTTCCAATAAGTTAGAAGCACTCTTGCATCTTCCTGTAACTAACTCTACCCCCTCTCTCCCCAGATGAAATTATCTTAGATGTTCCAATGCCTTATGGAATCTAAAGAAACCATTAAAAGCTAATTCCAGAGATAAAGAGCTTGTTGCAACTTGCTGTTCGAAATATAAGTCTGAGCTAAAAAAGTTTAAAGATGCTCTGAGGGAACAAGCTTGGGATGATTGGCACAAGCAATTACTAGGAAGAGTGGCTCAAATTGTTAGTGTATTGTTTAATCAAACATGTTTTGCACAGGTCGCTGCTGACCTGTGGGTCTCTCATTTCGAAGGCATTTATAATTATTCGCCCAAAGCAAAGGTAGTTGAGTTAGAGATGCCTATAGGTTGTATTCGGAATTTAATTTGGAGGAAGTCATCCAGGGAATTTTAGGCCTTACAAGCAACAATGTTCCGGGTTTGGATGGAATTCCTCCAGATTTTTAGCTTAGTGATTTTGCAGTTTGGGGTCCAGTATTGACTCAGGTCCTAAATGTGGCGGTTCGGGAGGGTCCCCTACTTCAGATATAGGACCTGTTTTCAAAAAGGGTTATAGGGACAACCCACAATGTTACAGACCTATGTCCCTTACTGACTCAGTCAGAAAGGTTTTGGGGTGATTATTGTTAGCAAGACTGTCCAGCTGAGCTAAGGAGAAAAACATCAGTTCAGATTTGCAATATGGTTTCAGGGAAGGGAAGTCTACCACTGACCAGTGTCTGAACCTGTACCTGCCTCTCAACAAATACACAGTAGCTCATCCTGAACCTATTAATTTGGTTTCTATAGGACCTTACATTGTCATTCAACCAGGTAAGCATGGGATAGATTGAGTGGTATCCTTTTTGGGATAGGCGTGGAGCCAGATATCATCTATTATTTGTGGGACTTCCCCGTTCACACTTCAGCATCAGTTAGGTATTCTAGTCAGATTGCTCACACTAATTATTTTAGAATTGGGACAGTGGCTTGTCAAGGGTGCATATTGGTCCCTTTTTTTATTCTCCCTTTATATTAATGGACTTGAACAGGCTTTGCTGGCCGCTAATGTCGACTGTCCACATACAGGATCCCATGCGCTCCCTGTATTGCTTTATGTGGATGGTGCGGTTTTGATGGCAAGGACTGCTAGGGGATTGCAAACCCTCTTGAACACCTTTGCAGACTTTATGGATCAGCTTGATTTGGCAGTTCATTTTTGTAAGCCTTTGTGGTGGTGGTGGGTCCCAGTTTGACTAAAATGCAAACCTTTAGTGTTTTCAATTATACCATCCTACAGGTCAAGGCTTCCGCATACTTGGGAGTCCTGTTCATTTCCAATATGAACTGGAAGCCCTAGTGGTAACTAAGAATGAGGAGCTTACTAGATCTGCTGTTGCAATTTTTAATTTTGCTTCTAGATTGTGTAGGGAACACCTAATGGCCAGAGTGAAGGCCAAATGACTTCCCAAGGTCTCATATGGTAGTGACATTTGTGGTATGTGGCAGCGAGCCATTTTCAGATCACTGCAAGTACATTTTTGAAGGTTATTATTTGTCCCACAAAGGACCATGTCTTTGTGTCTTTGTGTGTTCATCAAGAGTTGGGAGTTAGATAAAAAGTGATTTATTTGTTCTTTGTTTTTAAACGATTGTATTCTGCTTGACCACATTCTTAAAAAATAATGGCTTAAATAAGTCAAGGAATCTTTCCTGTATTTAGGGAGAGGAGAGCTTTTCAACACCCAAGAGAGCATATGCAAGTCTGATAGTAAGTGGGTAAGGACCACCGTTTTAGCATGGAGAACCATGTACAGAGAGGAGATTGAATTGGCAAAACCTATGGCCCGGTGGTATGTGATACTGACAATGACTCAGGTGATGGAGCTTTATCTTTCCCTTCTTAAAAACAACAGGGATCATTTTTTGCTCACCAGGTTTCGACTATGGGCCTGATTACGGGTTTGGAAATCCATCAGACTGCCAAACTCTGTGATGAGGCAGGAAACACTGCACTGGCGGTCCGACTGTTGCATTATGAGTGCGGCAGTCCTACCACCACAGGACCGCTGCAACCGCTGGGAATCTATGGTGTGGGGCTGCAATGTGCTGGTGGTGCAGCTGCATATTATGACTTTTCAGACCACCACACATTTACATGGTGCCCCTGTACATGGGGATGAATGTAGGAGGGTATATGTTGTGCGCCCCTGTTCCTGCACAGCATTGACTACACTGACCATGCCATGCAGAAACGGGCTTTGGCGCTCACTTGGTGCTGCAGTTGTACGGTTCACATATGAGCCTTAGAACTCCACCGCTAAGGGACTACCAAAGCACTGCCTGCCAGACCATGAGGAAATTAATAATCTGGAAGGAGGTGTGCAGATGAGTTTGACAGTGTGGGAGCGAGGCAGTGGCATGGCTGCCCACTCCCACACTGCCAAACACATAATCAGGCCCTAAATCTCTTGCACTTGTTGTTAGCTAGTACCAGATGATGTTATAGGATACTGGGTCATTGGGCCTCTGTGGCTGCGATAAATGAGTCTCTTGGGACATGCTAAATTTTGTGATGTTTTGCAGATTTTATATCAAGCCTAGAATATTTTTATTATATCGCTACTAAAGGACAAGGGATTTTCTCAAGTACAACCTGCTCTCATATTTTTCCAGATGTTATCTGATGAATGTATAACTTATAATATGATAAGTTATTGAAAAGCAATCATGAATTTCAGGAGTTTGCGGAAAGTCTAATTGGATTTAACCTTTCAATACATATTTTATCTTGTTTGTATTGTGAATATACATATTCATATTTGTTTTTATTTTGTTGTATACTTTAATGGTTCTAAAACTAATCGAATTTAGATATTTTAAGTGAATTGATATAATGTCTGAGCCTTCTGCACCTTCTGGAATACTGTACATTTTAAAGTTATTTTGCTTACTATGGTTTTCCAAATCCTCAGTTTGCTGCTTGAGGAGGTTGATCTCCTTTGCCATTAACTCAACTTGCACCACAATTAGAATGTCATTTACACATTGTTCAATTTCTGAAATTTGTGAATCTAACTTCGTCCATTTGTCTTCAATCTTTTAAAGAATAGTCTCAGTCTCCATCATGAAGGGCTTAAAGGTTTTCAGTTCTTCCATAAGATCCTCTAGAGTTAGCATGGAAGGTGACTTTGTGGGAGAGATCGGGACCTTCTTGAGTCTTTTACTACCCCTGTTCACTCACATTTTTATTATAAGAGTTCAAGATGAACATTTAGTAAATGCAATTTTGGTGATAGCAGAAGACTGGCTATTCCTATTTGGCAATATGAATTCAGCAAGGTGGCAACTCTGGAGTAAAACAAAGATTGAAAGCAACTAGTGGCCGTGTTAAGTCTGCGAGTAGATTTAGTCCTTCCCATTAAGTAGAAAAGGACATATATGGCCAGGAAAGTGAGTATGTGTAATGAGGAAACCTTTCAAGTGGCAGAAATAGTCATTCAGCAAGGGAGAGTGTACAGTCTAGAGCTTCATATTTGAAGAAAAGTATATATCAGGATGGCAGATAAAAGCTCTATGCTCCATAGATATGCTCTGTAAATGTGCGACCTGTATCTAGCTGACATTACACTGTGGCGGTTAGAAAAAAAGAAAATGGTGGCAGGAATTCCCCAGTGTGAAGATCGGCATAAAAGGTAAAAAGTAGCTAAAAATAAACCAGAAACATTCTATTAAGCATACCGTGATGCTCCTTAACACTTTTGCGGCCCGGGCTGCCAGTTCTACATGAGGAAGGATGTCGGGAGTCGCTGAATTCTCTCACTGGACAGAGAGCCTCAGAGTTAAATGGCCATTTTGTGGCTCCATATATATGTGTTCACCTCTTGGATAGTTCTACTAGTGCTAATGTGAAGGAGCATGCATGATAGTTGGGACATAGAAATCACCATGTGATGTTTGAGCCAAAGGGGCAAGAATAGAGTTTTATCAATGTCCTTTAAGATACCTTTGTTCAAATAGCCTTTAAAGAAGCTTGTGCCTTTAAAGCACTTACAGCCTCACTTAAGCATTATGAGAGAGATCCTGACTAAATAAAACAGAGAATGTACTAGCGAATAAACTCTCTACTTCAGTTGCAAAGCAGGCTGCGAAGTGGACCCTGTGGTAATACATGGCCAGGTGAACCATCAGGATTCTACATTTAGCAGCACCTTTTTTCCACTGACATTAACAGAATACTTGCAAGAGGCTAAATGAGAGCTTGAAGAATGGCTAGATTAAGTGAGATATTTTGAGGGGTCAGGAATGAACTGACATACAGCTATTGAAGAATGTGTAGAAAGTGCTCAACACAGAAAGGACTTGTAAACATCAACAAAATAATTGGATTTCAGTCACAGAAATGACACCTGGGGTTCTAAATGGAAGAAGAGATTAGTCCAAGTAAGATATCACAAAGATTTAGGATTTGGAGAATAAAAATAAGTAGTGTACTCACTATGCATTATAGATCATACGTTTCACCTATGCAGTGATCTGATTGAGTGGGTAGCCAAAGTGGGTACCAAAATGTTTTTAACAATACGCAGGATAGTAAGTAGAAATACAAGATTGCCAAAGAGTTTGATGATACCAGAGCGTGTGTGGATAGTATTTTATTCCTATAAGAATACACAGGACTTACGGTCCCAATGTTGTCCTTGCCCAAAATGTACAGTTATTTTTAGACAAAGTGTGGGGAGTCACTAGTATATTACAAATATTTTAAAAGTTGGTCCACAGAGGATTAGGGTTTGGCATTTGCTTCACACCGAGATTAACACCCCATCTCCCGTTTTACCACACAACATCATTCCTTTAAAATAGAAATGCCATTCACGTTGCATACTTCATAGACTAATGTATGGTGTCACAATATATGTAGTTATAGACAGTGCTTAATTTGAGACAATGGTTGCAAGTTGTTTCCACCGGCACTCATTTTTGGAGGCCAGCAATTATTTTCCCTCATAAGACTTTGGCTAAGAGCAGAAAACATAAAAGGGAGAAGGAAAAAGCAGGGAAAGACATACAATAGTGACAATGGAGAAAGCAGAGCTGAATAAGAACCTGCAAGAGTGAGATAAAGTGGAAGAGAATGTCTAGTTGTAGTTTAAACGACCATGTGGTGGAATCAAGACTATGTAGCTTTGGTGTTTGCTACCACAACCTTCAAAAGTGTTGGCCCAGGGTTTCCGCCCAAAACTTTGGGGCCCTGCTCTTACTTCTTTACAAATTAAGCACAGGTTTTAGACACATGAGAGAAGTGCTCCAAAGGGCAACAGTGTGTGCACAAAGAAGAAATTGTGGCGGGGCAAGACGTGATTGAACAGCTACAGAAGTTCAACACCTACCAGCTGAAAAAGATGATGATGACAATACTAAAAAACCATTGGATCACCCTCTAACACCAATACCTGAAGATAAGGGCTCTTAAGAGAATTTGGTGGGAAAACTTGGTCGGGTCAGGAGGCTATTGAAGGACACATTGGTGGGGCAGCATATGGGATGAGCTCAAGATAAATGGAAGCCCTAATAATTGATGAAGCAAAAGGATGGGGTGTGTACCATTCAGAGGTTTGGTGCAAATTTCAAATCCTAGTTGTTCCAGAGAGAATGGATCTTTATTTTGAATTGAGGCTTAACATCACCAGTGCCATTGCATATCAAAAGCAGATCAATTTCAGTGAAGCACAATTTTCCCCACAAGAATGACAGAGGATATTACATTTGCAAACCGTAAAGGTTTATTAGCACCAGTCAAAATAGTCACCTGATTGCAGCATAAGTCAATATAATCCTAGCAAGTCAGAAAAGAAAATACAATGTCAATTTACTTAAGGATTATTTTAGGCAAATCATGAAAGATTAAATTTCCCTGAAGGGAAACTCCCTTGTGTTAAGCTAAGGTTTCAGAAGTAGGACCAGGAAGTTTAAGAAGCAGCTGTCATAATACCAAATAAAGGTTACAAATAAACAAAGGCCAAAAGTGCTTTCTGAAGAGCTTAACTCAATTAGCAGAAATGAATTAAGGATAAGGTCTCAAGAGAGGCAGGTGAGCATCTGCCTTTGAAGGTGGAAAAGGACACATTTAAATGTCCAGCTTAGCGATGCACAATTAAAATACAGAATTCAATAATCTGTTCACTCCTTACACTTCCCACAGATAAGGAACCATTCAAAACAAAACATTCGCAAACTCCTAGTGTCAGCCATCTTCTCTTGACTTATACAATGGAAGATTTCAGAGGCGTTATCTTCATAGATATTGTGAAAAAGGTGAAATGTTGATGGGAAAGTTAAATGTGGATTTATCCAAAGCAGAAAAGCCAATAAAAACCCAGAATCACAAAGTCTTTTGGAGGAGGGGGCCAGTAATGGAGCAGTTCAGATAACTGAAACTAGGCAGAGCATACATTTAGCAAAACTGGATGAAGGTTTTCATGAGGGGAATAAACTGGAGAGACCTTTCCTCCTCAGGATGAAACAACCCAGCATCTCTATAAGCAAAATGAGAAGTGACCAGTACAACAGGTAGGAAGAGGAGAAAGGAGAGCAGTTGAGAGAATTCAAGAATTCTTTAGTAAACTCGATGCAAGAGAATTCACTGATAGAGAAGTGAGAGCACATTCTTAATTAGTGTCACCCTTTTACGTTTGACTGATTCAGTGAAGGAATCCCAGGATATTTACAGAGATATTGATGGAACTTTAAGACCTACAAGGGACTAGGCCTTGATGTCTCTACAGCACAATTTTCCAAGGCATTTGAATCGCAAATGATACCCATCCTTCTCGAACTGTGTTTAATGAAGTAGCCCAGAAAGTGGTGTGACAATATTATGTGTAACAAAGGCCACCCTATCGATAACTCTTGTTAACCCAAATAAACATTCAGTAGATTGTCTGCTTACCTCTCGACTAAATGTAGAAGCCAAGTTTCTAACACACATTCTAGCATTAACAGTACATAATGCAGCACAATCCTAAATCCAGCCTAATCAATTGGTGTTTATCTGTGGCAGGCAGACTCGAGACAATACAAAGGAGGAGTTTATTTCAATTAATGTGGGGTGGAGGAGAAAGCATAAGTCAGCGATCCTGTCTGAGAATGTGTTTGATTACAAGGATTGCAGAAATGTGGTAGTGATGATTAGATTCAATTTCTTTTCAAATGGCCTCCAGCAGAAACCAAGAGCCAAAAGCATAGTTACATATGAACACTGATTTCTCAGAATGGGTTCCAAGAAGGGGAGCACTGAAAGCTCTCCTCACTATTGTTTGCCCATACGAGAGGGCTATCATCCCAATGCATCCAGAGAAAGGAGGGGATCAGAAATATAAAATTAGGAGTCAACAAATTTATGCTTACAATGTTTGATAATGGTATTCTACTAGAGGTCACCCACTTACGGGCATATGTTCACATCAGGCTCAAAGATTATACTTAGCAACTCATAATGCCTTAACCTTACATTGAGTCTGGATGTACTGCAATCAGTTACTGGATCAACCTCCTTTTAAGGTCCAATAGCATGATAAGTTGATTTTGCTCATATTTTGCTGGAAATTCTGAGACATTAATGCCTCCACTCAGGAGAAAATTGTCAAATTCGATTTTCCTGGGTGGAAACACCTGTCTATCCTTTAAAATATGTATTTTACCTATTATCCTACACTTCTTCTAGACAATACTTAAGGGTTTTTTAGGAAATTCTTAGTAAAGGTTACCTATACAGGATCTGTGCGTTTTGGATGACATAAACTGTGGGATTGGTGGAGAACTGATTCCATGCACCCCATTGGATACGTTAGCCTGTCTGTATCAGCTAGCTCACAGTGCCACTAGAATCTGCTCTTATCAGAGAGAGAATAGTTTCTGGCAACCTCAGAAGATGACAACCCTGATCCCCCAGGATCTTGGAAACAATATACTACCTTTCGCTCAGTCACTCATGCTTACTTAGTTTGTCTAAGGGATACACAGAAGAAACAGTCTGGGTGTTTCAATAAGTATTTATTGAACAGCTGTTATTATAGTGTAGAATAGATGATCTGCAAGAACCATTAGACAGTAGCAGAGATATATGATTAGAAGCACTAAGAAAGGAAATGAATTGTATAGCTCTACCATCTTGCAATAATCATGAATATATACAAGTATAAAAAACACATGATAAAGAGTGCGTACTCCTACGATGTCTCCCTAACTAGATGTACCTAACTGTACCTAGCATCTATGTAGGTGTAATGCCAAGAATCCCTCTACAGTCTAGTCCACCCCATTACCTGAGAATTAGAGAATGTGGGACGCCCTCCTGGTCTCAAGTTGGACACCCCACAAGGGATGTTTAGACCACTGCTAGCTGGAGCGTCTGCATGCAGTAACCTCAGCGTCTCTGGTCAGTGTGTCAGCCGGGAAGTCACGGTCTCCTCTGTCTTTCTAAAGACATGATGTATATATACCCGCAGGTCTCCCCAGGGGTCCTACCTTGCTGTGTTACTGTGTCGGCCTACAGGATGGCATCACCCCTGAACTTCATACAGAGATATTATACAGGAGATGTCAGTCCTGCTGTAAGTCCTACTGTGCTCCCAAGAAGGTTCATGCATAATGTATGAGATTCAAACTAGGGAAAAACCAGCGTTTTGAATGAAGTGTTGAATCCAGGTAAAAGGTCACTGCATAAGAACCGTTATGTATGTAATGTAGGGAAGAATATAGGTAAAAGGTTGTGATGTGACCTGCGCCTACATAAGGTACCTATATGGAATATAACAAAAGGTACACTGACAAAATATCAAGACTCAAAATATCCCCATTCAAAAATATTGTCACCAAAATATTGATGTAAAAAATATCTACCTCCAATACTTATGTTAAGTACAACAATATTGAAAAAAATATCGTTTTTTATATCTATATAGAAAATAAATAAATAAATATTAAATATATTAAAGAATATAATTAATTGAATTTTTGGGGATTTAATATATATTTTAACAAATATAACAAACTCAGTTTAAATAAGTTAAACACACCCACATAATAATTACTATACATGTATATTTACTTTAAAACAATAATTAAACTAATCGTTTTTGTATATCTATAACTAATCGTTTTT
Organism: Triturus cristatus; assembly: GCF_964204655.1. Lineage (NCBI taxonomy): Eukaryota > Metazoa > Chordata > Amphibia > Caudata > Salamandridae > Triturus > Triturus cristatus. The sequence goes on from NC_140594.1 coordinate 683,869,890, forward strand.
GTATATCTATATAGAAAATAAATCAATAAATATTAAATATATTAAAGAATAAAATTAATTTAATTTTTTTTGATTTAATATATTTTTTCACAAATATAACAAACTCAGTTTAAATAAGTTAAACACATCCACATAATAATAACTATACATGTATATTTACTTTAAAACAATAATTAAACTAATCATTTTAATTATTTTTATAATTTTAAAATTATATAAAAATTTTACAAAAATATATTCACTGAAAAAAACCATAGGTTTCAGGGACATTATAGTTAGTTGGACATTTCACTCGTACAAAACCAGAGAAATTTAGCTGTTATAGTTAGTCGAGATATCTATAACTCGAGCCCCCGCAATGCACTGCTGATGACGTCACATATGACATCACTCATGACATGGTCAGTGACGCCCTGCCATAACAAACAGCAATGTCCTGGGGTAGGCTCCCCGGGACATTTCAGAAGCCGGTCCTGGGGGGTGGCGGTCCCCAGGGCCATCAAGGGCTTCAGAAGGGGGCCGCGTGGCCCCCTTCCTCCATTTTCAAAGCCCCAGGGAGGTGGTGGAGCCCGGGGGTCCACTAAGGACCCCAACATTTGAATATTAAGAGCCCTGCAACTAGCCCACCAGGTACCTCCAGTAAGCACCACGGAGCTGCGTTGCAGAGTGTTGTAAAAAGGGCGTGGGCTCTGAACACCTCTCTGCAATGCAGCTCCCTGGAGGTACCTGGTGGGCTAGTTGCCCCCTAGGGGATTGCAGGATCGAAGAAGAATTAATTCCCCAACTTAAAATGCGCCACAGGGCGTGTTTGCACACGTCACCTCAGGCCCCGCCTCCTTCCTTAACCACTGTACAAATATTCCTCTAAAATCAGCCGAACTACGAATTCCGATTTACTCACCTGTTATCAGGAGAGAACCCAGTGCTGCATCTTTTAGAGCAGCACTGACCCTGAAAAGTAATTCTAAGCGTACTTACCAGTAATTTGTATATCCTTCCATAGGAATCCATTGTGTGGTTTTCACCAGAAAAGTTTCTGTGTCCATTTTTGAAACGTACAAATATCCCTCTAAAATCAGTTGAACTACGAATTCCGATTTACTCACCTGTTATCAGGAGAGAACCCAGTGCTGCATCTTTTAGCCCAGCACTGACCCTGAAAAGTAGTTCTAAGCATACTTACCAGTAACTTGTATTTCCTTCCATAGGAATCCATTGTGTGGTTTTCAGCAGAAAAGTTTCTAAAAGTGTCCATTTTTGAAACTTACAAATATTCCTCTAAAATCAGTTGAACTACGAATTCCAATTTACTCACCTGTTATCAGGAGAGAACCCAGTGCTGCATCTTTTAGACCAGCACTGACCCTGAAAAGTAATTCTAAGCGTACTTACCAGTAACTTGTATTTTCTTCCATAGGAATCCATTGTGTGGTTTTCACCAGAAAAGTTTCTGTGTCCAATTTTGAAACGTACTTAATTCTAAGTGTACTTACCAGTAACTAAGTTTCTAAGTGTCTATTTTCACAAACTATAAAATATTCCTAGAAAATCATTTGTATGACTTAAACACATTCTTTCAACTGTTTGCAGGAGATTGGCCAGTGCTGGATCCAGGATCCACCACTGAGTAAGAAAAAGTAACGATAACACTACTTAACTGCTAAGTGAATTTTTTGCCATAGGATAACATTGGTGATTCTATGTGAACATTTTTCAAAGTGTCAACTTTTAAAATACAATAATATTCCTTAAAAATCACTACTGTAACCAAAAGGCTTTTACTCAACTGTTTACAGGAGATGTCCAAGGACTGAATCGAGGATCCAGTCCTGTGGTTAGAAAAGTAATCCATAAAGTAACTAATTGCATTTGACTAGAAATTCACATTGAGCTCAATGTTGCATTGTGTTTGAAATTGTGTTGCTCATTGCAACAACTGTAACTACTGTACTTAAAAGACAATTGCCTATTTGCAAAGTATTTAAACTAAAGTAATTCATTCTGAGAAAGAATATTTTGTATTGTAATGTATAATGTAATTAAAAAAATAAAATATCTAAAAATAAACAGTTTACAAAATGTAGTAAATCAGTATCAAAATAATCAGTATAACAATTAATACATTAAAAATTGTCATTTACAAAAGCTTTGAAATTCACTGAAAAAAACATAGGTTTCAGGCCTGATATAATTAGGAATTAGCATTTAAAAAGCCTTTGAAATTCACTGGAAAAAACATAGGTTTCAGGCCTGATATAGTTAGGAATTAGCATTTAAAAAACCTTTGAAATTCACTGAAAAAAACCATAGGTTTCAGGCCTGATATAGTTAGAAATTAGCATTTAAAAAACCTTAGAAATTCACTGAAAAAACAATAGGTTTTAGGGGTGTTATAGTTAGCTGGACATTTCACTCGAACAAAACCATTGAAATTCCTCCGATATAGTTAGTTGTACTAACTACATCTCGCGCGCCCGCAATCCACTGCTGATGATGTCACATATTATATCATTCATGACATGGTCAGTGACATCACTGATGACATCTCAAATGACATCACTGATGACATCACTGATGACATCATCCATGTGACAATCAGATACACCTCATCATACACTAGTATAACCTTTCATCACTCACTGTAAAATAAAGAATGCCAGATTTAACCTCTTCAGTGCCCCGCCCTTTCCCCGCCCTGTGCCGGGCGTTGAATTAGCGGGCGGGGTTCATGACGAGATAGTCTCGTTATGGGCACAGCGCAACTGTGCTCCATGACGAGACTATCTCGTCATGGGCACTGAAGGGGTTAAAACCATTGACACACCAATTCAAGTTTTTAAACACCCACTTAGTGTTTCCAAGATCTATACACACATCTAATCACTTACCTATAGATTCACTCATACATGTTGTCAATGATCAATAGAACACTAGCAAATATACTTATACACCTATATCGACATTACACACCAGCACACATCCTAATCACTTATGAAGTCCTCCTACTCACTTATGCAAACAATGGATCATACTTACTTTTACTTAGCTATACACTTATAAAACCACCACTTCATCTATTCATATAGATAATAACTCATACTTAGTGTGTTATAAAAACACTATTACAAGTATACAGTTATCCATACAGTCACTCATACAATCACTGAGTCTTATGTATACTTATTTATATACAACAACTGACACATACACTGGCTTTTATTTTTCTAGTTTGTTGGACATGTACCATTGAGACATATTTTGGCTCATCACCACACCCATAAAGATATTCACTCACGCAAACAACTGTTATAACATGTAGTTTTAGTGATGTCACTGACCATGTCATGAATGATGTAATATGTGACATCATCAGCAGTGGATTGTGGGTGCGCGAGATGTAGTTAGTACAACGAGTGAAATGTTCAGCTAACTATAACACCCCTAAAACCTATTGTTTTTTCAGTGAATTTCTAAGGTTTTTTAAATGCTAATTCCTAACTATATCAGGCCTGAAACCTATGTTTTTTTCAGTGAATATATATATACACTGTTTGGCTAAATGTGCTTGCGTTTTAGAAAAATATTTGTATTTATCTGTATAGATGGTAAAAAATGCAGTCCTATGTTTATGTCTATTCGTAAACTGTGTTGGCAATTATCTAAGCGGTTGGGTTATTAGTCACCTTATATAAAGTCAATCATTGGTCCTGCGCGTCATGTGATCAAGACTGCCGTGGGCAGTCGAAACGCGTCAGGCTGAGCACTTGCGTGAGATTGTTATGCACTACGCACTTTAACCTGCAAACTCAATAAAAGAATTTACTCTCCACGTCGTGGTCCGTACCTGCTTGTTGGATCCCATTAAGGATTGTTCCAGGATTGTGGCTTTCCTATAATTCGGACGAAGTACGGCTGTCTTCGTCATTACGGACCCTCTCTCCATCTGAGGCTGGCGGTTTCACAGTCGGCATCACGGAAGTGAATTTGTTACGTGACCCGTAACGGGTATTTGCCGACCAGCCCCCTGCACTCCTCATGCTATGAGCCGGAACTGAGCTGGGCTGCCGTGAAGATTTGTTCACGAGGTCCCGTGGCGTCGGAGGACACCAAAGGTACCGACTGTCCAACCCCTTACGGTAAGCGGTTCAGTGGAACATACAGACAGACATTGCAGGCGGGGAGATAGTGGAAATAGTATTGTTTTATCCTTCGTAAAGATCACGTTTGGATAATTGAGCAGTGTATGCAGATTACGTAACCATGTTATCGTCAGCGGACGCGCTGAACGACCGAGAAACAGCAGCGGACGCTCTGTTTTCTAATGTTTCAAGAGTAGAAGAAACATATATCATTCAAGACACCAATTCAAGCCATAGCAATGATGTTAAATCCCTGCTTAAAAGATTAGAAAAACTACATCGTACCGAGATGACAAAATGGTGGGAAAGGAAATCATTGGAAAAGTACAAAGAAGTTGGGAGAGTCCCGCGAGGATTAAGAATTATGATTGCGCCCTCATTCGAAAACCCCAACCCCATGATGTTAAAGGAGTGGGCAACCAACAATTTAGACGCTTCTATGAATATGGTAATAATTCAAATAAAATATGCTGAAATTGACAGAGAAAAAATACTAAAAGAAATAGAGGATGTCAATATTTTATTGGAAAAAAATGCCAACAAAGAACAAATAAAGAAAGGACGTGAAGATATACAATCCAGGCTGAACAAACATGAGGAAACTATAAAAGAAAGGAAAATTTACAAGTTTGCAAGAGACAAAAAAGACTATGAAACTGGACGAGTGTTTACATTTTCGAAGAAATTTGATAATATAAAACATAGAGCACTAATAAGTGATGACAGTGAAATCACCACAGCATCGACTTCTCATATGCAAACCAATGAGAATTTTTCCTCAGTTGAATCAAGCAGTGTGGATAGTAGTATTGGATCAGACGACAACATGGGTCGCAAAGCTTTACAAATTCCCACCAATTTTGCACCAGGAGAAGAATTATCTTTTTTAGTCGAGGACCGCCGGCAAACTCTGAGACCACGCAATCAAACATTGGGTCAAGAAGCAGAAAGAACCAACGGAGGAAACAGAGGCGGAAAAGGAAACTACAGAGGAAGAGGCAAGAAGAATCACAGCAACCGAAAATAAACAAGGTAAATAGTGATGGTGTGGACAATACTGTGATTAATTTATCAGAAATAACTTTATCAACTGCTGAACAGCAGCTGTTATCTTTAGGTTTATCATTTTGTCCAACTAGCTGTTTCAAATATACACAAACAAGAGTGGATGTTTTCAAGTTTATCCGTAAGTTGAAATTAAAGAAACATTTCCATCTGAAAAGTGCAGTGAATATTGCAGCGCAAACTAGGGCACCACAATTATATCCAAATTTGCAAGTTTCAGATGTAGATACGTTGTTAACAGCACATTCTTTGATAAACGACAACAACCCTACAGTGATTTCTACACAAGAAAATCTCAGTGAAACAGGCATTATGTGTAATACTCCAGCTATTAGTCCATTCAAGCCTCCGTCCACATTTATTCCTATGATGCCAAAGGATGCGATCGATGTTTTTAGTGACTGTATGATTGAAGACCTTAAAAAATTGAACTGCAATGTTCTTAAACAGAAAAGACGCTACAATTACTCTCAACTGCAATACATCAAACTTATTCATAAGTTACAGAAGCACACGGAAGTCATTATAAACAAAGCGGACAAGGGCGGCAATATTGTTTTGTGGCCTAGATCTTTATATTTGGAGGAAGCATGGCGACACTTGAATGATGCCAGTTGCTATAGGAAAGCTAGCCTCCAGGAATTGCGCCAAATAAAGGAAAATGTATTTGCTGAATTAATGCAATGGAAACGAGTGGGTTTACTAACTAAAAATGAACACAATTTTTTAAAAAATGATCACCCTATGACCCCCATTTTATATTTTATCCCTAAAGTACATAAGAATACAATACCGGTTCCAGGCAGACCAATTATATCGGCAGAGAGGAGTCTACTTGAAGCTATGTCGAAATATGTAGACTATTTTTTACATGAATCTGTGGAAAGCCTGCCTTCTTATATAAGGGATACTGGACATTTTTTAACTAAATTGAAAAATGTCAAATGGGAAAATGACTGTTACTTAATAGTGATGGACATATGTTCACTGTATACCAGTATTAACCACAGTGATGGTATTAATGCAGTTCGTTATTATCTGGACAAAAGAAGTATACATATGTATGAGCATAACAAAATGATTGTAAGAATGATCACCACTTGTTTGACCAATAATTACTTTTTATTCAACAAGGAAGTATTCCAACAGCTGCGCGGTGTGGCCATGGGAGCATGCTTCTCCCCCAGTTACGCATGTTTACATGTGGGCTGGTGGGAGGAGCATGTTCTGATGGCCACCCACAAATCGGTATTTGAACAACATGTGCTCCATTGGTGGAGATTTATCGATGGTGTTTTTTTAATTTGGAAAGGTACCATGGAGTCTGCCATTACCTTTGTTGAAGAAATTAATGAAAATGCATTGAATCGTAAGTTCACCTCAAATATCAGTAACACTATAGTACAATTCCTGGATGTTGAAATCTTTATAAGAGAAGGCACACTACACACTAGATTGCACAGAAAAGCAACAGCCGGGAACTCTGTATTACATGCCACAAGTTCTCATCCTCGCCATCTCATTCGCAGTATCCCCTATGGGGAATTTTTAAGAATTAAACGGATTTGCAGCCATGAGGAAGATTTAAAAACTTGTCAAAAAGATACATTTGAAAGATTTTTAAGTAGGGGCTATGCGGCTTTTGATTTGCACTTAGCTCAAGACAAGGCTAATAATACAGCCCTGGTTGCTTATCAACACATTGTTCATGAGGCCCAAGAATTATCAAGGCTTGGCAATACTGATAGGGACTCCACTATCTCAGAATCTATAAGCAACATTAGATTGATAACTAATTATTGCAGACAAGAAAGACAAATACGCAAAATTTTATACAAAAATTGGCCAATAGTTAGGACAGACATTACTATGTCGCAAATTCTGCCAGAACTCCCCCTCTTGACTTTTAGAAGGGCCCCCTCAATGAGGGATGCTCTAGTCAGAAATAGTCCTGAGGTGGTGACCCCTAATACTTGGTTAACGACTAGAAATGGTTTTTTTAAGTGTAGCTCTTGTCGCGCATTTAAGTTTGGAAAAAATGTATCGGAATATGTCACAGCATTTAGTCCTGATCCAGTTAAAATAAAAGGACATCTAACTTGCAGAACTGAATATGCAATCTATTTTTTAGATTGCTTTAATATATGTAGGCAGTAAGTTTTTAACAGGATTTTACAACACTTGAGAGCTGTGGTCAATTCCGATCCCACATATCCTGTAGCGCGACATTTAAAGTTGGTACATAAGAATAACCTTAATGACCTCAGTTACTATGTTATTAGTGCAATACCGAAAAACATTAGAGGGGGAAACAGGGAGAAAAGTTTGAGACAAGCGGAGTCTGAATTTATTATGTTATTAGATACTAAGATGCCAAATGGGCTCAATAACAATGAAGATTTGCATAACTTTTTATAATGAACTAATGATGTTGAGGAATTGATCAGTTCCTGGTTTATTTTAACTGACGTTTTATCCTTAATTTTACCATGTTTTATCTAGGTTTCTAGATTTTATTTGGTTTTATGCGATTTTATTGTTAGTTTTAAATCATCAGATTTTATTCATTTTAGACATCATTTTTAAGTTGTGCAATTATATGTGATCTTTCGCTGCCTTTTATTGAATTTGACAGACTTATATGTTCCTACATGAATATCTAGTAGTTTTGACAGTTCAGGTCTGCATTCAATTTTAATTCGAAAATATCTTGATTTCCTCATCTCATTAGATATTAATAATATGATCAATTTTGAAGAGGATGACGCGAGTATCTGTACGGACATTGCACTTCAAATCTCTTGAAAAATGGAAAAACGTCTGAAACATGAATCATAAGCTGCTTTGTACTTTATATTCAATTTATTAAGTTTACTTTATTACGCACTTTACTACTAGCACGTTACTTTGCACGATTTTGCACTATTGTTCATAACTACCGCTAAATATGCCCAGTATATCTGTATGGACTTGTGTTTTATAAAATAATGTATTATTCAAATTGTATTTTAGAATTGTTCTGTCAACAAGCAAAAATGCCAGTTATCAGATGTTAACAAATATGTATTATACATTGGGATATAGTTATAGATAACGGATATTACGATTTCCACTTTAATGTAGTTCGATATTTGTGAGTTGTGGTTAATGAACACTTTGTTCTCATTAAGTAATCGGATTGTTCACAAATATTGATAACATTATTAAGCATTGTATGTTAAACATTAGAACAGCAATATTAGAGTTGGTAATGAGCATATAGGAACACTATGTTCTAATTGGACAATTATATTCTCATACCTATCGTGGTGATAATATCTTATCTTTTATCTTTTATCTTGCAACACTGTTTGGCTAAATGTGCTTGCGTTTTAGAAAAATATTTGTATTTATCTGTATAGATGGTAAAAAATGCAGTCCTATGTTTATGTCTATTCGTAAACTGTGTTGGCAATTATCTAAGCGGTTGGGTTATTAGTCACCTTATATAAAGTCAATCATTGGTCCTGCGCGTCATGTGATCAAGACTGCCGTGGGCAGTTGAAACGCGTCAGGCTGAGCACTTGCGTGAGATTGTTATGCACTACGCACTTTAACCTGCAAACTCAATAAAAGAATTTACTCTCCACGTCGTGGTCCGTACCTGCTTGTTGGATCCCATTAAGGATTGTTCCAGGATTGTGGCTTTCATATATATATATATACATACATCTATATATATATATATATATATATATAATATATATATATATATATATATATATATATATATATATATATATATATATATATATATATATATATATCCTGATTACCGCCACGCCCCAGGGCCGGCTCCTACAGTGTCCTGGGGTGCCCACCCCCAGGCCCCAGGACACTGTTGTTTGCTATGAGAGGGCGGGAGTCTCCCGCCCTCCCAGAGCAAACTTCGTTAGGATTTTGAAAGAGAGAGCAGGGAAACCTGTTCTCTCTTTCAAAATCCAGACGATATTGCTTTTCCACACGGGGAGCTGCATGTTAGCAGCTCCCCATGTGGAAAAGCAATGCCAGCTCCCGAAGGACGCAGGAAGCCGACTGGGACTGTGGGGGCGTTGGGGCTCCCCCCACAGTCCCCAATGTTTTTTAATAAACCCCGGGGGATGGGGTCACCGGGGATAATAAAAATGAGTGCTAGTGGCTATTTTTTTTTTACGGTAAAATTAGGAGTCGCGCATCCTAACGCGTTGGGTGCACGATTTCTCTTGCGTCGGGTGCGCGGTCCCTAACACATTGGGTGCGCGGATCCAAGGAAAAAAACCTGACATTTTTGGGAGATAAACATCAAGCTTAAGTGTTTCATTCTTGAGTCGCTCTAAAAAGAGCTGTTGTGTTCATTGAGAGTTTTTGGTACTTATAAGTAAGTACCTATACAGAGTCTAAAGTTGTTGAGGAAGATTCTGTTTCCTTCATCTGTAAAGTGTACTCCATCTCTCCTATACATCTCTTGCATATGAAAGCGCAGATTGTTATTGTAAATTGACCCCATTCTATAGTCTCGGAGAAAAGCAGAAACAGATTTATTCACATGTTTCCTAGCTTTCTCAATCTGTGGACAAAAATGATTGGACCAGTTCCATTTCTGCCATTGGCATATGATAGAATAAACAAAGGCAGTTTTGGGAAAAAGTGAAATCAATTCTGCAAAGGTGTCCTTCATAAGCATTTCCAGACCTACCCCAGTCAAAGTGCCTAGGTCATTGCCACCACAGTGCACTATTATGAGGTCAGGGTGTTGGATATGCATAAAGGATTTTACCAGTGGCATCAATTGGTGCCACTTTAACCCTCTCTGTCCAATCCATTTAATGTCTACATTTGGCAAACCTAGGTCTTTGTGAATGCCTTTGTTTTCTGCACACCTTTGGCTCCAGAAAATATAGCTGTGTCCCACAATCCACACTCTAAGCATCTTGAAGGGAGGTCTGGATGCACTCAGATGGTCTCTGGAAATGAAAAGGCAGTTTGAAAAGTAAGATTTTTCTAAAATGGTGGCTAAGATGCAGTTTTGAAAAAAGACAAGAAATCATTGGTTGTTTGACAACCTTCTACACTGAAAGGTAGGGTGCATGTTTCTGTTTTTTAAACGCATGATTCTTATTGGTTAACAAAAACTGATTGAAAGGAACATTATATATGATAAGCTGATATGTTGAAAAGTCAAGCACACCTGCTGTTTTGATTAACAACATTGTGTGCTGAACTTGTGACCTGTGTGCTCAGTTAAGTGTTCCATGACCTGTTTCTATGGTAACAGGCAGAAGGCAGATTGGGGGAAGAGTTCAAATGTATGTAATTTGGAAAGGGTTGAAATATGTAACCAATAGAAATGTGTGTTAGCTTTTGAGTTAATGTGCGAAGGAATGTGATTAGATGTTTACATGTATATGTGTGGAAAATGAGAGGGAAACTTTGCCATTCTTTGGTTTTGCTGACAGGTGCACAGTGCAGAGATTCTGTATAAGAAAATCTGGTGTATGACTGATATACTTCTTAATCTACATAACAACTTGAAAGGTAAGTTATTTAATTGTGAGGGGATGTATGAGGTCTATTTTGATTTTAATTAGACTAATGTATTTCTCCTGCTAAAGTGCAGGGAGTACTTTTTTTTGTCTACAATCTTATTTACAGTGTGTGTGCATGTAGAAACCATTCTGTGATAAGCATTTGTGTTTTTCGCGTGTTTGCAGACAGATAAGTGTGCTGTTTTTATGTTTTGGTAGAATTAGAAACCAGTCATTGTTTATGAATTTGCAAAATGAGTCATGTTTCTACACTAAAATGTAGTACTCGTAAATTAAGAAATGTGTTTTGGTATAGTGCAAGGGATAGTGTTGTTTGTCGAGAATCACACAGTGAGTCTGTGTGCATTTAGGATTCATTTTGAGAGAAGCATTTTGGTACTAATGTGTAGTAGAACATTTTCTGTAATCTGTGCAGTCACCTTAGATCTTGTAGACTAGTAAATGCATTTTGTACAAGGGATAGATGGCTGTCTACAATCACACTGTGAGTCTGTTTGTATTTGGGTAAGCATTGTGAGAGAAGCATTTGGTAACATCATGTATTTGCTTGCAGATAACTGTTTTAAAACCTGTCATGTTGTCAAGTTTTAGTAGCCTTAGAAGCCAATCTTTGCATATGCATTGATAAAATGAGTCAGGCTTTGACACTAAAGTGCAGTACTGAAATATGTAGATTGTGTGCAGTCCCCTTACCCCTTCCAGAGTATTGAATGAGTTTTGGTAAACTCCTAGGGATAGTGTTGCTTGTCTAGAATCACACTGTGAGTCTGTGTGCATTTGGGTAACCATTGTGAGAGAAGCATTTGGTAACATCATGTATTTGCTGACAGATAACTGTTTTAAAACCTGTCATGTTGTCAAGTTTTAGTAGCATTAGAAGCCAGTCATTGCTTATGTATTGATAAAATGAGTCAGGCTTTGACACTAAAGTGCAGTACTGAAATATGTAGATTGTGTGCAGTACCCTTACCCCTTCCAGAGTAGTGAATGAGTTTTGGTAAACTCCTACGACAGTGTTGCTTGTCTAGAATCACACTGTGAGTCTGTGTGCATTTGGGAACCACTGTGAGAGAAGCATTTGGTAACATCATGTATTTGCTGACAGATAACTGTTTTAAAACCTGTCATGTTGTCAAGTTTTAGTAGCATTAGAAGCCAGTCATTGCTTATGTATTGATAAAATGAGTCAGGCTTTGACACTAAAGTGCAGTACTGAAATATGTAGATTGTGTGCAGTACCCTTACCCCTTCCAGAGTAGTGAATGAGTTTTGGTAAACTCCTACGACAGTGTTGCTTGTCTAAAATCACACTGTGAGTCTGTGTGCATTTGGGTAAGGATTGTGAGAGAAGCATTTGGTAACATCGTGTATTTGCTGACAGATAACTGTTTTAAAACTGGTCATGTTGTCAAGTTTTAGTAGCATTAGAAGCCAGTCTTTGCTTATGCATTGATAAAATGAGTCAGGCTTTGACACTAAAGTGCAGTACTGAAATATATAGATTGTGTGCAGTCCCCTTACCCCTTCCACAGTAGTGAATGAGTTTTGGTAAACTCCTAGGGATAGTGTTACTTGCCTAGAATCACACTGTGAGTCTGTGTGCATTTGGGTAACCCTTGTGAGAGAAGCATTTGGTAACATCATGTATTTGCTGACAGATAACTGTTTTAAAACCTGTCATGTTGTCAAGTTTTAGTAGCATTAGAAGCCAGTCTTTGCATATGCATTGATAAAGTGAGTCAGACTTTGACACTGAAGTGCAGTACTGAAATATGTAGATTGGGTGTAGTCCCCTTACTCCTTCCAGAGTAGTGAATGAGTTTTACTAAAGTACAAGGGATAGTGTTGGTTGTCTAGAATCACACTGTGAGTCTGTGTGCATTTGGGTAACCATTGTGAGAGAAGCATTTGGTAACATTGTGTATTTGCTGACAGATAACTGTTTTAAAACTTGTCCTTTTGTGAAGTTTTAGTAGCATTAGAAGCCAGTCATTGCTTATGCATTCATAAAATGAGTTAGGCGTTGACACTAAAGTGCACTGCTGAAATATGTAGATTGTGTGCAGTCCCCTTACCCCTTCCAGAGTAGTGAATGAGTTTTGGTAAACTCCTAGGGATAGTGTTACTTGTCTAGAATCACACTGTGAGTCTGTGTACATTTGGGTAATCCTTGTGAGAGAAGCATTTGGTAACATCATGTATTTGCTGACAGATAACTGTTTTAAAACCTGTCATGTTGTCAAGTTTTAGTAGCATTACAAGCCAGTCTCTGCTTATGCATTGATAAAGTGAGTCAGACTTTGACACTAAAGTGCAGTACTGAAATATGTAGACTGTGTGCAGTCCCCTTACCCCTTCCACAGTAGTGAATGGGTTTTGGTAAACTCCTAGGGATAGTGTTACTTGTCTAGAATCACACTGTGAGTCTGTGTGCATTTGGGTAACCATTGTGAGAGAAGCATTTGGTAACATCATGTATTTGCTGACAGATAACTGTTTTAAAACATGTCTTGTTGTCAAGTTTTAGTAGCATTAGAAGCCAGTCTTTGCTTATGCATTGATACAATGAGTCAGGCTTTGACACTTAAGTGCAGTACTGAAATATGTAGATTGGGTGTAGTCCCCTTACTCCTTCCAGAGTAGTGAATGAGTTTTACTAAAGTACAAGGGATAGTGTTGGTTGTCTAGAATCACACTGTGAGTCTGTGTGCATTTGGGTAACCATTGTGAGAGAAGCATTTGGTAACATTGTGTATTTGCTGACAGATAACTGTTTTAAAACCTGTCCTTTTGTCAAGTTTTAGTAGCATTAGAAGCTTCAACTAGAAAAAAAAATCAAAATAAGAGGAAAACAGTCAAAGGAGACAAAGTATGGTAAAAGAAGGCAAAATCAGTAAAAGGAAATACGCAAAAAAATATTTTACAAGAGAGTAGTACATAATTTGCTGAAAGATGTGAAGAAATATAAAAAGAGAGCTCTATTTTATAAAAAGAAGAAGCATATTGAAACCATTGTTGAAAAGGCTTTTGAAGTAAAAAGGAAACTATTCATTTTAGTATTAAACAGAATTCGATCACTAGATAAACCAATCCATTTAATGAAGGCCAAAAGTAGGAGGAAAAGAGTAATTAATAGAAAACATTTTTGTGATTTTTTTGGGGAGAATGGAAACACAGTTCAAGTTCAGAGCCTTTCTTTAATGAAGAGAGTTATTTACAGAGCAATAATTTATTGTGTGCAGTTGACACCAGTGGTCGAGGTTATGAGGTTAGAGATGGTTGTCCAATTGACAAAGAGAAAATGGTTGAAAGAAATGCAGAAGAAGTGATAGCTGATGAAGTTCTAGGGGGACGTCCTAAACACCCTGTGTACACTTGGGTTTGCAGTGATATTCGTAGTGTACGACAAGAATCTATTGATAAATTATGTAGTTTTTTACGAGCATATAGTAAAAAACGTGTTGTACAAAAGATTAAGGTGTTGCAAGGACTAGACCCTTGCAGAGTGAGGAAAAATACTGGTTTGCAAGGTCATTCTCTGGCTTGTATTTCTAGGAAAGTTTGTCAAAGTGTTTTTCACCATTTCAGGATGTTGGCAGTACATCGTACTCAAATGCGGAAGTTAGTGAGAAGATTGTATTATGCAAAAAGTCCAGCATTAAAGTTAAATGAGTTGAACAGTGCTCTTTTGCGTGGGTCAGTATCAGATGTGAATAAGGTTTGTGATGATATTGAGTTTTGTTACTTTGGTGTTCAGCAAGAGAGTGCAGAAACTGACACATTAGTAGAACAAAATGTTGAAGACAATGTAGAACCCGTATTTGTTGTCGGCGAAGTCACTATAAAAATCAGACTAGGGGTGTCAATCTGTATTTAAAAAGTGAAATAGAAGATAATGATAAGTGGAAGGAATTTGCAACTTATTTATTGGTAGAGGATTGTTTTGATTTGGGAATTGAGCAGCGTATTTGCAAATATTTTTATAACAAATTAGATGAGAATAAAATGCCTTGAGACCCTCACGGGTGAGTAGCGCGCTTTATAAATGTGATTGATTGATTGATAATGATCTAGAGTTGGTTGCTATTCCTCCAGAGCTGATAGATTTAAATACGTATGAGTCTATTCTCATTCAATGTGTTCACCCGTTTCAGGCTATTGTTCGTATGGAGCCTAAAACAGGTAAATTACCTCCATCCCAGAGTTACAAAGAGGATTGAAAGGAAGAGTTGCGTATTTACCGTTAGATTTAAGGAAAAATATTGAAACTATTGGTGTAGACCATGCAGAAAATGAGCCACTAGTCATTCTAGTTAATGGTGTTCCTACTAAGAATAAGAAAATCTGGCAAGAGTTAGTGGATGTTAAAAAAGTGCAAAAGGCATCATTGTATCTGATAAAAAATAATGAGTACTATAGAAATGCGTTTGTAGGAGAAGAAGAAATAGATTTAGCAGAAGATACTGAAACATTAAGTGGACAAATTGAAAAAGTGGACATGTCTAGATGTGAAGAAATCTAAGAACATTACAGTGTACATCCACTTCATTCCAAAGAGGTGATGGGGAATACGATTGAGTTGTTTCAAATGAAAAAAGCAACAGGAAGTCCCATGAGTGTATGGGAAGAGAGCTTGGAAGCTCGTTCTTTCCCGCAGTTGTTTCCAACAGGAAAAGGTGGACGATATGATGAACGTCCTGTGCAGATTCCTACATCTGAATATCGGACAACAAGATTATATGCAGAAGATTCAAGATTTCGACAATGTATCCTTTATATGTTTCATCTTCTGTTTGAAAGTGACTTGTCTGGACTTTCATATGCAGTAAAAAACTGGAATGCATCTGCAAAATGGAACTGCAAAGGATTTTATGGATAAAGTGCATCAGAGAGATGATCATTTAGAATCTCAGTTGATTAATCTGATGGCATGTCAGCGTGGGGTACCGTCGTCATGGAGAACTGAAATGTATGCTACGGAACTTGGGAACTCCTACATGGTTTGTTATACTAAGCTGTGCTGAGTATGCTTGGGATGATTTACTTGAATTTCTTCGAGAGGCAAATTCCAATATAAAAAATATTGAATACAAGACACCTAGAGAATTGTGCTCTTTGGATCCAGTTAATGTATGCAGATATTTCAATCATAGATTTGAAGCTATGATATCTTTCATCTGCAATAAAAAGAATCCTCTTCTTGGAGAAGTTGTGGATTTCTTTTGGAGAAAGGAGTATCAAGCAAGAGGTGCTCCTCATATACATATGTTGTTATGGATCAAGGATGCCCCCAAATTTGGAACAGATTCAGATAATACTGTTTTGTCTTTCATTGAAGATTATGCCACATGTGCTGTACCAAATAGCGGAGAAGATAAAAACTTAAAACAACAAGTCTTACGATTCCAAAGCCATAGTTGTGGAAAATACTGTCGACGAAAGTACAAGTCAAAGGATAAGTTCTATACCAAATGTCGTTTTGGATATCCACGTCCTCTATTAGCCAAAGGAAGAGTGAACAGTTTTATGTCAGCTATGAACATACCATCACAAGGAAGTCTCCAAAAAATACCTACAACTTAAGAAGAAGCGAAGAATCAAAATGCATAAATAACTACAATCCAGTTATTTTATCCATGTGGAACGCTAACATGGATCTTCAGTATGTTGCGGACAATTCCATTGCTGTTGCTCGATATGTAACGTCCTACATTACTAAATCAGAAAAGACGGAATTGAAAGAAATGTGGGAAGAGATTTCTCACGAGAAGACTCTAAGTAAGAATTTATACAGTTTCAGTTTGAAGATGTTATCGCATCGTGAAATTGGAGCATATGAATGCTCAGATCGGTTATCATCTGCAAGTCTATATTACAAAAGTAAAAGAATCATTTGGGTGAGTTTAGGTCTGGCAGCAATGCAAAATCGGGTACTGAAATCTGTTCAAGAAATTGAATATTTAGTAGAAAAAGAACCAGAAAGTACAGATATTTTGAAAACGAATATGTTGGACACATATTACCCGAACAGAAGTCATCATCTTGAGAACATGTGTCTCTATGAAGTGCTGCCAAACTACACTTTTAAACGGAATACTACAGAGAACATCAATGATGGAAAATATGCAGTGATTGGTTCCGAAGAATGTCTGGTGAAACAAAGGAAAGGAAATTTAATTAATCACAGGAAACTGAGTTGCGACATTGCTGACAAAAGGGAATTTTACTATTTAGCCCTTTTGCAAATGTTCAAACCGTGGTGTTCAGAACTGGAATTACTTGTAGATTTTCAGAGCTATGAAGATTAATTCAATGCTTGTAAAGATACCATACAATGCAGTGCTTTTGCAAATTATGTGAAAATGTTGAATGATGAAATTGATCAAGAAGCTACAATTGCAGCTGAGATTGCTAGAGACAGTTCTCAAGACAGTCAAAGTTCTGCTGCACTGAGTCAAGATCCACTAGGACAACCAATTGTTGAAAATGAAGCAGCGACTGCCATGTATGAGGTGGAACAGCAATGTATCAAGCTCAAGAAGATGTAATACAGTTAGGAAACTTGGAAGAACAACTAAATGTTGAACAGAAACAAATATATCAACAAGTGAAAGAGCAGATTGACCATGGATTACCTAATGAAAAGAAAGGGCGCTCATGTACATAATTTCAACCTATCTGAATGTATGTGAGTGGTCAATCTGGAACAGGAAAAAGTTTCTTAATTAAAGTAATTACAAGTTATCTGCAGAAAACAACTGAGTCGCATTTGTCTGGTGTTGTCACTGCTCCAACAGGGTTGGCAGCACATAACATTAAAGGAATTACTTTACATCGTTTACTAATGCTACCAGTAGAGCATGAGAACAAATTGAAATACCACAAGCTATCTGGAGAAGCTTGTTGTGAAGTTTCAAGAGTCCTGAAGAAAATGAAACTTCTCATTATTGATGAAGTAAGCATGGTCTCAAACTTGATGCTTGCCTTTGTGCATTTAAAAAGCAGCAAATTCTGAAAACAGAGTATGACGTGTTATTTGGAGGAAAACACGTCATAGTTTTTGGAGATTTACTGCAACTGTCTCCGGTAAAAGGACAACCGGTATTTAAAACACTTGCACATGAAGATACCAGAAAGTATCTTGGTAGTGTTGGTAATGTGAACATTTGGACTTATTTTGAATACAAAGAACTGACATCAAATATGCGACAGGCAAATAATGCTGAATATGGAAGTATTCTTCAAGATATAAGAATTGGAATTCTGACAGAACATGGCAAACAAGCTTTGGAGAGTCGGTTACTTTGCAGTTTGTTTCCAAATGAAAATGTAGTTCCTGAGAAAGTGTACATGAAAATTGCAGAAAATAAATCAGTGATCTGCTTAATGCCAACACTGCGCGAGTGTTCTTTATTCAACGAAGAAATATTGAAACTGGAAAATGAAGAAATTATAAAAATGCAAGCCATCGATAAAATAGAGCATGAAGGAATCACTATTATTTTGACGGG
This sequence comes from Triturus cristatus, assembly GCF_964204655.1. Taxonomy (NCBI): domain Eukaryota; kingdom Metazoa; phylum Chordata; class Amphibia; order Caudata; family Salamandridae; genus Triturus; species Triturus cristatus. The sequence goes on from NC_140594.1 coordinate 683,888,169, forward strand.
AAAGTTGAAAACAAAACTGGATTCTTTAGAAAAAGAAATATCTAAAACAGCTGGTTTAGAAAAGACACTATATACATGTGTAAACTGTTGGGTAATTTTAAGGCTTAATTTGGATGTAGAAATAGGTTTAGTTAATGGAGCAATGGGTAAAGTGGTGGATTTTGTTAATTATCAGAAAAAAGAAGGAAATTAATTTTTTTAAATTTAATTTGATCAGATTGAAGAAGTTAAAGAAATTGGTTGTTGTTCAGTTCGGTTTTTGCTTGTTAAAGATTTATATGTCCGTAAGAAACAATTTACATTTTCTCTGGCATATGCAGTGACTATTCATAAATCTCAAGGATTAAGTGTAGACAGTGCATTGGTGAACATTGGATCTACCGTATTTAAAGAGGGTATGGCATATGTTGCTTTGTCACCAGTCAGAACATTATCTGATTGATTTTGATGAGACAAAGGTTACTGCAGATGCAAACTGTGTAAAAGAGTATAATAGGTTAAGAAGGGTGTATGCTCCCAATTTAGGTCAATATCCTGTATTTGAAAAGTGTGTGGTTGGTTGAAAAAGAAGGTTTGAGAATATCTGTACTGAAGGTGTAGAGAAGGGAAAAGAACAAGATAATGTTGTGATTGCAAGTAAAAAGAAAAAGGACACTATTGAAGAGATTGTTGGTTATCAGTTTGAAAATAGTTCAGGTGTCAACTGCTATGCTAATGTAGTGTTCAATGTTGTTTTTCATCTTGAAGGTTTGCAAGAACAAAATATGCAGAATCGGCAAAAAAGATTTTGTTCTCTATTGCATTCTGTTTATGAAGAATTGACAACAGATGCAAGTAAAATACAATCTGTTTCAGATGTTCGTAATCTTTTGGATGTGTGTTCTGGTTCTACACAATTTACACAAAATATCCAACAAGATGCTCAGGAATTTTTAATGTATATGCTTACCATTTTTTAAAATGAAGGTGTAGAAATAGAAAATATGTTTGGCCTTTCTTACAAATGGGAACATCATTGTGAAAATTGCATGTATACATGTACCACTAATGTAGACACTGAAAGATTTCTGTATTTAACATTACCAGACTGTAAATCAGTGTCTTTCAATAAATTAGTTAAAGGTGCAAATCAAAACATGGAGTGTAGCCAATGTAAATCTGAAATGTTATCCACATTATTTTTAACAAAATATGGACAATACATAATTTTAATGATGCAACGTTGTACAGCTGATGGAAGAAAATTGGATACTTTAATAAAGCAATTTGTAGCAACACAACTATCAATATCAGGAAGGACTTTTGTAGAAATTGCAATAATTTTCCATGATGGTCCTTCCACAACATCTGGACATTACACTGCCTATCTAAAATGTGACAAAGGCTGAACACTTTGTAATGATTCCCAGTTGGTTTTCAAACCTAATATTTTTAAAGTCAAAGTTTTAGGAAGATAATTCACTCTCTGAGGAATTTATTATTATAATTTAATAGGATTATCATTGGACAATTTACATAAAAAGGAGTGCAAAAATACCATTTGGCCTCAAGGAAAGGTATATGTTTGAATTATGGACTTTTTCGTGCTCATTGACTCGGTGAATATTTTAAAGCGACAACATATACAGTTTTTATAAGTTAAAGTTATAAAATTTTGTTACCCATAAGTATTTCATATATGTGTGATTTGTATTTTCTGGTATTTTACTGAGAATAGCAAGTTGGTTTTTTTAAACAATCTTTTTGATTGTTTTTTTTTCCCGCTGTTAAGTGATGAGTACGAGTGAAATCACTATTTCTAGTGAAATTCAATATATTCTGAGAACAGCAAAAAAGGCAAACAAACTACTTTGTTTAAATTATGCTGTGTTGTAAAAAATTTATTATTACATGTTATAACAATTTTTTCTTTTCTTTTACAGATCCTAATTCTAAAATAAGCAATTTACCTCAATTTACATTACAAAAAAAATGTGTACCATTTTTAATTTCTATTACTGTGAAGGTAAGTTTAACTAAGTGTTAATATGCAGAATGTGCAGATCTGCAAGAAGCTACAAAGTTTGAACACGTTTTTAAAAACACTCTGTTTATACCTATGTAGTTTTGAAATCTCTCTGTTATCAGATATCATGTGACCTCCAAAAAAACAGATTTGAGTGGTTCATAATATTTCCCATTGTACCTATTGATGGACCGCAATCATTTCAATCATTCTACAACCTCATCATACACACCACTTTGTATTGAAAGGGTGTTCTATAAGTGTTGTTGTGCGTGATTATTCATAGAACAAGACACATCTCCAGACTTATCAGAAATCATAGATCTCGATATGTGTGTGAATGCTGCACCATTCTCCAATTGGTGTAGGAAAGCACAACAAGGAGAATTTTTTTCATTTCTCCTCATTTTTTAATCTTCAATGCATGCTGAAATGTTCAGCATACATTGAAGGAGAAAAAATTGTTTTCTGATTGTTTTTGTGCAGGAAGGTGTGTCCTGCACAAAAACAAACAGCACATAACACAGATATCCTTGCACCATGGTGCAAGGGTACCTGTGTCACCACATGGTTGCAGTTTAAGCAGCTGTGAAGAGAGAAGCATAGATTTGGAACATATTTATGTACATATGTTGCATCCCTGTGCTTCGGAAGTACTACAGCACATTGCAGTGAAAGAGGTTACTGTGTGATGCTGCATAGTTCTGCACTTATACATTCACCATACGCTACTAATGCATTCATTCAGTCAATTACATACTACACATACATTCATCAAAACTTTCACACACTAACAAACAAATATAGCTATTTTTTTAAAACAGGAAAGTTAGTTATTAGAAGAATTTTTTTTTCTTCTTTTTTCTTTCATATATTTTTTGGGGGTTTTTTAACAATTTTAAATTTTTTGGGTTTTTCTTGAAAAAAAAGGAAAAAACAGAACTGGAGGAACAAAACAATGAACTTAAGGAAAAAAAAAACAACCTAGCAATGATGACTCTCTTGCTTTCAGCAGGTAAGATATATTGACTGCTCTCCATAGCATAAAACAGCATTGCATTTTATGCAGAGCACTTTCAGGGTTCAAAACTGTAGACGGATGTCCAAATTTTGCACAGAAGGCTCCACCCTTGAAATTCTTGGCTGCGATGGATCTGATGGAGCAGGAACAACTCTCATTCTGCGGCATTCCTCCCGAGCAAGGTTCACTGGATGGAGGGTCCTCAGATGCTTCATCATACTTGCTGTTCCGCAGGAATATTTTTTGTTCGGATCCCCACGGGACAACACTCTCTGGCAGATCTTGCAGGTTACTAAGGTGGCATTGGTTTTCGTTTGTCCCTCAGGAAAGGTGAAAAATGTCCACACCACAGATGAATATCTTGGTGGGCGTGTTGGTTCTTCCAAAAAATCATCCTCTGATGAATGAGGAGATCCTGGAGATGCCTGCTGCCCTGAAGCCATTGTTTGAAAAAAAAAAGTTTGAGCTAAGTGTAAACTTAGTCCAAAAAAGCTTCTTCTCTGCAAAGAGATGCTCCTCCAAAGAAGGTCAAAGAAGAATGATTGAAATTGGTGGGGTCTTTCAATAGTTAGAATAGGAAGTGTAATGAACCAATCAAATCTCTTTTTTTCAGGTCACATGGGATCCGCGCACCGTGCTCATAGGCAGCACGCACCCAGCGTACATCCGCAAAATTGAATTTAAAGGGAATATAGGAATAGAAATACAAATATATTACTTTTATGAGTGGTTTAGAGTTTGTCTTCAATTAATATTCACATGAAATACATATAGATATGTTTTTTCAAATGTAAAATATTTTGTGGGATTCGCGCACTCACAGCGTCATACACGCACATGACGTATCACGGAAGCACGCAAGTGTCCCGTAACGTGCATCGTATGTGTCGCGAATAGGCTTGGAGTCACGTACCGGTCGCATTGCAATCACGCACCAAACACGTACCCAACGCATACCGTATGCAGATGCTTTCGCGCAGGGATCGAGAAAGGTGCGCATAGGGTGCGCGAATCCCCCCAAAAAAGAAAAAAAAATAATAAAGTATTGAACATATAGTTTAAAAAATATTTTAAAAACAAATCATATTTTGTAATTTTTAAAAGAATTAATTGAAGAAATAGGTTAAAAAAATAGTGATAAAAAATATTTAAAAAAACATAATTAAAAGAATTGACACACTGAAATAGAAAAATGTAGAAATCTAATGAAAATCATTAAACATCATAGCTTTAGAGATAAGTTATAGATAGGAATTAGCATTTAAAAAACCTTTGAAATTCACTGAAAAAACCATAGGTTTCATGCACGTTATAGTTAGGAATTGGCATTTAAAAAACCTTAGAAATTCACTGATAAAACCATAGGTTTCAGGGGTGTTATTGTTAGCTGTACATTTCCCTCATACAAAACCCTAGAAATTCCCCCGTTATAGTTAGTTCAGCTAACTATAACTCGCGCCCCCGCAATTCACTGCTGATGACGTCACATATTACATCACTCATGACATGGTCAGTGACATCACTGATGACATCACTGATGACATCTCAAATTACATCACTGATGATGTCATTCATGTAATCATTTGATGCTTCTTGTCACACCCCAATATAACCTTTGATACACCCACTCTAAATTACATACTGCCACTCTCAAAACCATAGACAATCCAACACCAATAAGTAGATACCCCATCACTGACTCTTTTGTCTAAACACTCATCCACTCACTCACCCATACAGTCACTGAAACTTATGGTCACTCAGTACAGGACTATCATATGCACTCATACACCTATACAGACACTGCCACATCGCTACTCATCCATAGAGTTACTCACACATACACTCAGTCATGCAAGTAATTAATCACACTACCATTTACTCACCTATACAATTATACACGCACAAGCTCAATTACTCATACATATACTAGCAAATTCTTATGGTCTTATACAATCAATGATACAAGCATACACTCATCCATACAGCCAATCACACTATCACACACTCTCAGTTATAGTTATTTCTGTACTCCAACATACATATATACTGCTGTTCACATATGTACTAAATTACACATGCACTAATGAAATATATATTCACTCACTAACACAACCATACATACACTCACCAACCCATACAGTCCATCACAGATGCACTCTTAAAACCATGTACCCACTGAATCACCCACTCACACATCTATGCACAGAGTCACACACACTCCACCCACACAAACACTCAGGCACCCATACAGATACTTAGACAACCAATCAACAACCCACATAGACACTCATGTAGCTGTTCACAAACCCATGCAGCTGCTAACACACGAACAGACAGACAGATATAGAAATTCACGCAGTTTAGTCACTAGTCTGCACTTTCCTAGATTTAATCACTCACTTATAGAGTCAGTTACACATCTACTAAATCATCCATTCACACACTTATACACCCACTCATTCTTCCATAGGCCTTTCACTATAAATATATAAAACATATGTAAACTTTACAGAAACACACAGTCACTGGATGACGTCATCAGTGATTTCATCAGTGATGTCATTTGAGATATCATCAGTGATGTCATCAGTAATGTCACTGACCATGTCATGAGTAATGTAATATGTGACGTCATCAGCAGTGCATTGCGGGGGCGCGAGTTATAGTTAGCTGAACTAACTATAACGGGGGAATTTCTAGGGTTTTGTACGAGGGAAATGTCCAGCTAACTATAACACCCCTGAAACCTATAGTTTTTTCAGTGAATTTCTAAGGTTTTTTAAATGCCAAATCCTAACTATAACTTGCATGAAACCTATGGTTTTTTCAGTGTATATATATATATATATATACACATATATATATATATTCAGTGAAAAAACCATGGGTTTCACACACGTTATAGTTAGGAATTAGCATTTAAAAAACCTTGCAAATTCAGTGAAAAAACCATAGGTTTCACACACGTTATAGTTAGCTGGACATTTCACTCGTAAAAAACCAATGAAATTCCCCCGTTATAGTTAGTTAAGCTAACTATAACTCGCGCACCCGCAATCCACTGCTGATGACGTCACATATTACATCACTCATGACATGGTCAGTGACATCACTCATGACATCACTGATGACATCTCAAATGACATCACTGATGACATCATCCAGTGAATGTGTATTTTAATGAAAATTAAATATGTTTTATATATGTATATCTCACGGACGATAGAAGAATAAATGGGTATATAAGTGTCTAAATGGATGATTTGTTTTTGAAAAATTGATTGTATAACTGACTGATTAAGTGTATCTTAGTGAATATATGGCTTACAGAGTAATGTTTAAATATGTAATTATCTGTATCAGTCTCTCACTTTGTGTATAAGTGGCTGCATGGGTTGGTGAGTAGCTATATGGGTGTTTTTATAGGATATTAGGTGGTTTTTTGAGTATCAGTCTGAGTGTCTGCATGGTTCGGTGGGGGGTATTATGTAGTGCATAGGTGCATGAATGAGTGACTCACTGGTTGTATGTGTTGAAGACAGCATGTGTGCAGGACTGTATGGGTGGATGAGTGTGTGTATGGGTGTGTTAGTGAGTGAATGACTGTCTCAATAGTGTCTTTATGAGTAACTACATATGTTTTAAACTACTATATGTGACTATTGGTGTATATAAGTGAGTATATGTGAGAGTGAGAGATTAAAAGAGTTCCTGTATGAATAAGTATGTGTTTCTATAAGTGATTGTTTAAAAGACTAAGTATGTGTAACTTTCCGTAGAAGTTAGTGTGGTGGTGTGTGTATAACTGTATATGCAAATAAATCTATGTTTGATTCTTTATTTTCATGAGTGAGTATGTGTGTCAGTAACTCTGTGGATGAGTGGCATTTTGTAGCAGGATGTATAGGTGTACAAGTACATATGATGAGTGAGTACATGTATGAGTGTCTGTACAGGACTGTTCGTGAATGTGTGGATGTGGATGTGGATCTTAGAATTACTGAAGAGGTTGTTGTAACTGGTATTGGTATGTCCATTTTTTTGAAAATTTTAGTCTCTATTTTTGAATGTGTGTTTCAAAGGTTATATTAGGGTGAGAGGAGGTCTGCCACTCTGTCACAAGGATGATGTCATCAGTGATGTCATTTGAGATGTCATCAGTGATGTCATGAGTGATGTCACTGACCATGTCATGAGTGATGTAATATGTGACGTCATCAGCAGTGGATTGCGGGTGCGCGAGTTATAGTTTGCTTAACTAACTATAACGGGGGAATTTCATTGGTTTTTTACGAGTGAAATGTCCAGCTAACTATAACGTGTGTGAAACCTATGGTTTTTTCACTGAATTTGCAAGGGTTTTTAAATGCTAATTCCTAACTATAACGTGCGTGAAACCAATGGTTTTTTCACTGAATTTGCAAGGTTTTTTAAATGCTAATTCCTAACTATAACGTGTGTGAAACCCATGGTTTTTTCAGTGAATTTGTATGGTTTTTTAAATGCTAATTCTTACCTATAACGTGTGTGAAACCCATGGTTTTTTCAGTGATTTAATATGGTTTTTTAAATACAAATTCTTATATTAAACGTGTGATTTTTTTTTTTTATTTGCAAGGTTTTTTACTTTTTTTTTTTTTTTACTTTATATTCTCTTTAAACACTATGCTTAAATGTAAAAAATTCTGCAATATATTATTTTTTCTCATTTTTTTTTACCAAACAGGTAAGATATATTAGTATAACATAGTGATTCTTTGGTTTTTTTTTTTCGTTTTTTTTATTGTTTTTTTTTACGTGCGCGTACGGTAAGCTTACGGTAAGCGTACGTTTTGCGTAATGTACGTAATATTTCTATTCTTTTTGCGTATGGTTACGCAATTTACGTAGTCGTGCATACTGCGTACGTGGCGCGTAAGCGCATACGCTACACGCGCACGTTACGCGGAAGTGTTGGGGCGTGCCTGTTATGCGCATGCGCACGTGCGCGTGTCTTTTATACGCGCATGCGTACTTTTACCGTAAGCGCTCCGTAAGCGCTCCGTAAGCGCTCCGTAAGCGTAACGTACGCGCACGGTGGGTCATGTGATCAAGAAACAAAACTTTTGATTGGTTTAAAGTACTTTCAGTTCTAGAACTCTCCTACACCACACCCATTCCCCTCATTTCTGTTTGTGATCCCTTAGGAGAAGGAGCTGAGTTGTCTTTGGGATACGATGGCAGACCAGCACTCCTCTTCTGTGAGTGAGGCTAGCAGCACCACCATCAGGCAGAGAAGGAGGAAACAGAAGAGCTCTTTTATATGGGAGTATTTTACTTTTCCTGAGGGCGAGAAAAAAGTAAATGCTGCTTTAGTGACTTGCAAGCTGTGCCAGCGTGTACTTTCTAGAGGTAATCCTAACAAGAAGTATTCCTTTGGGAATCACACTATGTTGAGACACCTTGAGGATGTACACCCTAGGACACATGCTCGACATACTAGAGGAAACCCTTCAGTAAGTCGTGCAAGCACATCCACAGCAGCTCAGCCGAGTCCATCTTCGGCAGCTCAGCTGAGCCCTTCATCTGTGGGGGCAGATTCACCTTTTTCTGGTCCTTTGGAAACTAACCATCGATTTGCGAGGGTTACAATGCGGTGCTCAAATTGCCATGGTCTAATTGTTCGTGGGGAGACCAGTGTTCCCCTAATTAACAACAGAATAGACCAGCACATTTGTCCTACCAGCTAATATTCCCATTCTTCCTTTCCTCTGTCCCTGCATGAACACAACGGCTCTTTTAAGAGCCAACCTTACCTCTCAACTTTTTTTTAATTTTTTCTTTAAAACTTTTTTTTGTTTTTTTTACCGTAAGCGTATTTTTTTTTTTTTTTTTTTTTAAAACACTAAAAAACAATTATCACATTACAAGGTCTTTGAGGGATTAATAACGAAATACTGAAAATCTGTTTGAGGAGAAGTGGAAAAAAGGGACCATCTAATTTCTGACTTACCTGACCCACCCAAAAATTTTATTATCAATTTAAATTTAATTGAAATTGCTTGTAAAAATGGTTTTATTTTTCGAAAATTTTCTTTCTCAATCTGAAAAAAAAGAAAAAAGTATTAATATTTAATAAAACATTTTATAATACAGTACACGTATTTACATATTTTCCAAAAACAATTTTTTGCCATTTTTTTGCTGTTTTCAGAATATATTGCATTTCACTATTAATCGTGAAAGCAATTGCATTCATCACTTAACAGCGGGCAAAAAAAAAATAACAATCTCAAAGATTGTTTTAAAAAAGCCCAGAATCTCTTCTCACTTAAACATAACATTATAGAAATGCAAAATATTCAAAAAAAATATCATCTAATAACAATAACTATTTCTAAAAAATACCGTCTGACAATTTTGTTTCAGAAGCATAATCACAAAAATAATATATCTCAAATAACTCCACAATACATCTGGTTACCTTTCCTTTAGGCCAAATGGTAATTTTAAAATTCTTTTTTGATTAAATTTCCAATGGTAATCCAATAAATTTCCAAAATTTAAATTGTACAGATGTTACCGATTCTCTCTAAAATTTTGGTTTCCGAAAGATTAATTAGGAATTAAATAAGTCCACAATACATCTGGTTACCTTTCCTTTAGGCCAAATGGTAATTTTAAAATTCTTTTTTGATTAAATTTCCAATGGTAATCCAATAAAATTCCAAAATTTAAATTGTACAGATGTTACCGATTCTCTCTAAAATTTTGGTTTCCGAAAGATTAATTAGGAATTAAATAAGTCCACAATACAATTGGTTACCTTTCCTTTAGGCCAAATGGTAATTTGAAAAATCTTTTTATTTGAAAATTCCAATGGTAGTCCAATAAAATGGTAAAATTGATTGGTACAGATGTTGCCAATTCTCTCTAAAATTTTGGTTTCAGGAAGATTAGATAGGAATTTGCTAAATCAAAAGGCAAACGTTGCTTAAAAACCAATTGACAATCATTACACATTGTCCAGCCTTTTTTACATTTTAGATGAACTGTGTAATGACCAGAAGTTACAGTAGGTCCTTCATGGAAAATTATTGCAACTGTTACAAAAGTTTTTCCTGAAATTGATAATTGCTGTCCTGTAAACTTCTTTATTAAAGTACCTAATTTTGAACGATCAGCTCTACATCGTTGCATCATTAAAATTACATACTGTCCGTATTCCTTTAAAATTAACGTTGAAAACATGTCAGATTTACACTCACCGCATTCCATGCTATGATTAGCATCTTTAACTAATTTAGCAAAAGTGACTGTTTTACTCTCTGGCAATGTTAAATAAATAAACCTTTCAGAATCAACATTAGAGCCACATGTATTGAAACAGTTTTCACAACTATGTTCCCATTTATAAGAGAGACCAAACATATTTTCAATGTGTACCCCTTCTTCTTCCAGTACCTGAAGAAAATACATCAAGAATTCCTGTGCGTCTTGCTGTACATTTTGAGAAAACTGTGTACATCCTGAACATACATCTAAAAGTTTTCTAATTTCAGTAGCACTTTCTATTTTAGTTTTATCATTACTCAGCTTTTCAAAAAGGAGACTCAACTCAGAACAGAATCTTTTTCTCTGATTTACTATTATCTGCTCTTGCAAACTTTCAAGATAAAATACAACATTCAGCACTACATTAGCGTAGCAGTTGACACCAGAGCTATTTTCAAAATGACAACCAACAACCTCTTCAACATTTTCCTTTTTCTTTTTGCTTGCAATTACATCAGTCTTCTTTTTGTTTCTCCTCTCTACATCCTCATTACAGATATTCTCAATTCTCCTTTTTCGAGAAACAACACTTTTTTCCAACACAGGATACTGACCTAAATGAGGAGCATAGGTTCTTCTTAATCTATTATACTCCTTTACACAATTTGCATCAGCACTAACTTTTGAGTCATCAAAGTCTATCATAAATAAACCAGATAATGTTTTCACTCGTGACAAAGCAACATAAGCCATACCTTCTTTGAACACAGTTGAACCAATGTTCACAAAAGCACAATCTACAGTCAATCCTTGAGACTTGTGAATAGTTACAGCATATGCTAGAGAAAACGGAAACTGCTTCCTACGTACATATAAGTCTTTCACAAGCATGAAACGAACTGTACAACGACAAATGTCTATAACTTCTTCTATCTGATCAAATTTTATTTGTAAACATTCAATTCCATCTTTTTTCTGGTAATTAATAAAACCCACAACTCTTCCCATAGCTCCATTCACTAAACCTTTTTCAACATCCAAATTTCTCCTTAAAAATACTCTACAGTTCATGCAAACATATAGATTTTTTTCTAATCCAGCAGTTTTGGAAATGTTCTTCTCTAGTGAATCCAATTTATTTTTCAGTTTGCCTGTTAATGTAATAGTAATTCTTTCATGCTGAATTTTGTCCACTGCTTCCAATTTCCTAATCTCTTCCTTTTCCAATTTCAAAAGTTCCTCATTGAATATTGAGCATTCACGTAGAGTTGGCATTAAGCAGATTACACTTTTCTTTTCTGCAATGTTCTTGTATATTTTCTCTGCAACTATTTCTTCCTTTGGGAATAAATTATGTAGCAACCGACTCTGTAATGCTTTCGTGCCAGCTTTAGTGAGTAGTCCAATTCTGATATCTTTCAGAATACTTCCATATTCTTCATCGTTTGCTTGCCTCATATTAGTAGTAAGTTCCTTGTACTCAAAGAAGGACCAAATATTTGCATTACCAATGCTTCCCAATGACTTCTTTGTGTCTTCATGTGTCACAGTATTAAACACTGGTTGTCCTTTAACTGGAGTAAGCTGTAGAAGATCCCCAAAAACTATGACATGTTTTCCACCAAATAACACGTCATAGTCTGTCCTTAGAATTTGCTGCATTCTTAAATGCACAAAGGCAAGCATTAAGTTTGATACCATGCTCACCTCATCAATAATGAGAACTTGCATCTTCTTCAATACTCTTGAAACTTCCAAGCATGCTTCTCCAGTTAGCTTGTGGTATTGTATTTTGTTCTCATGCTCCACTGGTAACATTAGCAAACGATGTAAGGTGATTCCTTTTATGTTATATGCTGCTAACCCAGTTGGAGCAGTAACCACACAAGACAAAGTTGAATCAGTTTTTTGCTGTAGGTGGCTTCTGATGACTTTTATTAAGAAACTTTTTCCAGTTCCAGCTTGTCCGCTTACATACATACTGATTGGTTGAAATGATGTGCATGAGCACTCTTTTTTTTCATGTAGTAATCCGTGATCAATTTTGTTTCTGATCTCTTCATAAATTTGTTGCTGCTCTTCATTCAGTTGTCTTTCCAAATTTGGTAAGTCTATTAATTCTTCTTGAGCTTGATTCATAGCCATTTCCACTTCAGTCATAGCTATTGCAGCTTCATTTTCAACGATTGGTTGTCCTAGGGGAACTTGACTGAGTGTTCCAGAACTTTGGCTGTCTTGAGAACTGTCTCTAGCTACTTCAGCTGCAATTGTAGTTTCCTGTTCAATTTCTTCATTTAACATTTGCACATAATTTGTGAAAGTACTGCATTCTATGCTGTCTTTGCAAGCATTAAAGGAATCTTCATAGCTTTGAAATTCTCCCAGTAGTTCGTCCTCTGAACGCCATGGTTTAAACAGCTGTAAAAGAGCCAAGTAGTAAAATTCCTTTTTGTCAGTAGTGTCGCAACTCAGCTTCCGGTGATTTATCAAACTTCCTTTTGTTTGCTTCACCAAACATCCTTCCTCACCAATGACTTTATATTTTCCATTGTTGATGTCTTCTGTGGCTTTCCGTGAATAAATGTAGTTCTGCAGCACTTCATAGAGACACATGTTCTCTAGATGAAGACTTCTCTTTGGGTAATATGTGTCCAACATGTTTGATTTCAAAATATCTGTACTTTCTGGGTCATTCTCGGCCAAATATTCAATTTCTCCAACAGATTTCAGTACCCGATTTCTCATTGCTGCAAGGCCTAAACTTGCCCAAATTATTCTTCTTGATTTCGAGTAGAGACTTGCAGAAGATAACCTATCTGAACATTCGTAGGATCCAATTTCTCGATGCGATAACATCTTTAAACTGAAACTGTATAGCTTCTTACTGACAGTCTTCTCGTGAGAAATCTCTTCCCACATTTCTTTCAATTCAGTTTTTTCTGATTTAGTAATGTACGACGTTACATATCGAGCAACAGCAATGGAATTGTCAGCTACATACTGTATATCCATGTTAGCATTCCACATGGATAAAATGACTGGGTTGTAGTCATTTATATTTTTTGATTCTTCTTTTCTTTTTAGGTTGTAGGTATTCTTAGGTGATTTTCTTGTAATAGTATGTCTCACAGCTGACATAAAACTGTTTACTCTTCCTTTTGAAAGAACAGGTCTAGGAAATCCAAATCGACATTTAGTGTAGAATTTATCTTTGCTCTTGTATTTCCGTCGACAGTATTTTCCACACCGATGACTTTGGAAACGTAAAACTTGCTCCTTTAACTTTTTCTCTTCTGTGCTTTTTGGTATAGCACATGTTGCATATTCTTCAATGAAAGATAACAATGCTTCATCAGTATCTGTTCCAAACTTTGGGGCATCCTTGATCCACAACAGCATATGAATATGAGGAGCACCTCTTGCTTGGTACTCTTTTCTCCAAAAGAAATCCACAACTTCTCCAAGAGGTGGATTTTTTTTATTGCAGATGAAGCACATCATGGCCTCAAATCTATGATTGAAATATCTGCAAACATTAACCAGATCCAATGAGCACAGTTCTCCTGCTGTCTTGTATTCGATGTTTTTAATGTTTGAATTTGCCTCTCGTAGAAAATCCAGTAAATCATCCCAAGCGTACTCGGCACAGCTTAGGGTAAGGAACCATGTTGGAGTTCCTAAATTCCGTAACATGCATTTTAATTCACCATGGCGTCAGTACCAATATTCATTTGTCCCACGCTGACAAGCCATCAGATTGATCAGTTGTGTTTCCAAATGATCATCTCGGTGCTGCACTTTCTCCATAAAATCCTTAGCAGACACATTTTGTAAATGTACTCCACTTTTTAAAATGTGATTTACTGCATAAGATAATGCAGACAAGTCGCTTTCAAATAAAAGATGGAACAAATAAGGAATACTTTGTCGAAATCTTGGATCTTCTGCATATAGTCTTGTAGTCCGATACTCAGAAGCTGGAATCTGTTCTGGACGTTCATCGTATCGTCCTCCTTTTCCTGTAGGAAACAGCTGGGGAAAACATCGAGCTTCCAAGCTCTCCTCCCATACACTCACAGGAGATCCTTTTGCTTTCTTCATCTGAAACAGATCAATAGTGTCTCCCATGACTTCTTTTGAATGAAAAGGATGTATGCTAAAATATTCATAAATTTCTTCTTCCTTTGACTTGTCCACTTTTTCAATTTGTCCAGTTGGTGTTTCTGTGTCTTCTTGTAAATCTTCTTCTTCTTCTTCTATATAAATTGATTCATACCATTTGTTATTCCTTTTCAAATACAAATTTGCTCTTTGTACTTTCCGTACATCTACCAGCTCCTGCCAAATCTTCTTATTCTTTGTAGGTACACCATTAACCAGAATAACTAATGGTTCAGTTTCCAAAGTATCTGCATCAATAGTTTCCATATTTTTTTTCAAATCCAAGGGCAAATACACCACTCTACTTTTTAAACCTCTCAGTAAATCTGAAGGAGGTAATTTACCAGTTTTGGGCTCCATACGTACTATGGTCTGGAACGGATGAACACATTGAATGAGTATAGACTCATATGTATTTAATTCAGAAAGTTCGGCAGGAATAGCATCCAATTCTAAATTATTATGTACAGCTCTGGTCGGCATTCTATTTTCTTCTAACTTACTATAACAGTATTTACAAATACGCTGATCTTCACCCAATTCAAAACAATTTTCAAGAAATATATATGTGGCAAAATCCTTCCACTTATAATTATCTTCATTTTCACTTTTTCTGTAGAGATCAACATTCCTGGTTTGTTTTTTATAATGAGTTCTGCGGCAACAAATACAAGTAATATTTGGTCTTTCATTAGAGATTATTGCAAATTTTGTCATGTGATCATTACATTTCTTACTTACAGAGGGTTCTACATTCTCTTCCACTTCTTCCTCAATAACTGTGTCATTACCTGCACTGTCTTGTTCTGGACCAAAGTAACTAAACTGAATTTCATCAGTAACCTTCTCTACATCTGATACCGATCCACGGAACAGAGCCCTATTCAATTCATCTAACTTTATTGCTGGACTTTTAGCAAAATACAATCGTCTCACAAACTTTCTCATTTCAGTATGATGAACAGCCAGCATCCTAAAATGATGAAAAACACTTTTACACACTTTTCTAGATAGACAAGCCAGAGAATGTCCATGCAAACCAGTATTCTCTCTCACTCTGCATGGATCTAGACTTTGAAGCACCTTAATCTTCTGTTTTACACTTTTTTTACTATATTCTCTTAGAAACTCACGAAATTTATCAATAGATTCCTGACGCACAGTGCAAATACTACTACAATTCCAAGTATACACTGGGGCTTTAGGACGTTTCCCCATAGCCTCATCCGCCATTCACTTGTTCCTCATCTCTTGGAACCATTTTCTCCTTCTCCATTATACAACCATTTTTCACTTCATAAGCACGACCTCTGGTGTCAACTGCATGCAGCAAACTATTACTTTGAAGATAACTCTCTTCATTAAAAAAAGGTTCACTACTTGAACTATGCATCCATTCCCCTAAAAACACTTTACAAAAGTTTGTTCTTTTCACTAGTCTTTTCCTTTTGCTTTGTGATTTCAGTACATTGACCATTTTATCTAATGTACGCATCCTGTTCAAAATTAAAATGAATAGTTTCCTTTTTAATTCTAAAGCCTTTGCTACAATGGCTTCAATTTCTTTTTTTCTCTTATAAAATTTAGCTTTTTTCTTATATTTCTTCACATCCTTTATCAAATTGGACATAACTCTTCTCTGAAACATTTTTCTACGAATCTCTTTAAACGCTGTTTTTCTTTTTAAGTTAATCTTTATTGTTTCTGAAGGTATATTTGCATTAACTAAATGCTCAATTTTTTCCTGTTGTTTTCTATTTAAAACATTATTTCCAGTACAGACATTTTGTACATTTTTCCTTTTTTTGAAGATATTGTTTAAAAAATCTTTTGTCTGCTTACCAGAAGACTTTCTCTTTTTCCCAACATGAGCATCTCCAACTAACTTAGGTCCTCCAGTTGTCTTCAAATATAGATTTTTTTTGTGGTTTTTCCTTAGTCTGGATTTTGTAGGCATCTTAAATTTTGTTCACTGCTCTTCAGCAATACCTGAAAAAAACTAAAAAGAAATCCTTTATTTTATTTAAATATATTACTATATTTTTTATGATCTTTTCAAATCTTAAAATACTATGTACCCCTTTCCTACAAGTGAAAATCACAATAACACCATCACAAATTAAATATCTAAAAACAATTCCTGTGTGCACACAGAGTCATGGTTTCATATTAGGCAGAAAACGAAATTTCTTTGCCAATTTGAAAGTACACTTACTACTCTTTTTTTGGCAAGTGATAAGTACTTTTACAGTCTGACACATTTTCAATCCACTTTTCAGATTCTGAAAACTGCACATGTCCAAACAGCTTTTTGAGTCCAGGAACATGTGTAACCTGGGTGAATGACTACACTCCAGCAAGGGCAACCAGCCTTAGTGATGCTGAATGTATTTGCATTACTCACTGCAACCTCAAACCCCACTCGGTTGTGAATACTATGCATGATTCTACAGGGTAAGCAGCTGGGTGTGTGCAAAGAGTCTGCTTCTGCAGAAAAATAGCTGCCCCTTTCCTACTAATGCAAATGTAAATTTACCAGAGTAATACGCAATAAATGTCTGGCAACAATTCCTCTTTGCACACAGAGACATGGTTTGATATTAGGCAGAAAACGAAATTTCTTTGCCAATTTGAAAGCACACTTACTACTCTTTTTTTGGCAAGTGATAAGTACTTTTACAGTCTGACACATTTTCAATCCATTTTTCAGATTCTGAAAACAGCACATGTCCAAACAGCTTTTTGAGACCAGGAACATGTGTAACCTGGGTGACTGACTACACTCCAGCAAGGGCAACCAGCCTTAGTGATGCTGAATGTATTTGCATTACTGACTGCAACCTCAAACCCCACTCGGTTGTGAATACTATGCATGTTTCTACAGGGTAAGCAGCTGGGTGTGTGCAAAGAGTCTGCTTCTGCAGAAAAATAGCTGCCCCTTTCCTACTAATGCATATGTCTGCACCGTACACCCCACCCGTGTATGTCCGCACCGTACCCCCACACCCACGTATGTCCGCACCGTACCCCCCCACCCGCGTATGTCCACACCGTACCCCCACACCCACGTATGTCCGCACCGTACCCCCACACCCGTGTATGTCCGCACCATACCCCAGGCGTACCCCAATCCTCGCGTATGTACGGTGGGGGGGAGGCTGGGGGGGGCCGTACGACTCGTACCCCGGGCACAAGTGTACCCGGGCTAGGGGTCATACAAACTTCGTTCCGTACGGGACATTTTCCATATGCTTGTGTATTCGGAACGCCGGTACAGATCGTACTTGCGCGCTCGGACTTCAGTTTTACGATTTGTATGTAAAACTGTCCAGGTACGTCTCGTAGACTTTTCCCGAAGCGTTTCGTATGTATTTTTCACGTACGAATCGTACTTCGCCGTTTGTATGGGACTTGTACGATTTGTACGTAAAAAAATACGGATACGAGTCATACGGTAAGTTTTTTTTAACGGATCGGAATCGGCACCATAATATATCAAATATATGCTTACTTACTAACAATTTTTAATAATTATTTTAATAACTTATAATCTGTTTAAAAATATCATATAAATTAGAAATACATCTATACACATAAAACAATAACATAATTAATAATTATATAACTATATATTACAAATCAAAAAATTTAAATTATTTTTAATCTTTTTAAAATTAATTATATACTACAATAATTAAAATAATACAAAAAATATTAGATAGCGGAGGTAATAAAATTACTATTCCAACTCCAAACAGTGCAATAGTAGGGAAAATGTTGGATAGCGTAGGGGTAAAAATTACTATTCCCACTCCAGTGAGTGCAACAGTAGGGAAAGTGTTGGATAGCGTAGGGGTAACAATTACTATTCCCACTCCAGTGAGTGCAACAGTAAGGAAAGTGTTGGATAGCGTAGAGGTAAAAATTACTATTCCCACTCCAGTGAGTGCAACAGTAGGGAAAGTGTTGGATAGCCTAGGGGTTAAAATTACTACTCCCATTCCAGTGAGTGTACAGTGTGGAAAATGTAGGATAGCGTAGGGGTTAAATTAACATACTTACTAATTAAATAATTTTTGTAAAATAAGTAACATTAATAATTAAGTAACTAAAAAATAGATTAATATTAAATACCAATAAAATAAAATTAATATTTACTTAAATAACATTAAATTACATCCCACCCTACTCCCCCATAAACACACAACCCGTTACACATAAAAAAGAACACAATTAATGTAATTATCAATTAATCAATTAATAAAAATGAATTATCATTTAATAATAAATTAACAATAAATTAATTAACAATAACAATAAATAAAACATCATAATAAATTAATTGTAATTAATATAATTATAAGTTAATCAATTAATAAAAATTAATTACCAATTAATAATTAATTAACAATAAATTAATTGTCAATAACAATAAGTTAAAAAATATTAATTAATTAATTATAATTAAATTACTTCCCACGCTATTCCCCTATAAACCCACAACCCGCTATGACACTAAAACGCAAAATTTACTTTTCTAAACATTTAATACATATATTTAAATATAATAAAAATACATTACAAAAATGTTAAACACATATAAAATACATAACACTAATATAAATATCGATATTATTAACAACAATATTTTTTTCGATATTACTTACTTCGATATTATTTACTGCGATATAAAAAAACTGATATTACTTACCTTAAGGTCGATATTCTTGACATCGATATTCTGTCCCTACGATATTAAAAACTCGATATAAAAAAATCTATATTTTGACTGCGCACCCAATATAGCATGGCAAGCTGAATTTGGAAGACTGAGTTCAATCTTGGCCCAAATATGGTGTGCTCTTGTGCAATCTGTTTTAGGATCTGGGCAAGCTCCTACAGAAGAACTTTAGTACATTTCTTAGCTGAGGAGCATGGAAACAACATTAATGGTATGTGCAGGCTATGAATGTTTAATTTTTAAACATTATTTGAACTATTGAACCCACCTGTGACAAGAGGACTTTCTCAACTCTAACTATACACTAGCCCACAAAAGTGGACATTTTTATCAACTAAGGGCCAGATTTAGAGTTTGGCAAATAAGATACTCCTTCACAAACATGATGGATATCCAGTCTGCCATATTACAAGTGCATTATATTCCACGGCACTTATAATACAGTGGACAGGACAGAGTATGCCATCCACCAAACTAAATCAGGCCCTATATTCTGAAGTCCATCAGCGCCTGGTGCTCTGCTGCTTCTCATGGAATCAAATAATGCTCATAAAATTTTCAATTTTAATTTTAATATCCAATGTTTAATCTGGGGCATGATGTGGTGAATGGACTTTTCAGGAGTCTTCGGATATTACTTTTATATTGGCTTGCCAAAATTCCCCGCAAGTCTCTGGCCTTGAAAATTGCTTTCCTCACAGACAATGGTCAAATCTTAGTCAATCATTTCTTATTTAATATTATGAATTTATGCTTTGCAGTCTTGATTCTTATAATCGAACAATTTACTTCTATCATTTGAAAATTAAAAAGCAACTTCCCAAACAAGGCACGCCCTGCTCAGCTCTCTGAGTTGAACCAAACATAATGCTTCACTACGGGCCAAACTGATACGCTGGCAATCAGGATCTCCTCTCAGTAAGTAGCGACTTCATCTTCATCGTTAGCGGGGTTGTATGAGCGTAACATGGTGTTATATCCTGACTTTAGTAAATGCAATGCTATTTACCACCAATGGAATTTTACTTTGATGATGCTGTTTAGAATGTTATGATTCAGTCAGAGAAGACACAGTTGAGTGGGCTGAGCAACTTGATGGCTGCTCCTGGTGGGGTCTCCCTGTGATCTTGTAACTATCTTCAATAAAACCTCTTTGAATCATCTCAACCTGCTTGGACTTGATCACTACAATTTTTTGCGACGATCTTCAAAAGAACCCACATCTATCACCTCTTCAAACCTCAAGCTAATTCAAGTACAGACTCTACAGCTACTCAAGCTAAGCACCTACTTTCAACTGGCATCCTTGACCCCACCAGTGACCTCCCATCGGTCGCCCACTGCAGGCTGCCAGTTGTTTAGTGCTGTGCCTTCAGTGAGGGTATGCCTACTTACTAAAGTCTACGCTTTGTGCTGTGCCTTCAGCCAGGGTAAGCCTGCCAATTTCTGCACCTGCCAACGTCTGCGTCTTATGCTGTGCCTTCAGTGAGGGTAAGCCTGCCAACGTCCGTGTTCTGTGCTGTGCCTTCAGTGAGGGTAAGCCTGACATTCTTCAAGTCTTCAAGCCTGCCACCATCTGTATTTTGTGCTGTGTCTTCAGTGAGGGTAAGCCCGTTTTATCGTCTTCAGTACCACACATCGACGTCTACACTGTCTGGTGAAGAAGTGTGTCTTTTCATGTGTGCGCCAACCATGGTTTCTCTTGTATCTGGATGCCTGTTCTATTCAAGTATCCTGCACTTCTCTACAATCCTGCGCTTTCTATAGTCATTCAATTATCCTGCACTTCTCCACAATCCTGCGCTTCCTATAATTGCTGCAGCTTCAAGTGATCTGATTTATTCAACGTACTACTTTGAAAAGGTGTCTTTCCCCTGCTACTGCTACTGAATCCTCCTACTTTGGGACTGAACCTGTACACCTCCTGAAGTGTGCGTTTCGAAGAGTTAGTGTGGTGTGACTCAACTTGCACTCGGACAGAAGCTGTTTGATTTGTTTTGGCAGTGCCAGAGGGAAGTGGGCATCCTACATCGTTAAGTCAACTCTATTGTTAGAGATATGCACTGTACTATGTTTGTTTATGTGGTCCCACTGTACCAAAGAGTGTCTGAGGGACTTGTTAAGGACGTTGAATGGTGAATGTTTCACTGAACTTGGACTTTGTTCGCATCAGGACACTGTTGACAACAGGCGCTGCTGGTGTTTTGCGAGTTTTTATAGTTCAGGCTATTGTGTCCGTGGTTGATGGCCACCTTTTGAGACTTCTCTCTGTAGGGTATTTCCAACTGCCATGTTGCCTTTTCAAAAGTATGTCGTGCGCAGTTGGAGCAGAGTGCGCTCTTACCTCCTATTTCGGTCCCGTGAGGTTTCCATGGTACTTGTCTCGTGCTCCTCTGTCTTCCCTGCGATCCCGCACGCACAGACGTACCGCGAGCCATCCGGCTCGACGTAGGGTGCGTGACGCCATCTTACGGTTGGCAGAAGGGATCCATATGCTGCAATACGGTGGGCATCATTTCCTCGAACAACGCTGCCTCAACCAACAACTCATTCATCAGCCAGCCCCAACAGCTGCAGGACGTCTCTGACTGCTCGGCCTCAGGCTCCCATTCACTGCCCTGTCGCCCCTCTAAAGAAAATTACATTCTCCAGGCGGATCTATGTACTGCCAAGCTGCTTGTTTTCAAATAATTAACCTTTGAAGCCCCTGCCTCCCACTTTGGAGACTCTAGGAACTTTACGGGCAGTTTAACTTCAAAATACATGCTCACCACTGTCCTGAAGATGAACCCCAATAATTGGGTTCGAAACGCCGTCGACCACCCCACAACATGAATTCCTTATAACTTGTAAAGATCAATTATGGAATTCAACTACTATATTGTTGTCAATGCGATGTCTTTTTAAAACTACTATCACTATTTCACACCACGCTTTTCTTATTTTGTGAGCATTCTAAAATTGACTTTGTTTAAATAAATACCTGCTATCTTTTGACTTACATGACCCTTTACGTACTTTGTCTCCTGCTCCCTACGGAATTGATTTCACTTATCTTAAAAAACAAGTGACCCTGCCTGGGTCACCTTTTCTATTGGACCCTTTTGGGCCATCCTTGAACCATTGTTCTTAACTCTTCATTATCACCCCAGGTTCACATATCGGGGTACCCTTGTCTCCTAAAACCTCAACCAACAACTCAACAACATTGCCTCAACCAAGTTTAACCATTTCAGATGGTGCCGGGTTACGACACACTACCCGCCGTTTCTTCCTCAACTGCATTTCAAGCAACCGTCATCGTCGAGGGACTCATTCTGGAATGTAGACTTTTACAAGCAACTGTCTTCGACTGTCTGCCTTAACTAAACTGGATCCAAGTCAGTTATCATGTGGGGTCATGCGATGTATAATCTGGACTTTCTGACCTGTCATGTTCTTGTGCCATCTGAATGTGATATGGCACTTCCAGGTACTGTTTTCTAGCGAACAGTCTGGCACAATATTAGCTGTGCTACATGTTGAAATCGTTTTTGACCGGCGTGAGTCTCAGCTTAATGGTATCACATTGTTGTTACAAATGCTAATGTTTTTGCCATCGTTTCACATTTTACTATACTCTGATATCTTTTCTCGTTTGATCCTTCTTAGGATTGCACATGTGCTTGTCTATGAATAGGTTATAGGCCTTTTGCATTGTGCTTCTCTATCCATAGAGTTTTGTCATGGGTTCCTACCCATTGGTTAGGGTTCCTGCCTACATTATGTCATGGGTTTCTACCCATGTATTCGGGTTCCTACCCGAAAAGCTAACATTTATGTTCCTTTAGTGCACAGTGTGGAAGCTTCACACTAGTTGTCCATACACGGACACCTCTCGTCTTATTTGTTTACCCTACATAGGGTGTGCACATCTCTGTTCTACCTCCCTCCTGGGAGCTATGCAAGGGTGTAAGTCCATTTGCATTAAATATATGGGTTCCAACCCATATCTATTTGCTCACATCATTCAACCCCTTTTCGTTTTCTCTGTGTCATCACCACTAGGGGTATTAAAGCTATGTTTGTTCTGTTTTTATTTTACATCTTTGTAGACTCAGGGCGACTATGCATAGTTTATTGTCCCTTTGAATTTTTTTTGTGCTTTACTGTCATTAGAGCTACATACAGGGGTGCCGATTACGATCCGGTAAAAATTTTCCCCGTACGACTCGTATCCGGTCTTTTTACCGTACGAATCGTACAAGTGCCGTACAAACTGCCAATTACGATTCGCATGGGAAAAAGACCATACGAATTGCATTGGGAATTATTCCCCACACGTCCTCGTGTCGGAAAATGTGTCCGACACGTCCTCGGATGAATCACCGTACAAATGTGAAAAGTGAAGTCCGACCGCGGAATCACGATCCATCCCGTGCGTCCGATGTTACAACCGTATGGAAAAAACACCGTCCGCACCGAACTCCCATAGCAACCATGGAGACATGTGCCCGCATACGCGCCCAACACTCCCCCCAGCCCCCATACGTTCGAGTCGTACCCCCGTGTATGTACACCTGTGTATGTGTCGTACCCCCGTGCATGTACACCCGTGTACGTTAGAGTCGTACCCTCCGGGTATGTACACCCGTGTACGTGTCGTACCCCCGTGCATGTACACCCGTGTACGTTAGAGTCGTACCCCCCGGGTATGTACTCCCGTGTATGTGTCGTACCCCCGTGTATGTACACCTGTGTACGTGTCGTACCCCCCCTGTATGTACACCCGTGTACGTGTCGTACCCCCGTGTATGTTCGTGTCGTACTCCCCTGTATGTACACCCGTGTACGTGTCGTACCCCCCTGTATGTACACCCGTGTCGTACCCCCCGTGTATGTACACCCGTGTACGTGTCGTACCCCCCGTGTATGTACACCCGTGTACATGTCGTACCCCCCGTATGTACACCCGTGTACGTGTCGTACCCCCCCTGTACATTCGTGTTGTACCCCCGTGTATGTACACCCGTGTACGTTAGAGTCATACCCCCACCCGCGTATGCATGGAGCGTACCCCCACCCCAACATTCTCAGTACGGAGCGCACCCCAGGCCCCAACATCACCACCTTCACACAACATCGCGCATGTACGAGTCGTACCAAGCCACACACAAGGACAGCACTGTACAACAAAATGGCCCATGTACACACCGTACACACGCAAAAAACGCACGTACACAACCAGGACAAACCAAAACGACACAAGAATACACCATTCGAATGCCACAAAGCCACAAAACATGTCCAACAACCACTAAAACAACACATTCATTGACCTGCAACTGCCAAAAACAAACAGAGGCCCAAAACACAACCACTCCTTATAACACACCCACCCAAAGTTCAAACACAGCCACACCCACCAATGGACCAATAAAAAGGGCCCACACACATAAACCATGAGCCTTTGCAACAGACTCACTGCTGCCAGACCCCACAGACAACCTACAGCACCATACTAGAAGCTTTACCACACCTTACACTTGCACACCTTCACACACACACCTTCACAAACACCCCCTCGTCACATTCACACACACCTGCACAACCACACCCACACACCCACAACCATCCACACACCCCCCCACCATCCACACCCACACCCCTCACCATGCCCACTAACAAGAATCCAAAGTTCACTAGCCGAGAGTTGGAGGTCCTTGTCGATGAAATCCTCAGAGTCGAGCCACACCTCTTTGGAACATTGGTCAGACAGACCAGCACTTCAGCAAAAACAGCCATGTGGCAGACCATCGTCGATGCTGTGAATGCTGTTGCGGACACCAGAAGGAACAAGCAGGAATGCCAAGCCAGGTGGTACGATCTGCGGAGGAGGGTCCGAGCCAAGATGACGATGAACACAACCAGGCCAACGTCACTGGAGAAGGGCCGGCCCTCAGACCCGTACACTACCATCCCTGGGAGGAGAGGGTGATGGCCATACTGCCGGTGGTGGCAGTGGACGGAGTAGATGGACTCTGAGAGCCGGGTGAGTACACAAACAACTCACCTCACATGGGGGGAACGTCATCCACAACCAAACTCACAAACAGGCACGCAACCACCCCAAGCTATCGCATGACTCAACCACACTCCATGAACACGCACATGCCACTGGCGCCACCATGCACCCAGCTGGACAATGTCAAGTCACAGGCCACAGAAGACACCAACACATGACACGGTAAGCCGGATGGCGGGAGGGTGGGCCCAAAAAATCACATAGTGCAACTCAGAAGCAGACAACAATGCCCCCTGCCCATATGGCCTAGGTCACAGCCAGACAAACAGTGTGTCCCAACACAGGATTGACTTGCCAGCAAATGGCGGACGCCTTGCATCAACACATGGGGGTGACGGCACGTTCTTGCACATGACAGCAGCCAATGAACAGCCAACACTGTGAAAGAGTGGCAGCACACACCACCACAGCAGCAGTGCAGACACACACACTACACCCAATGGGTGCCTGGAGATCAGAAACAAACTCACATCAACAATCCAAGGGCCATTCAAAGATCTGCTAACAGTGTGTGCACAGTAAGCTGGGCTGAGGTGACAGAGGATGACACACAGAGGGAGGGAGAGGGGGACAGAGAGGGAGGAAGACACAGGGAGACGGACAGAGGGAGGAGGCTGACACACAGAGGGAGGGAGAGGGGGACAGAGAGGGAGGGAGACACAGGGAGACAGACAGAGGGAGGAGGCTGACACACAGAGGGAGGGAGAGGGGGACAGAGAGGGAGGGAGACACAGGGAGACGGACAGAGGGAGGAGGCCGACACACAGAGGAAGGGAGAGGGGGACAGAGAGGGAGGGAGACACAGGGAGACGGACAGAGGGAGGAGGCTGACACACAGAGGGAGGGAGAGGGGGACAGAGAGGGAGGGAGACACAGGGACACGGACGGAGGGAGGAGGCTGACACACAGAGGGAGGGAGAGGGGGACAGAGAGGGAGGGAGACACAGGGAGACGGACAGAGGGAGGAGGCTGACACACAGAGGGAGGGAGAGGGGGACTGAGAGGAAGGGAGACACAGGGAGACGGACAGAGGGAGGAGGCTGACACACAGAGGGAGGGAGAGGGGGACAGAGAGGGAGGGAGACACAGGGAGAGCAAATCAGCCTTGTGGTGTGTGGGAATGTCTGCTCGTCAGCAGGTGGACTGCGTGCATGTAGACAAGGGTGGCCAGTGCCAGCACCCCCCTCTCCTCCATGGCAAAACACAGGGCCATGTCACAACCTGTGCACGAGCACAACGACAGCTACCTGCATCATATAAGTATGTGGAAAAACTTCATGTGCCCACGTACAGTGCTACACGGAAGGCGCCAATGCACGGCTCGCCACACCTGCCCACTCCACTGCTGACTGCAGTCACACTTGACGCAGCAAGTAAGACTGTGCCACACATAGGTAAAGTCGCCAAAGCTGTGCCCAAGGGACATACCCATGCACAAGTGCACTGTGAGTGGAATGCAAGACACAACCAAATTCCCAGAGGAAATGTTCCAACTTTGAAACGAATGAAACATGGATGTTGCATGGAACAAAATTAACATTGTCTCTCTCACACACAGGTCAACGTCGTGGATCACCCCCCTACACTGGGGGGGAAGACTGACAGGACCCGGCTCGGCGGGATGAAGGATCCACCGGCAGCGACGTCTCTCACCACTCTCACCACTCTGACAAAGCCAATGCCACCCCTCAGGGGTCCCGGAGACCCGATGTCCCCACAAGGGCATGCCAGGTGCAAGTGGGCAGAGGTGGTGGGAGTGGAGGATGGCGGAGGCGCAAGCCTGACCAGTTGGCTGGGGAACCGGTATATTCCCATGTCCGAAACATCCTGGACACATACCGGCAGGACACCACGGGCATGGCCCAGGTTGTGTTCACCCTCAACGAGATGAAGGGGACCCTCGATGAGATCAAGACCCAGCAGGCCCAGCAACATGCGGAGCAACATGCCTGTCTACAGCAACACCAACGGCGGATGGAGGACAGACAGGCTGAGCTCGTGACGGTGTTCACGGGAATTCACAGTACACTCCGTCGGATGGCCGACAACATGGGCAACCCGCCCTGTGCCAGCAGGAGTAGAACATCATCACCCACAGGGAGGGATCAGGAGGAGGAGGAGGAAACATCCAATGGAGCATCCCAAACATCGTCACGGCCTGCTGCTGAGGGTCCCCGCAGGAGGGCGGGTCGTCCATGTAAAAGACCGTGAGGGTCGGCGCTACAGCACCATCTCCCAGGACACCTGGCCTGGCACCTGGCCCACTGGAGCAACAGCAGCACAGCATCAAAAGACATTCTCTGCCACATGGCCTTGCTGGTCACTGTCTGACCAATGTTGACAAAGACTGTGGCATGGACTCTGAGGATTTCAAATGGCAAGGACACCAACTCCCCTAGTGAACTTTGGATTCCACACACCCGGAAAGCCCCTCATGTCAAACCCCCCCCCACTAAAATAAGAAATCACACCATGAAGAGAAGATGCCTGCTGGTTGCATTATTACCTTACATGTGTCTTGTAAAGTCTAACCATGCCTGAGTTCTCATTTGACTTCAACCATCCACACCCTGGGGCCTGAGTCTGGCACAGGACACACGGGTCACAATGTATTAGGCAAGACAGACATGGAGCACCATACACACCCGTGATGGGCCCAACCAGCTGAGGGGGTGGCCGCACAACTGTGCCGACAGACATATTGAGTACAGCGACAGCCATGGGCAGAGGTCAGGGATCATGTGGAGTGTCCTGGGGGGCACCCAGGTATGTGTGGACAGGTGGCAGAACCATGTCCTGCAAGCTTGAGTCAGGTGGATGCAGAGAATGGTGGCCTGGCCAACGTTGGATGCATGGGGATGGCACATGTCACAATACCCACACAGTCATGGACATCATGCACAATACACAGTCTAATCACACACAAACAGCTTGCATCTTGCTACTCTACACATAGACACATAGCCACTATCACGGTAAACCATGCCAGACATGCCGTATGCCCCATGGCAACACACCAGCATTGACTGAGAAGAGGCACCTTGGAGGCATAGGGACACCTTTATTAGTCATTTATTCGGGATTGCAGAGGCAACTCGGAGTACACATGAACAGGTCATGTGGAGTAACATGTGGGTCCAACACTGGCACCCCCCTTCTGCAGCACAAATGCGTGATATCCATGGAACTGGCACACAAGTGTCGGCTAACAGCTAAACACCCCCTGCTGCTCACGGAGAGCCTGCCATACACCATAGAACTGCTGATGTGGAAGTCCCACACCATGTCAAGCCAATGCAAACCGTATGTGTCCGAGGGCAGTGTAACACACATTGATGCCATCATCACATTCCACAATCCCATCACTGATGACTGTCAACAAGTCTGACCATCTATTCAGGTGTACCCAGCTGCATGTCATGTGTACCATGGTGATGCGACATGTCTGCAGAGGAACCAAACATCGACAGGGGCAGTATGCATACATCGTGAACAACTGCCACGCCCAATACACCCCTGATGCATCCCTTACCCTAAGGAGACTTCAAAACTTGTACGTGCGTGTAACGCTGAGTCAGCACACGATGACGTGTCCATGAGGAATAGCAGTGACACAACAATGCAAGCAGCAGACGGCATGCGCGAGTACCTGGGGAAGAGAGACACACAAGAAGTCAGCCACAAAAAGCACAGCCACTTGCATGTGCATGTACTCGACACATGTATGGATGACAAAATGCTAGGTCACAATTATGACTGGGGAAATACACTCATCACTGGCACCATCACTCCAGTGACACATCCACACACACCTCTGACTCACGTGGCATACATGCAGATGGACACACACATCGCAACACATGCCACACGGGGACCAATGCGTGCACACTCAGACACTGGTACTCACCACTAAGCAAAGAAGTCGCGTATGAGCCGAGTCCGGATGTCCTCTTGCGGCTCCACATCCTCCACATCACTAGCCCCATTGCCAAGCCCTTCGTCCTCCACGGGTGGATGGTCCTGATCATCTTGATCCAGGATGAGGGGCACAGCTTTCTCAACTGCCATGTTGTGCAGCATGCAGCAGACCATAAAGATTTTGCAGACCTTCGCCGGGGCATATGGGAGGGCGCCACCGGTCTTGTGGAGGCATCGGAATCGGCTCTTCAGGAGGCCAAATATCCTCTCTATCACTCGCCTTGTCCGGCCATGGGCGGTGTTGTAGCGGAGCTGGGCCGGCGTGATGGGGTTGCGGAGAGGTGTGATCAGCCATGGCATGTTGGGATAGCCAGCGTCCCCTAAATGGAAAGCACATGGACATAGGTAGGACAGGAGAAGCGGTCGTGCTGGAAGTCTACGCAAAATACAGGACATACAGAGTGTACCCACCAACAACACATGCTCATTCGTTGCGCAGCTGCGTCATCATTTCAGGCACCCTGCTACGCCTCATGATGTAGGCATCGTGTGCTGATCCTGGAAAACGAGCACAGACATGTGAAATCACCATGTTGGATAGACACACCACAAGGGCATTAATGGAGTGGTAGTGCTTGCGATTCCTGTACGCTACCTCCTGTGCCTGTGGTGGTACCAAAGCCACATGTGTCCCATCTATAGACCCAATGACATGGGGCATCCCTCCCAGGGCATAGAATCCACGCTTGACCCCAGTCAACATTTCAGGGGTTGGGAAATGGATGAAGTTATCCAGGTGAATCAACATGGCCTCTAAGAAATCATGCAGCACACGGCAGAACATGCTCTGGGACATGCCACCAACATGAGCTATGGTATTTTGAAAGGTACCCGTGGCAAGAAAATGTAGGGCTGCCATTACCTTCAGCTTGGGTGTCAGTGCCGTAGGATACCTGTGCAGCGGTTGCAGGTGTGGTGCCAGTCTCGCCGTCAACTCCAGAATCAACCGTTGGGGGAAGCGGTAGCACCGGATACAGTCATTCTCCCGCATGGCAGCCAAGTCCGGAATTGGTCGGGGAAGAGGCGAAGCTCTGCAGTAATTTGGAAGTGACAAGGAAGAGTGAGTGCACCACAACAAGAATTTATTTGTATTGAGCACATGTTAATCTGTCAATACACATATGCTACATATGGAGTCAGGTATGTGCCACATGCCCTGGATACGTATGGCTGCCAGGTGACACTCCTACCAAGACCCAGCTACACACGGAGATTGTGAACCTCCACATGCCATGGCATGGGATTAGCTGTGTCCCAGTGTAAGTGAACAGCCAGACGCAAGACAGGAGTGACATACATCCACACATCAGCAGAAGTAGGATGTCGATTGCAGAGACTGGTAGCGGAACACTAGAACCACAGGTCACATGACATTATACTAGGACAGCCCACACACCTTGCCATGAAGGTGTACATGTGATGACTCACCACACATTCATAGAGAGGATGCAGACATGTCCTTGTTACGCTACTCCGTGTCCCATGCATACATACGCACCTCACATCCGATACCACATGTGGCATGGTGTGCGGAACAGTGTGCCATGTCAATCTACACACAGACACATGTTGGTTGCTGCAACAGCTGCAGCTTTTGAGGGAGCTCCAACATCAAGCTAATGGGAATCCCCCACACATACATGACATAGTCACATCGTGCACCGTGGGTAGTGACATGTCAGGTGTGGTAACCCCTGTACCGGGCCTCAGGGGACACTTGCGTGTGTTGTTGTCCATGCCATGCCAGTGACGCTCATCCCAAGTGTGCAGTACGACATGCACACATGTCAAAGGAGTCAAGGGCACGCCTGGCACACATTGCACCGTCACACATTACATGTGTACACATCTCATCATACATCTGGTGCCTTCTCGACTCAGGAGTAATGTGCCACATCACAGCCTTTCACACCTGTGCCCCACACATGTAGTACTGCCCAGACAATGCCTTGATGTCCATCCATGGACAAGTATGTCAGCCCTATTCCTTCCTGTGTGCTGCCTGTCACCACTGTGATGTGTGAAAACCACCGTACTTTCGCAAAGAGGGCCTGTGTACGTTCCCGTATCACTATGGGAGTGCTGCCGTATGTGTACCCATAGTGATGGTGAGCGTACTGGCGTGTGTACGGTCCGTACCACCATGAGTACGCATACGCAAGAATACCCATAGTGGTACGGACCGTACACGCGTGCGTACGTTCACTATCACTATGGGTGTTCTCGCGCATGCGTACTCATGGTGGTACGGACCGTACACACGCCTGTACGCTCACTATCACTATGGGTACGCATACGCGAGCACACCCATAGTGGTACAAACCGTACACGCGTGCGTACGCTCACTATCACTATGAGTACGCATACGCGAGAACACCCATAGTGATAGTGAACGTACGCACGCGTGTACGGTCCGTACCACTATGGGTGTGCTCGCGCATGCGTACCCATAGTGATAGTGAGCGTACAGGCGTGTGTACGGTCCGTACCACCATGAGTACGCATACGCAAGAACACCCATAGTGGTACGGACCGTACACGCGTGCGTACGTTCACTATCACTATGGGTGTTCTCGCGTATGCGTACTCATAGTGATAGTGAGCGTACGCACGCGTTTACGGTCCGTACCACTATGGGTGTTCTTGCGTCCTATGTTGTGGCCTGTGACATGATATGCATGAGTGTGCGATACGCATAGTGCAGGGATGGTGGCGTGTGTTGCAGTCATTCCCATTCAGGACCATGGAGTTGTGTTGCCACTACTGTCCCCTGGGGAATATTTTCATAGGTGTCATGTGTGTCATCACAAAACGTGGACACTCTCAGTGTCTACAGCATAGGTTGTGCTCTGTGCCATTGTCCCCTGGCACCGTGTATATTGACGTGAAATGTAGTACAAGTGTCCACTGTACAGCCTGACCTGATTTTCCTTGTTCATAGTCACAGTGGCCAGTGCCTGTGTGTCTTGTTACAATCATCTGATGATGGCCATTTCTACATGATTATTTGGACAGGCGCACCTCGGGTTTTTGGCGTCCTATCTTGCATTTATGCATCCCCTGTGTATTTCACCCAGACTAAGATATGTAAGTGCCACCTGTGTCTCAACAAATTGTCTCATGTAGGTGGTGGTTGGTGCGGGCCAAGCCTACATGTCAAAACCAGAATTCTCCTTGCTAGGTCTGGCCAGTGTGTGATGTTTGTCTGGACATACACTCAAGGTGCAGTGAGCCAGTCATGTTGGGCATGTTTTCAGTATTACCTATGCAGCATGTGCCTCAAGCTCATGGATTTGGTCCCTCCTCATCCTTATTGTCGGCAACGCTGTGTGGTGCAGATGCAGTGCTGGATTGTCCCCAGGGCATGGCTCCTATGTCAAACTCCATTTCATGTCATTTGCTATTGTGTCATGCTCTCCATGGATTTTCTGTGGCATGGTGGGTCAACCAACTGTGTGTTGCATGCCCTACATCTGTACCTTGTTTTGTAGATGTTACTTAACTTTCTTTTCAGGCTATGCACTGTAACCTATGTAGATTGGACTCATGTGACATATGTATACAGGTGTGTGATTAATTGCTGTCTCTTCACCTTGCCCACAGCATCGTCGGGGGACACGGAGGGAGACATGAGCACAGACGGAGCGGAGGGACCGAGCACCAGTGCCAGCGTTGACATCGTGGCTGGCACATTGAGTGGTACAGAGGCGGAGGAGAGTGAGGCCGAGGACCTGTCCACTGGCACCACCGAATATGAAGCCGACGGGTCCGAGGATGATCTCTCCGAGTGGGCGGAGGCTGCACCAGCAGCTGACAGCGGAACAACATCGCACCCCGCCCCCTCCATTGCCATCAGCCGCCTCCCACTTGCTTGTGTCCCTTCCCAACGTCCACGGTCACCACATGTCTCCTTCCTGCCAGGCACCGCACCCCCTGCCCCTGTCTCCACTGCTGCCGCCAATGCCGAGTCTGTGGACATCCAGCGGCAGTTGCAGGTTGGTCAGGCTGCGATCCTTAATGTCCTCCATGGCCACAGCCAAGTGCTGCACAACATGGAGGCATACTTGGAGGGCATTTTTTCGTCGCAGGCTGACCAACGTCAGTTGCTGAGGTCCATAGACTCGACACTGACTGCAGCAGTGGGTCTCCTGCAGTGCTACGTCCCACCCCCTACCCCTGCCCCATCCACACTTCCCACTCCCATGCCTGTCCCACGTACACCCAGACATCAGCATGCACCCACCACAACAGACACAGGCACCACACCAGCAGGGAAGGTCATACGCACACCTCCTGGCACGCACACACAGGGTGAGGTAGGCACACCCACTGGGTCGGGGGGCAAACGTAAGACACGCAGCCAGAGTGGGAGTCCGCATTCCACCCAATCCACTCCCTCCAAATCCCCTCCCCTCAGCTCTCCTGGCCACATATCCGGCAAGGACTCCTTCATGGCCGCTCTGTCCCTGAGCCCCACTGTGACACCACCCCGCAAGCGGTCAAGGGAGTCCCCGGTCAGGGTGGTTGAGCCCCCCCCCTGTCCACCTGTCCACACCCTCCCCCAGTGGCGCTGCGACCCATCCCTCCGCCCCCCCCCCCCTCCTTGGGGCCTGTGGTTCCTTCGGGTGCAGGGGAGACGCTGGAGGACCTTGCTAAGGTGTGCAGCGAGATCCTGGCCTCCGCCTTTGGCCCTGCCCCACCCCCTGTGGTGGAGTCCTCCATCCCTGCACCCACGATGCCTACCCTTCGCCCTCCTGTCCCTGCGGTGCCTGGTCCTTCCCCCCAACATGATGCCCTCCCCGCTGTGGAAGACGAAGGAGTGTGACTGTGCAGGCAAGCTAGGGGACACGCTTCCCACTGTGTCCCCCGTCCAGCTGTGACTCATGGACTGCCCTATGGGCTTTGTAAATATTGAAGTTTCTACGAACACACTATTTAAGATCATGCTGATTAAAGCCATTTTTGTTTCCTTTGAACACTACTGCTTTTCTGATGTTGCTGTTGGTGGGGCTGCTACATGATTTTGGGTGGTAATCATGTGTTGGGTGTGTGGGAAATGTAGTAGTGTGCTGGTCATAGGGGGGACCCTGGTATCTGTGTGCCATCACACGGTGTTAGCTAGGTTTCTCTGTTCATGTAAGCAGTTACTGTATGGTGAAATTGTCCCAAGGTGTATTCCTTCCTCTGTGTACCCTGACATCTTCCCTGCAGGGTGTTCCCAATATTTAGCGCTGAGCTGTGTGTACATTAGCTGGGTGTGTGACGGACTCCTTCAACTTTGCACATGCATGCTGAGCGATGTCTCCACCTGCATCATTCGTGGCATCCTTGGTAGTCATTGTACTTATGTATGTGGACTATTGACATGACTTCATGTGGACATGTTTTCTTTTCGGCGCTATGCATGCGTATACTCCCAGCCTCGCACACATGTGGTACATGTACTGCAGGGTCTTTGTGCACCTGACTGACATTTGTGGGCATGGTATCTGTGGCTACTCCACCCTTTGCGTTCCATGGGCACTGCTGGGAGTGTTAGGCACCCACCCCTCCTGTGTCTGGGCACTGCTGGGAGGACTCTGCACACACCCCTCCTGTCTCTGGGCACTGCTGGGAGGACTCTGCACCCACCCCTCCTGTCTCTGGGCACTGCTGGGAGTGATAGGCACACACCCCTCCTGTCTCTGGGCACTGCTGGGAGTGTTAGGCACACACCCCTCCTGTGTCTGGGCACTGCTGGGAGGACTCTGCACCCACCCCTCCTGTCTCTGGGCACTGCTGAGAGGACTCTGCACACACCCCTCCTGTCTCTGGGCACTGCTGGGAGTGATAGGCACACACCCCTCCTGTCTCTGGGCACTGCTGGGAGTGTTAGGCACCCACCCCTCCTGTGTCTGGGCACTGCTGGGAGGACTCTGCACCCACCCCTCCTGTCTCTGGGCACTGCTGGGAGGACTCTGCACACACCCCTCCTGTCTCTGGGCACTGCTGGGAGTGATAGGCACACACCCCTCCTGTCTCTGGGCACTGCTGGGAGGACTCTGCACCCACCCCTCCTGTCTCTGGGCACTGCTGGGAGGACTCTGCACACACCCCTCCTGTCTCTGGGCACTGCTGGGAGTGATAGGCACACACCCCTCCTGTCTCTGGGCACTGCTGGGAGTGATAGGCACACACCCCTCCTGTCTCTGGGCACTGCTGGGAGTGTTAGGCACCCACCCCTCCTGTGTCTGGGCACTGCTGGGAGGACTCTGCACCCACCCCTACTGTCTCTGGGCACTGCTGGGAGGACTCTGCACACACCCCTCCTGTCTCTGGGCACTGCTGGGAGTGATAGGCACACACCCCTCCTGTCTCTGGGCACTGCTGGGAGGACTCTGCACCCACCCCTCCTGTCTCTGGGCACTGCTGGGAGGACTCTGCACACACCCCTCCTGTCTCTGGGCACTGCTGGGAGTGATAGGCACACACCCCTCCTGTCTCTGGGCACTGCTGGGAGTGTTAGGCACACACCCCTCCTGTGTCTGGGCACTGCTGGGAGGACTCTGCACCCACCCCTCCTGTCGCTGGGCACTGCTGGGAGGACTCTGCACACACCCCTCCTGTCTCTGGGCACTGCTGGGAGTGATAGGCACACACCCCTCCTGTCTCTGGGCACTGCTGGGAGGACTCTGCACCCACCCCTCCTGTCTCTGGGCACTGCTGGGAAGACTCTGCACACACACCTCCTGTCTCTGGGCACTGCTGGGAGTGATAGGCACACACCCCTCCTGTCTCTGGGCACTGCTGGGAGTGATAGGCACACACCCCTCCTGTCTCTGGGCACTGATGGGAGTGTTAGGCACCCACCCCTCCTGTGTCTGGGCACTGCTGGGAGGACTCAGCACCCACCCCTCTTGTCTCTGGGCACTGCTGGGAGGACTCTGCACACACCTCTCCTGTCTCTAGGCACTGCTGGGAGTGATAGGCACACACCCCTCCTGTCTCTGGGCACTGCTGGGAGGACTCTGCACCCACCCCTCCTGTCTCTGGGCACTGCTGGGAGGACTCTGCACACACCCCTCCTGTCTCTGGGCACTGCTGGGAGTGATAGGCACACACCCCTCCTGTCTCTGGGCACTGCTGGGAGGACTCTGCACCCACCCCTCCTGTGTCTGGGCACTGCTGGGAGGACTCTGCACACACCCCTCCTGTCTCTGGGCACTGCTGGGAGTGATAGGCACACACCCCTCCTGTCTATGGGCACTGCTGGGAGTGATAGGCACACACCCCTCCTGTCTATAGGCACTGCTGGGAGTGTTAGGCACCCACCCCTCCTGTGTCTGGGCACTGCTGGGAGGACTCTGCACCCACCCCTCCTGTCTCTGGGCACTGCTGGGAGGACTCTGCACACACCCCTCCTGTCTCTGGGCACTGCTGGGAGTGATAGGCACACACCCCTCCTGTCTCTGGGCACTGCTGGGAGGACTCTGCACCCACCCCTCCTGTCTCTGGGCACTGCTGGGAGGACTCTGCACACACCCCTCCTGTCTCTGGGCACTGCTGAGAGTGATAGGCACACACCCCTCCCGTCTCTGGGCACTGCTGGGAGTGATAGGCACACACCCCTCCTGTCTCTGGGCACTGCTGGGAGTGTTAGGCACCCACCCCTCCTGTGTCTGGGCACTGCTGGGAGGACTCTGCACCCACCCCTCCTGTCTCTGGGCACTGCTGGGAGGACTCTGCACACACCCCTCCTGTCTCTGGGCACTGCTGGGAGTGATAGGCACACACCCCTCCTGTCTCTGGGCACTGCTGGGAGGACTCTGCACCCACCCCTCCTGTCTCTGGGCACTGCTGGGAGGACTCTGCACACACCCCTCCTGTCTCTGGGCACTGCTGGGAGTGATAGGCACACACCCCTCCTGTCTCTGGGCACTGCTAGGAGTGTTAGGCACACACCCCTCCTGTGTCTGGGCACTGCTGGGAGGACTCTGCACCCACCCCTCCTGTCGCTGGGCACTGCTGGGAGGACTCTGCACACACCCCTCCTGTCTCTGGGCACTGCTGGGAGTGATAGGCACACACCCCTCCTGTCTCTGGGCACTGCTGGAGGACTCTGCACCCACCCCTCCTGTCTCTGGGCACTGCTGGGAAGACTCTGCACACACCCCTCCTGTCTCTGGGCACTGCTGGGAGTGATAGGCACACACCCCTCCTGTCTCTGGGCACTGCTGGGAGTGATAGGCACACACCCCTCCTGTCTCTGGGCACTGATGGGAGTGTTAGGCACCCACCCCTCCTGTGTCTGGGCACTGCTGGGAGGACTCTGCACCCACCCCTCCTGTCTCTGGGCACTGCTGGGAGGACTCTGCACACACCCCTCCTGTCTCTAGGCACTGCTGGGAGTGATAGGCACACACCCCTCCTGTCTATGGGCACTGCTGGGAGGACTCTGCACCCACCCCTCCTGTCTCTGGGCACTGCTGGGAGTGATAGGCACACACCCCTCCTGTCTCTGGGCACTGCTGGGTGGACTCTGCACCCACCCCTCCTGTGTCTGGGCACTGCTGGGAGGACTCTGCACACACCCCTCCTGTCTCTGGGCACTGCTAGGAGTTATAGGCACACACCCCTCCTGTCTCTGGGCACTGCTGGGGGACTCTGCACCCACCCCTCCTGTCTCTGGGCACTGCTGGGAGGACTCTGCACACCCCCCTCCTATTTAACAATATGTACACTTAGAACATACACGTGTGTGGGTTCGCTCCATGCATACGAGGTGGGGTACGTGTCGTACATAAACGGTTGGGGTGGGGGTACGCTCCATGCATACGCGGGTGGGGTTACGGGACGTACTTACACTGTTGGGGTGGGGGGTACGCTCCATACGTACGCGGGTGGGGTACGGGTCGTACTTACACTGTTGGGGTGGGGGGTACGCTCCATGCATACGGGGTGGGTGTACGGTCCGTACGTACACTGTTGGTATGGGGGTACGCTCCATACGTCCGCGGGTGAGGGTATGGGTCGTACTTACACTGTTGGGGTGGGGGGTATGCTCCATACGTACGGGGTGGGGTACGGGTCGTACTTACACTGTTGGGGTGGGGGGTACGCTCCATGCATACGGGGTGGGGGTACGGTCCGTATGTACACTATTGGCATGGGGGTACGCTCCATACGTACGCGGGTGGGGTACGGGTCGTACTTACGCTGTTGGGGTGGGGGGTACGCTCCATGCATACGGGGTGGGGGTACGGTCCGTACGTACACTATTGGCATGGGGGGTACGCTCCATGTGTACGCGGGTGAGGGTACGGGTCGTACTTACACTGTTGGGGTGGGGGGTACGCTCCATGCATACGGGGTGG
This sequence comes from Triturus cristatus, assembly GCF_964204655.1. Classification (NCBI taxonomy): domain Eukaryota; kingdom Metazoa; phylum Chordata; class Amphibia; order Caudata; family Salamandridae; genus Triturus; species Triturus cristatus. Next base: position 683,926,749 of record NC_140594.1, read on the forward strand.
GGGTACGGTCCGTACATACACTATTGGCATGGGGGGTACGCCCCATACGTCCGCGGGTGAGGGTACGGGTCGTACTTACACTGTTGGGGTGGGGGCTACGCTCCATACGTCCGCAGGTGAGGGTACGGGTCGTACTTACACTGTTGGGGTGGGGGTACGCTCCATACGTCCGCGGGTGAGGGTAAGGGTCATACTTACACTGTTGGGGGGGGTACGCTCCATACGTCCGCGGGTGAGGGTACGGGTCGTACTTACACTGTTGGGGTGGGGGTACGCTCCATGCATACAGGGGTGGGGGTACGGTCCGTACATATCCGTCCCCACGCTATGTGATGCTTGTGCGGGCCGTACCCAGGCCTTTGCCACGTGGGTACAGCCTTCCCGCCATTGTTGGGATGACGTAGGTGTGTGCGGGGTAAGACTCGTACCCACGCTCTTAAGGCGTGGGTACGGGACGTACCTGTATTGTTGTTGTATTGTTGTGTTGCCGTCAAGCACTTCCGTTGTGGCGGACGATGGCTTTGCTGGACACACCCCCACCCCCTCGTAGTACCAGGGCCTGGGGGTCAGGTATGTCCAGGGCATGTGTGCTGTGTGACTGTGGTGGGGGTTTTGTGGCCTGCCCCTGGTCCTGCCCCCCCTCCCCCCTCCCTTTGTTGTTCTGACCTTCTGCGGCGTCTGCGTCCGAACCTGTAGAGGAGGTCGACTGCTATGAGGGCCGGGATGACACGTAGGTTCGGGTCCATGTCTGTCCGTCGCGTGCAGGTACTCCTTGTTCGCGTCGTCCAGATTTCCCGGCAGTTTTTGGGAGCCGGAAAATATTCACCGTGCGGGATGACGTCGGTACGAATCGTAATTCCTGGTTCGTGAATGGCAGGCTGCGTGCGTCCCGACGTCACGTCGGCGCTTTCCCGGATCGCATTTGTATGTTTATTTTCGTCGGTCGGGGTTTTGTACGAATCGTACGGAAATGGAGTTTCCGTGCGATTCGTAATTCCATGTTTGTAAGTTTTGACGACCGGGTACGCGTCGGACGGAGAATATGCTCCGTCCGACGGTTCGTACCCGGTTTTTACAGGATCGTGATCGGCACCAGGGTGTATATTATGGGCCTTAGTCCCATCTGCTCATTTATGCATGAATCATCTGTTTGCATTTGTTAACCATTTGTATTTCTAGGTTTCAGTTATGGATTCCTACCCATTTAATCTGGTTAATGTTAAAATGCCAACGCCTATGCCTTCCAACGACTTTAACAACTAGATTACATTTTATGCAGAGGGATGGACATTTATTTTGTGGTTGCCTCATATCAAGCATTCCTGACATTAGTTTTTTTGCCTGCTTGATTTTGTCCCTTGTCAAGTGAAGTGCTCGTCTACACTAAGAAGCCTTCTGGGTACTGTGTATTCAATCAAGGGTTGTGTGTTCAATTTTTACAAGGGAAATACCTTTTTTAATATCGTTTTAAGTAATTGATTTTCAGCGAGGCTACATGGCAGTTCAACCGATGTTTTTTTAGTTTAAAAAAAACCTTGTGTCTCTCTACCGCACACACTATCTCGCTCTCAGCCTTACTGAGTTTCTTTTGCCTCGTGGTGTCTCCTATGACGTGCACTCACTCTAGTTCTCTACTGCGAGATGTTTTAGCCCACGTTCTTGCTGCAAACTATCCAACATGCCGTGGGATACGTCCAGTCATCTTGCGCTTGGCACAGTTCGCGTTTTGATTGTTCCATGTCAAAGTCTTGCTGTCTGCCACCACGTATTTTCACGGCGCAAATCAAGTATCTTCACAGCAACAACCAAGTTCTGTTTTCTGGGGTTTTTTTCCTGCTTCAGTGCTGCTGTTCTTCAACCGGGTTTGTGGGGTTTCTTTAAAGTTGATTGACTGCTTATATTTTGCACGAGCTTTGCTGTTTAGAGTTACATCGTCCTATATCTCTTCTGTACATCAACCTGTGGTTTCTTATAGCACCGCCGTATTTCAGTGATCTTCAACATATCAATCAGCCCATGGATCGTTAGTTTACGTCGTCCTTCAAGTACTTACTTGCTTATCTATTCTGTATCCTTTTCCTCTCAAGTTGCTGTTGGGTCCAGTTTTGTCTGCCTTGTTCCAATCTTGGTGACAAGCACACCAGTGACTAATATGTTATAGTTAACTTATGTTTTTCTAGCTTTCAAATGTTTTACATGTACATGTCCATTGGCACCATATTCTCTCACACAGTCAGATGTTTGTTGGCAGCAAAGTTGTCTCCTATACTTGCAGTTTTTAGCGTTTGTATCATCTCAAAGTCCTCATGCATTTTGGTAATATTTTTGCACCGAACTATGTTCTCTACTGTTTCTGTACACATGCTTATATGCGCTACATAGATATGGTGACATGTTAGGCATGTTTACGTCTTGTCCCTTATGCTTGGGTGTCTTGTGCTTTCTAAAGCTCGGGTGAGTAGACTCTCACCAGCGTGGATCACCGGTCTGCCTTCAACACCATTGTCCATTGATCCTAGGTATACGCCAAGTTGGTAAACGCCGTCAAGAGTCCATTACATTATTCTGTTTCCCTCTCACAGAGGATCTATGCAAGGGTTCGCTGTCAAGAGTCCATTTTGCATGCTTTTTGCTTCCCTACTCTGGGAACACAATGGGTTTCAATTGTACTTTTATTTTCTTGGATTTACATTGCGCGTGCATGGACCCGAAGTTCTCACTTTTGGAGTCCATTGTTTCATTTGTCATATTCACATTACAGTTGGTTTTCTCCATTTTATCCTTCATAGGATTGTACGATGAGTTCAGTTGTTCTACATTGTGCGTATGCAATAGGTTTTAGTCCCTTTAGCGCACTTATGCATAGATTACAACATTTTTGCATTTATTAACCATCTCTTTCCTTGGGTTTCGTCATGGGTTCACACCCTTATTATCTGGTTAACATTCTCTAATCTCCACATGCTGTTCAGAGATTCTATGGGTCATGACCCATATACTGTTGTTGACATTGTCTAACTTGCTCTAAGTTATGGTCACTTGTTCCCTTACAGGTGTGTGGTATGTTTGTTGGGTCTGAAATCCTCACGACACCCTGTGTAAATGTAAGAGGTTGCACTTTGTATGGGTCTAAGTCCCATTACCCCTATACTACAAATGTCAACTCCATATTACATTATCTAACTTGCTCTTAGTTATAGTCACTTGTTCCCTTACAGGTGTGTTGTATGGGTCAAAGTCCCATTACCCCTATACTACAAATGTCAACTCCAGATTACATTTTGCAACGTTATGTCTTTATTATCTCACTTTGTTAATATCTTAGAGGGTCTTAGATGTTACATTTTATTGTATTTTTCTCATCTGCCGTCTTGTATTCAGTTTTCCTCTCTTTTTTACTTTTTGTCATTTCCAGTGCCTCTTTCTTCATTTTTTTTTTGCTTGTGTGCTTGTTTCCCGTTTCCCTTTGCTTGTCTCATCTTCTCCGTGGCTGAGTTCATCTCACCATTGTTTCTTTTCTTCTTCCCACTTCTTTGCATACTTGTCTGGCCAGCTGGTGTGGTTGGGAGTTTGTCATTGGCGTCTTTGTGTCCTTCCTTTTTCTTTGTAGAAGGGAGGATGGGTTGTTCCTATCAGTTGTTTTTCCATCTGTCCTGTTTTCTTTAACTTCTATCAGTTTTCTTTTCTTATCTTCTCGTTGTTTCTTCAATTCTCTCTCTCAATCTCCAGTTCTCCTCTTTCGTTTTCTTTTCATTTTGTTTTTCCGTATAAGAAAGGGGGATATGTTATATCCTGACTTTAGTAAATGCAATGCTATTTACCACCAATGAAATGTTACTTTGATGATGCTGTTTAGAATGTTATGATTCAGTCAGAGAAGACACAGTTGAGTGGGCTGAGCAACTTGATGGCTGCTCCTGGTGGGGTCTCCCTGTGATCTTGTAACTATCTTCAATAAAAGCTCTTTGAATCATCTCAACCTGCGTTGACTTGATTACTACACATGGTTAACAGGAGATCCCATTCGGCTACTGATGACTCGCCATGTTTTGTTTTTTGCTCCAAAGAACATGCTCAATCTTCACACTATGCTTTAGTAGCACAGTTTGCAAAGCGGCTGATTAATGAACGGAGCAATCGAGGACTGCTTCCTACCCTCCCCTGAAAGCATCATGTTTATTTATTTATTTATTTGAAAGGTTTTATAAAGTGCTGGCTAGACCGGGGGTATCAGAGCGCTTTACATGTGCAAAAAACAAGATTACAGTACAACAGGACAAAGAAAGGAATGTTCAAGAGCAAAGTATAAAAGCAAGTTAATCAAAACTAAAATGAGCCGAGGGCAATATACATGAAAAGGCACTCCACGGATGTCTATAAACATAGAAACAACAATAGCAGATACATTTACATAGGGAGTGACAGAGGGAGAAAGAAAGTGTGGTAGTGGAGGGTCAGTACAGGGGAGTCCGAGTGTGGGGTCAGATACAAGATTAAGGGCCCCAGTATTTGCTGAGAAGGTGCAGTTTGAGTTCTTTTTAAAGCCGATGTTGGAGGGGTTACAACACAATTCCTTAGGGATTCCATGTAATCCCTACAGGGGGAAAACGGCTAGTAGGCAATTTCTGGATCGACAATATGGCTGCTTGTGTGTCCCTGGAGTAAGAACACTTTGCTGGAATGTAGTCAAGTAGGCAAACATTAAATATGCAAAAGCAAAGTGCACGGAACAAATTAGTTAGAATTGTGGACCTACAGTACAAGGTTTTTATAGGAACAAGGCATCTAGACTAGCAAAGGCATTGCACAATGCTCCTACGTCCATCAACATTTCAGGAAGGACAAGTGTTTTCCCATTAAAGTTCCTAAGGGGAACTGGGAGGCAGGCGGATAATTTGCTCTAATTAACATCCTATCAGCGTTCAAATCTTCCAAGAAAAGAACTCATGCTAGGCTACTTTGTTAAACATAGAAATCAGTCTGCCTTATTCCTAAAATATAAATTTACGGCTGTTAGCAGGCTGGATTCCAGCTCACATTTAAAGGCTGAAGCATTAAGGTTAAGTAAACAAATGTTGACGATGCTCCGCCAACTCCTCCTTTCATTAGCTCCCAAGTGAAATGCCTAAATACGATATAGATGAGAGGAGGCTATTGGCCAAGTCTTCAGTGCGAGAATCCAATAGGCTGCGACCTCAGGTGAGTAATTTCATGTACATTCTGAGAGAAAGAAGGGCAGCCACAGAAATGTCCTCAATAGGAGCATGGAGATAGGTAACGCCTTTCCCAGGCTGCCTATGGAAGCAAACTCGTGTGAGTATCTCTCTTTATTTATCAGTAATATGGACATATACAAAACACGGAAAGCAGCAGACCAGCCGTCGCTGATCACAGGCAGAAAGTGCAAGGCTCATCACATCTGCAAGTAGTAAATATTCAGGGTGCTTGAAACAAAAGATCAATCTTGCCCCAGGCAATGTGAGTCGTGCGCGACAGGTGGAAGGAATGATGGGACTGACAATTTTACGAAGTCATTTTTAGATGATTGTTTTTCTCCTTTTTAATAGTGCAATTGTGAATTCATTGCTCATGAGGGATGCTGCGTTGACAGCTCCGGGGATTCAAGCCCTCCGTGCAGCCATGGTGCACCTCTCAGGAAGCTCTGCCTCCCCTCCTCTGTGCTCTGGGTGCCAGTCCACCTTGAAATTGTCTGCCTGGGTCGCCCCCATACAGCGAGAACTGGGTTCAAACATATGATGCCCATGGAATTCACACTAAACAGATAGACCAGTCTGGTGATTGTATTCTAAGAATGTATGAGAAGGGCTTTTTGCTTGTGCTTGTCCAGTCTGTCCGTGGAGAGATCACCTGGGCAGTGGGACAGATATTCACTGCCATGACCCTTTGGTTTGAGAAGAAGAGGCTGGTGCTACCACTGAACTCTATGAAACTTTCGGTTTCAGAAGCTGCCCTTTCGATCCCAAACCTCTCTCTCCCATTATCGGCTCTTATGTGGCTAAAGTAAATGAGCAGTGTCAATCAATCAATCAATCAATCATTCAATCACTCATGGCATTTGTAACGCGCACTACATACTCGCGAGGGTCTCAAGGCGCCATGGGCGGAGAAGCTGCTACTGTTCGAAGAGCCAGGTCTTGAGAAGTCTTCTGAAGGTCAGAAGGTCTTTGGTCTGCCGCAGGCGGATGGGGAGGGTGTTCCATGTCTTGGCGGCGAGGTGGGAGAATGATCGGCTGCCGGCGGTCACTCTTCAGATGCGGGGAGCGGTGGCGCGGTCTGCGGAGCAGAGCTGGCGGGTGGGGGTGTAGAGGCTGAGTCGGCTGTTGATGTATGTTGGTCCGGTGTTGTGGAGTGCCTTGTGTGCGTGGGTGAGGAGTTTGAAGGTTATCCTCTTGTTGACAGGGAGCCAGTGTAGGTCTCTCAGGTGGGGTGTGATGTGGCTGCAGCGAGGGATGTCGAGGATCAGGCGTGCGGAGGCGTTCTGGATGCGTTGAAGCCGTTTTAGGAGTTTGGCTGGGGCTCCTGCGTAGAGTGCGTTTCCGTAGTCCAGTCTACTGCTAACGAGGGCTTGGGTGACCGTCCTTCTTGTTTCGTTGGGGAGCCACTTGAAGATCCTGCGAAGCATGCAGAGGGTGTTGAAGCAGGAGGAGGAGACAGCGTTGACCTACTTCGTCATGGAGAGGGTAGAGTCGAGGATGACCCCCTTGGATGCGTGCGTGGTCGGTGGGTGTTGGGGGTGTTCCTAGTGCAGTCGGCCACCAGGAGTTTTCCCAGGCCGAGGGGGTGGATCTGAGGATGAGGACCTCCGTCTTTGTCTGAGTTCAGCTTCAGTCGGCTGTTTCTCATCCAGTCGGTAACGGCCTTCATTCCTCCACGTAGGTTGGTTTTGGCGGTTTGGGGGTCCTTGGTCAGGGAGAGGATCAGCTGGGTGTCGTCAGCGTAGGAGATGATGTTGAGGTCGTGCGATGTGGGCGAGTGGTGCCATGTAGATGCTGAACAACGTTGGGCTGAGGGATGAGCCTTGGGGTACGCCGCAGATGATCTCGGTGGCTTCTGAGCGGAAGGGGGCAGGCGGATGCTCTGTGTTCTTCCGGAGAGGAAAGAGAAGGTCCAGTCCAGGGCTTTCTCTTGGATTCCGGCTTCATAGAGGCATGTTCGTAGTGTGCGGTGGCAGACTGTGTCGAAGGGTGACAGGTCCAGGAGGATGAGGGCCATGGTTTCTCCGTTGTCTAGCAGGGACCTGATGTCATCGGTGGTGGCGATGAGGGCAGTTTCGGTGCTGTGGTTGCTGCGGAACCCAGACTGGGACGGGTCCAGGATGCTGTTCTCCTCGAGGAAGCTGGTCAGTTGTTTGTTGATGGCCTTTTCGATGATCTTCGCCGGGAACAGGAGCAGGGAGATGGGTCGGAAGTTCTTGAGGTCCTTGGGGTCCGCCTTGGGTTTCTTGAGTAAGGCGTTGATCTCTGCGTGCTTCCAGCTCTCCGGGAAGGTCACTGTCTCGAAGGAGATGTTGATGGTTTTCCGGAGCTGGGGTGTGATGGTGCTGCTGGCTTTGTTGAAGATGTGGTGTGGGCAGGGGTCTTCCGGGGATCCGGAGTGGACGATGTTCATGATCTTGATGGTGTCGTCGTCGTTGATGTCCATTCAGGCGATCAGGCGGTTGGTGTGGGTGGTGGTCGTGGGAGCGGGGGTCTCAGTGGTTGCCGGGGTGGTGACGGCATTAAAGATGTCGTGGATGTCTGCGATCTTGCAATGGAAGAAGGTGGCAAGCGAGTCTCACAGGTCTTGTGAAGGTGGGATGTCGTTGGTGTTGGAGCTGGGGTTGGAAAGTTCCTTCACGATATTGAAGAGCTCTTTGCTGTTGTGTGTGTTGTTGTCTAGGCGGTCTATGAAGGAGGTCCTTTTGGTGGATCTGATGAGGTAGTGGTGTCTGCGGGTGGCGTTCATTTGGGCTGTGTAGCTTTCTGGTGTTCGTTCAGGGATCCAGTTTTTTTTTAGTTTTCGGCAGGTTCACTTGGAGGCCTGGAGGTCTTCGGTGAACCAGCTGGCTTTCTTGCTGGTGTGAGTGTTGGAGGGCTTCTTGAGCGGGGCGAGGGTGTTGGCGCAGTCATTGATCCACTGTCTGAGATTACGAGCAGTGGTGTCGGGGTCAGTCGGATCTGCGGGTGGGCTCCGGGCGAGGGTGGTGGAAAGCTGGTCTTTGGTGACTTTGCTCGAGCAGCGGCGCAGCATCTGTTGGGTGCAGTGGTGCGTGGTGGGTCTCCGGAAGGTGAAGTGGCTGCAACGGTGATCAGTAACAGAAGAAGGTTTGCTCTACCTGTCTGAATGTCAAAGGATCAAATAGATCTCACTGATAAATATCCCAAAAATAACGCTTACGGCCGCACCATTTGGAAGGGAACACACAAAAAACTATATATTGTGATAAAGGATTATATTTTTATTCATTTTTTTTGGTTCAATACTTCACTTGATATGTATAAACAAATATAGCATATACTCAAAACATTAATGCAGTGGATTTTTGAAAGGATATGTGCAAAAAACCAAGCTGGGCCCCCTTAGAGGGGTAAAGGAAATATATAAACAATTAAATAACATTCATACTAACCAAACAAACCATACATGCTTACTCAGTCAACCAATACACTGGACATATATTTTCTCTACATTAAAATACTTTTATATACACAAGAAGAATCTCCTCAAAATCTTGGTATATCTAGTTGGATGGACACCAACAGATCGTACAAGGAGACACGCCGACGCGCGTTTCGGTGCAATCACCCAAAAGTAAGGGTGCCACCTTCTTCAGGGCGTGATTTATAAAATGTTTCTGTAATCCAGGGGGCCCGAGTTTGAACCCTAAGGTACTTCAAATTGATAGTAAAGAGAACACGGGAAGGAATATTGAAGGAGGCACTCTTTGGAGTGTCCTTGTAGATAATAAGAAAAAGGATGACAACGAAAGAAACTTCAAGATCCGAAAAAATCACTATTCTGTTCTTACAGGTGGTCAATTCCTTTAGATGATTTCAAGCTTTGATCCATACAAAAGTCGTAGAAAAAGCCTGCTGGTCACGTCGCGGCATCACGAGGTGCAGGAAAACATTGTATCCCAACAGCGGATATGGATTAGAATGTAGATTTGAACGAGGCAAAGTGGATAAACTTATAAACAGGTTCGTGATATGTAGAGCCCACGTGTTGTAGGGATAACGTTATTCTGAATAGTTGGTTGCCATAACAAGTAACCGCACGGGGAGCGGGTAAGCTGCTGGATCTTTAAATACGAAAGTTACCGCTTATAAGTCGGTTCAAGATACGTAGAGCCAACGTGTGGTGGAGATAGCGTTGTGCCGGGTAAATGGTTACCGTGACAAGTAACCGCGCCAACGGTGATCAGTCCAGTGGAGCTCAGTGATGTGGTTGAAGGAGACGTGGGAGCTTGCAGAGAAGATGGGGTCAAGCGTGTGGCCGGCGGAGTGGGTGGGTGTAGTGACGAGTTGTCTGAGTCCGAGGTTGGCGAGATTGGCGATCAGGGTGGAGGAGTTGGTGTCGTTGTTCTCGAGGTGGGAGTTCAGGTCCCCGAGCAGGATGTAGTTCGTGGAGGCTAGGGCGTGTGTGCTGACGGGGTTGGTGATGGAGTCGCTGAACTGTGCTTGTGGTCCGGGGGGTCTGTAGATGAGGGTTCCTCAGAGGGTGGTGTTGGGCTCATTGTAGATCTGGAAGTGCAGGTGTTCGGCAGTGCTGAGGGTGTCGTCGGTGCTGGTTGAGACTTTGAGAGTGTTCCTGTGGACGATAGCGATTCCTCCTCCTACTCCATTGGTGCGGTCTCTGCGGGTGATCTTATAGCCTTCCGGGATGACTATGGCAATGTCGGGTGCCGAGGAGGGGTTCAGCCAGGTCTCTGTCAGGAAGGCAACATCTGGGGTGTTGGAGTCCAATAGGTCCCAGAGTTCCATGGCATGTTTGCGTGTGGAGCGGGTGTTGAGAAGGATGCATCTGAGGTGGTTGGGTTCTTTGGTAGGTGGGTTGGTGGGCCGGATGCTAGTGAAGCTGCAGTTCCAGCAGGAGAAGGGTCCTTGGGTGCGCTTGGGGGCGGCCAGGCAGCAGGTGCGTGATAGTCCAGCGTTGAGTGCATGGAGGGTGTTGGAGTCATAGCAGAGGCAGGAGTCGTGGCGTTAGCGGGGGCCAAGGGTCCTGACGCTGTGCGCGGTCCAGGCGCGGATGGGCGCAGATGGGCTTGCCGTAGGTGGGCCTTCAGCGCGCCAGTGGCACACCCGCTGCGTGCAGCCGTGCAGCGGCCACCATATATGGGGAGGTGGGAGGGAGGAGCAGCTGGGAGGCGGGAGGTGGGAAGTAGGGGCAGCGAATGGGCAGTCAGGGGTGCGGGGCCGCAGAGTATGCAGCGGCGGGAACGGGAGCGGTGAATGGCACGGAACGCAAGGGCACAGAATCACGGGGGTCACAGAAGAAAAACCGGGCACAGAATCACGGGGGTCACAGAAGGAAAATGGGCACAGAATCACAGGGGTCACAGAAGGAAAACCGGGCACAGAATCACGGGGGTCACAGAAGGAAAACGGGCACAGAATCATGGGGGTCACAGAAGGAAAACAGGCACAGAATCACCGGGGTCACAAAAGGAGATCGGGCACAGAATCACGGGGACCACAGAAGGAAACCGGGCACAGAATCACGGGGGTCACAGAAGAAGAACGGGCACAGAGTCACGGGTGTCACAGAAGGAAAACGGGCACAGAATCACGGGGGTCACAGAAGGAGAACGGGCACAGAATCACGGGGATCACAGAAGGAAACCGGGCACAGAATCACGGGGGTGACGATGGGAACAGAAGGAAAGAAGGGTACGGGAAAAAATAAAGGCACAGGGGGAAGACAGACAACAGCAGTCACAGACAACAAAAAAGAAAACGATAAGGGCAGTACAATAAATGACACCGACAATAGGACAGACCTAAGGCCTACCACTGGCCACCAGAGATGAGGCACAGGTGGTAGCCTGCGGGTGGAAGAGGGCCTCAACTTTCCTCAGCAGCGGCAGCTGGGGCAGGGACAGGACGCACAGGTGGTGCTGTGCGGAGGGGGAGCGACCTACCTATCAAGGCATTGCTTCCTGTCTCACAGGCTATTATGCTACTTAGGAGTTTAGTGTGTCATATGATAGTCATATGATAGTAAAGAGGTGGAATTTTGAAGTCCCTACATTACACATTCATTTAATGGATAGGGAAGCACTTTACTCAGTGTACTTCACATCACGTTTGTTGGGCACAGATCATTCCTGGGTAGCCTTCACAAATCAATGCATATGTTCAGTTGTTGGTGTAATGTAACACTTGTGTTACAAAATCATGGAGAAGGGTGATAGATGTTTCTAGACTCTGAGTCTGTGCGTCTGTCCTGTAATGAGTAGGTAAGGATGAAGTGAGGACTGTGTACAGTCAATATACTGACAAAGGCTAGATCTGCACCCCTCAGAGTGTCATAGAAAGGCCATGTTACTTATTGCATGGCCCAAAGATGTACATTCTGCTTTGAAGTGCTGTGAATGTGTTTGCATATGTGGGTTGAATCTACACTGGCTGTAGAGGGCAAAGGATGATGCAGAACAGTGCCCAACATTGCCCAATGCAGAGGCTGAGAGACAGAGTTACTTTGGCCTGCCTTTGTGAGTCACATGTGTAGCTACCTGTAGTCCTGCCATTCCATGGATGTTCCCAAAAGGAGACCCTTCCCCCCCTATTTCCTCAGATTGACTGTGCATGTTGTCCATTCTGTATGCTGTCTGATCTGAGACTTCTTTCAGTTGGCCCACACTGTGGATGTGTGTGATTTAATTAGGTCAGGGCATTTACTTCCACTGGTGTTTTGTTACTCTTTCTATTGCTCGCTTTGTACAGGCCTAATTTTCAGGTGCCATTTTGCCTATCCTGGAAGCTGCTAATGTGTGAGACAATAGGCTTTATTAGTTCAGCAGCTTGTTAGAAAACAACATATGCAATTGTGTATTCTAAAGTTTGTAGATGCAGTCCCTGTGTCAGTGCCACATGTAGCAGAAGGTGTGTCCTGTGATGCTAGTAGCAACCACTCAAAATCTGTGGCGTGGCACATTGTATATTATTCCTTTCTGTAGTCCACATGGCCAGACTATACCAGAGTTATATCTGTCAGTGTGACACATGTAAGCCCTTTCATTGTGACCTTTGTGTTTGGTGTCACTATGTACTCTGGTGTCAGACTGTATGTTCCGTAGGCCTGTGGTTAATGGGTCAGGCAGTTACTGGGTATGTACAAACATGCACAAGTAGATTGCCCTTCAGAAGGTCTGAATGGTGTGGTGGGTGCCACAGTAGCTCACAGCAGACTACATGTATGATGGCCCTGGCCTACATGATGCTGTTGGGCTGTCGTCAGTGTAGTACACAACAACGATTGCGCATATTCCGCCGATGACTACCAAAGTGTCTATACCCCAGTGCTTAATTTGAGCCGTTGTTTTCCGGTGCTCGGCACCGGAACTTTACTGTCAACACCAGCACTTGTGACTGTCTACCAGAAGGTGGCGCTGTCTGGCTAATTTAGAGATGGCCACAACAGATGATTATTAATTCACTATACATTAAAAATGACAATTACATGCTGCCCAGCCCATTCTTATAGCCTTGAGTGCCTGGAATAGTCCGAATTGCCCCACTTGTAGGTGTGTGATGGTTAGTAGTTGTGTCATTACTATCATTGGCAGAATGGCAGGGGCAATGTCTGGTGCAAGCTGCAGTGGCCTCGTGCCATGGCATTTTATTTTTTTATTTTTTACAAATTAAGCACTGGTATACTCCAATAAGTGGTGCTAAGCATGTAAGGAGAACAAATGTAGTGTATTAAGATTTGTTACTTGCTTGTGCTAGATGTCCCCAAAATGTGTGCGAGGCCGACATTGATCCATTCACGTGCAGTTACATTATCTTGCTTCATCTTTTGTATCTATAAAGGTAAACGCCCATCAGAAGCAAGGACAACGGAAACCCATTGCCCGGATAGTGCTGTGTCTGGGGGTCTATCATTGGCGCAGCGTCGACCGCAGGAAGAGTGGAGAGGACCTGATATGCTGGACCAGGAAGATCACAGAGGTCCTGCTGGGGAAGTCCTTCCAACGTGGTAGAGGTGCGCTGCGGACCCTGACTCCTCTAATATCCCTCATCCTGGAAATGGCCTACCCGGATCTTGATGGGCAGTTGAGGGCCTAACAGCAACTAGGAGGGGTGAGTATTGTGCTGAGTCAGATATTGTGCATTAACATGTTCCTCCTGTTACAAGCAGGAGTTTCCCCATCAACGTTGTTGGTGGCCCATGTCCTAGGGATTATTGGTGCTGTTGCATGTGTAGGTATTGAAGTAGATGAATGATGTTTGGGCAAGACTTATGTCTTGTGGTCCAGATCCAAAGGTGAGTCAAGTCACATATCAATCTTCAGAGTTGTACAGACACATGGCTGAGTAATGTTACATTTCACCCATACATGTTTGATGTTGTGTGTGTCAGCTGTCCCACATAGACCACATGACTTCTTTGTGTCTGGAGTGATGCGCCACAAATAACGTGTAACTTGTTCTGGGAATCTCCTACATGTGAAATGGCATACGGTGCACATAGGATTCTGACAGTGAGCCATACTTGGCCTTAGTAAGTGGGGTATGTACTGCAGTGTAAGATGGCAAAAAGTACTGGTGCCATCTGTATTTATGCCTACGTGATGGCAGGTTTAGAATTTGTTGTTGTTGTGCTATTATCTGCACAAGGGTATGCTCTATGATGTAAGGGTCTACATACGTTAAGGATGAGAGTCCTCCACATTTGTATGCGTCGGGCAAAGTGTAAAGGACAATGTTCATTCATGTTGGGAATGCAGGTGACGTATACACGCAGACACGAGTGTGTAGATATGAGAGGGTTTGTTAGACATACATAGAGACATTGATCTCTCTTATTAGTCATGTCAAAATGTTGAGGCTATCCATTTCATGGTATGTCCACTTACAGTTGTGTCTCACAAAGTGTTCCTCGATAGCATTGATGTGAGAGTGTCTGGTAATGTGGACTACACATGTCCACTGTGAAAGGTGCATTCTTTGACTGATGACTTCTATCAGGGAGTGAAATGCAGATTAGGTTTGGCTCACTTCAGTGAGGAGCATGGCATCTCCTTTGCCCCAGGCACCTCATCCCCTGTCACTGTGGCCCCAGCTGCCCTGAGTAGGGAGGCTATTGACCTCCTGAGACAGATCTCTGTTGGGCAGACTGCACTGCTGAATGCCATTTAGGCCCAGTCCAGCCAGCTGGGGCAGATGGTGAACTACCTGGAAAGCATTAACAGTAGGATGTCTGTCTCACAGAGATTGTTTCAGGCTCTGGCCTCCTGATTGATGGCAGCGCCTCAACACCCTAGTCTTCCACCCCATCTCCTGCCTCTTTCTCATCCCAAATTTCTTTACCCAAACCTAACCCCAGTAGATGCAAACATAAGCATGCACCCACACCAACATCGACATGCAGCACCACCCAACAAAGACAGCAGGAAGTCAAGGCATACACCCACTGAACAGACCCCCACCTCCCTCACCAGCCCCACCATACACAGAGCCCGCACCAACAGACACATCCCAGACACAACAGGCATCAGACCCACAAACATCCGCACCAACAACAGGCACGCCCATTACACACAGACACTCCCTCTATCTCCAAAAGCCCACCCCTTCTCATCCTACCTCTCTAAGCCCTTAGTTTTCACTTGACCTTCCCTCTACCATAGTCAAACCAACTCCTACCAATACGGACCCTTGCGCTCCCTAGTTACATCTTTTAGGATGCCTGGCCTGCCCACTAGATGCCCCTTCATGGGGAGGTTTTCCTGGCAGTGTCATGTTGGCCAGGTAGAATGGCACAAAATTGTGTTGGGTCACATTGTACTGCTGGACTGGCCATTTGCCGCCATTCTCATCTGTTTTACTAAAATAAATGTACATTTTGGTGACACATTTGTCCTGCCATTCCATTTCATGCTATTGTCTGTTATGGATTCTTTAAGTACATGCGACTACACTTGTGTACGCTTCACCCAATTTGGTGATCCTTTCAAAATTGTGAGTGTGATCTGACCTTTGCACCTGTTCTGGAGTTACAGTGGACGAGGGGACATGTTCATTGAATGGATATGTGGGATGACAACCAAATGGGGGTGACATTGCATTGTGTGGTTTTACATTTGGTAAGTATTTCAGCTTGGCCACTGTCAACATAATTTAGCTTGCCCTTTTCCCTGAGTTGTAGGTTGGGTATGTGTTAAGTGTGTTTAAGTTAGATAGTTGTGTATCCACACATGAGGGGTATCAACTTGTCATACGTTTGTGTAGTTCTGCATGGATGTGTCCATTTTGCAATTTGTACCTTTCAGCAACTTCCTCTAGCTGTGTGCCAGATGCTGTTGGTGCTGTTTGCTTTCATAAGTTGCACTTACCCATTGCCTACATATGCTTGGTACTTGGTTCTACTATTGGATGTATCTGAAATTCTTCAGTTCCCAGGTCAAGTGTTCATGGAGTTTGTGAGGCATTTGCTAAATTGAACTGTGGCCCACTGCTCAGGCTTTCAGGGTTTCCCCGATAGAGGGATACGTATCTTGCAGAGTATTTCCATTGTGCCCTTAGAATATTCATCCCAGTGCTTCTATACAATCCCATTGACTGATATTCCCTTTTGATGTGGGATATGTACGAGAGTTGACTACAGAGTTCTAGCTGAGAAGGTGTGTTTGACTTTGAGGATACATCCATACTGATGTTTCTTTGACCTCACTATAAGAGCAGGGATGTGTGCATTGTGATCATGTCATATTCACTAAGGCATCTTGGTCAGAGTTAGAAACCCAAGGCTTCTTGGTAGTTGTAGTCAGTACAATGTGACTTTAACAAGACTTGAGAAATGTGCGACTAGTAAAGATCAGTAGTGACATGGCAGTCAAGTGAGAAATGGCAAAAGTTATGTACGATAGACATTGATAGGTGTGATAATGTGGAGGAGACGGTGTTGTGGAACAGAAATTTTAATTTAGACATCACTATATTTTACATTAAAAGATGACGATTGCCATTTGTGTATGGTGTGCCTGTGCAGTACCAATGTTTGGGCCTGGGTGGCCAACCTACAGCATTGTTTTGGACAATCGTTATGAAAATATCCCATCCAGGGTCCCTCTATACATGTCAAATACTTGAGGATCCCACCTCCCTTGCTGGTCCACGACAGGGCATCGTTTTGCAGAGGAGTGAATGGCAACACATAGTTGTGTAACTTACCGCCGATTTCGTCCATGACGTAGTGGATTTTCAATGACTTTGAGCTGGTACAGAAGCGGCATGGTGGGTAGGATGGGCTCCATGACGGCACAGGACATGTGAAGGTGAGTTTTGTGCAAACACAACAATTGATGGACAGAATGCAGAACAATGTCATACATTCACCCCAGTACAGAGATCTGGGCCTAAATCCATTGTTTTGTTTTGATCACCATGCCTTTCCAGTTTGGACCTAGCCATATGCAAATCAGTTTTGACCCTGCGCCCAATGGGAACAGTCCAGCCCGAACTGCCAGGCCAGGTCCTCCCTGGACTGGAAACAAGCATCCTAAGACCCGTTTCGGGGTTTCAGCCCTCATCAGACAGGATAGCTTGACTCCAGTGGCATGGAGAGCACGGGACCCATGTCTGGGCATACCTGTCCCACTTGGGCTGACAAGTGCAAACACAACAATTGATGGACAGAATGCAGAACAATGTCATACATTCACCTCAGTACAGAGATCTGGGCCTAAATCCATCGCTTTTTTGCTCACCATGCCACTCCAGTTTGGACCCAGCCATATGCAAATCAGTCTTGACCCTGCACCCAATGGGAACAGTCCAGCCTGAACTGCCACACCAGGTCTTCCCTGTACTGGAAACAAGCATCCTAGGACCGGTTTCGGGCTTTCAGCCCTCAACAGCAAGGATAGCTTGACTCCAGTTGCATGGAGAGCACTGGATCCATGTCTGGGCATACCCGTCCCACTCGGGTTGACAAATGGAAACACAACAATTGATGGACAGAATGCAGAACAATGTCATACATTCACCCCAGTACAGAGATTTAGGCCTAAATCCATCGTATTTTTGCTCACCATGCCATTCCAGTTTGGTGAGTTTTGTCCCATCACGTCGGTTGTGAGGCAACTCGTAATTGGGCGGGTGGTTTCACTGGCAATCTGAGCCTCCCACAGCTTCAATGGCCTGCTCTGACACCACCACACTCACAGTGGGTTAGCAGTGTCCGTGGTTCAGTGGCGGTCTTCATGAAGCCAATCCTCCCAACTCACAATAGGGTGGTCGAACCACAAGTTCACAGTGGTTGGACCACCACTGTTGGCATAGTGATCCACGGACCGCCAAACTGGTAATCAGCCCCTAAATACTTATTTGATATTTAAAAGATATAGGTCTCGTCAGCTAAATTAATAAGCTAGAACCTCACACTGTGGATTGTTTTTTCTTCAGTTGCATTTCAGAAAATCCTTTCAGACATGTTCTTCTTGGACTTACATTCTTTTATGGACAATCTTTTTCCCCAGTGCCACATCCAAGTTACATATGTCTCCCTGTAACGAGGCAGTATTGTTTTAGTTTATCAAATGTACATTTATGTCTGCCATCTTACAGCCACTTCCCATGCCTGAGGACCACACGCTATTCCCTCTCTGTATTCTTTTCTTTCACAATATGGTCTCAGCATCCTTGCTTGCTTGATGTATGAGAATGCTTGTTCTTTGGATTGATGTGTAGTGTGCAATTGTTCAGCAGAAAGACTGTGCATTATTCACAAATCACAACGAACGCGCACTACTTTGTGGGGTCATAACAGGACATGTGAAGGCTATTTCCATTGTGCTTCATTTTGAATGGTACCTAAAGTGGGGAAGGGTGAGTGTGCAGTAGATCATTTCCATGACATGTACTTAGAAATGCTAAGTTGAAATAAGCTTAAGGAAGCAACAGAACATTTGAATATGAATTGCATGACTATGAAACTGGGAGGATATGCTCACTTAATGAAAATGTGATTATTCAATATAAAAATGAGAAGTTAGTGGAACTAGAAAATATAATGTTAGGGAATAGTCTTAGTTTGTTCTTTGGGAATTGGCTCTTTAAATAATGAGGTGCAAGTAAATGTCTTGAAAGAAGTTAAGGATTTTTTAAGGGAAATACAAACTAGATTGACAGAAATAAATCTGCAGGATAAAGGCTCAGATCCAAAATGGGAAAAAAATGGATAGTAATACAAAATCAAAATGTAAAACTTCCAGCTTGACCTAAGAAATCACAAACCCGTTACCCAAAGCGCACTGGCAAGAATTAGTTACTGGACTTAATGGTATTATGGACAAGAGTGTCAATAATTTTCTCATAGTGGTTTAACAAGCTAAGGAATCAGTATATTTCAAATGACCTTTCTTTATGACCTACGAATGTGGAAAACGTATAAAAAATTCCACAAGTAACGTCATCTTAAAACTTACTTTATAGAACCTGGAATTTCCACACCTTCCTAAGTCGATGTATCTTTGTCACCACATTAGAATGGAGCATCACACAAAATAGTCATCATTATTTGTAACTGATGATCAGCCAAAAATATAGGTTTTGTGAAGTTTCAAAAGTTTAATTTCTCTTTAAGAGACTAGTTGATATTTTTGTTCTTTTTATTCGGATTAGTGAACTAGATCCAAATACAGAAAGTTTTTGAAAATAAGTTTAGTTAGAACAAGCATAGAAAATGTTCCATTTAGAATTTAGGGCCAGAATACAATGCCAGCGATGGGACTGCAGACAGTCTGTCGGCGGCCGGATGACCGCCGACAGCCTCTCGGTCCGACCGCCATATTATGATACTGGTGTTCGAACACACACCTGTTAGATGCAAAACCACGTCCTCCGCCAGGATCATAGATCCTGATGGTGCAGCGGTCGGAGGAGTGTCCCAGAATGGCAGCGGTGCCGAGGTAGGCGCTGCAGTCTGAATTACGATATCCCTTTGTGCCATGAAAAGATTTCCAGAAAGGGGTTGGACCCCTGGCCATTGCAGGCCAATGAAACTTGTCCCTGGGTGCACATATAGTGTCCCCCTTCACCTCCCTGCGCCATGTGCCATGCATGACATGGTGCATGGTACACGGTGCACGGATTTGCAGGAAGTGCTGCACTGTGGCAGCATGTGCTGCTGCCCTTTTCCAGGGTTGCAGCATGCCCCTGTTGTGGTAACAATGACTTTCCAAATGCCAGCCCGGCAGTCAAATTGAGCTACTGTGGTCGGCCCGCAGCAGGCTTGTCAGGCAGTCTACCTATCACTGCAATAGCAGCTGGCTGTCCCACCATGCAAAACCATAATCAGGCCCTTAGTCCCTTTCTAAACTAAAGGCCCAATCCTATCTTATCGATTACCCATACAGAGTTCCCTCTGGAAAAGAGCAGGTAAATTCTGTAGCAAAGTCAGATAACTAAGAAAGGTAGAACAGAGAGGAGGAGCCTAGCGCGCATCCAAGATGGTCGCGTGAGCACAGGGCTCCCCGGACCCTCTCTGCTCCTCGGAATTTATCCTGAGAATATCCTGACGTGGCTTATGGAATCTGGGAGATAAAGACCAGCTGAGCGTATATCTCTTTTCAAAACTCAAATCGGACCTGGGAATCCTGAGTTGTCGTCGTCGGAACTTTTGGGACCCACCCGACGGAGGTGACCGGGGTGAAGGTGACCCGAGGGACCGGGCTGCAATTGAACAACAGCGGCTTCAGCGCGGTGCCAGCTGCCGATCCACCACTTTCGGTTTCGGTTTTGCACTTCAGGAGACCGGCAGGGAGGTGCGCTCGGGGTGGAGAGGTGCTTCCTGGGCCTCTGCATGAGGTTTTCTTTCATCTGCCACTAGAGCGCCTATCGCCTCGGACCCCCTATACCGACATTTTGTGGTCTTCTTGCTGGTGCCTTACACCTCTTGATTGGAGGTCCCCTCGGGTGACCGTGTTCACATGGGGGGCAAAGGGGGTCCCGAGGGCCGCAAGACCAAGGCTTCCCTCCGCGGGGGGGCAGTCCAGAGCAATAACATGGACCGCTACACCCAGGGCAGGGGGCCCTCTGGCGCTGCTGGCCTCCCCTCGGATACTGCGGAAGGAGGCGCGACCGCCACTACGGAACTATCCTTGCAGGACATTATGGGCGCCATTGATGGCATCAGGGAAACCATCGCGACGCAATATGAGGCCCTGGCCCGTAAGATTGACACTGTCGCGATCGATGTCACCCTGATCCGGGCCGACCTCTCCAAAACTAACGAGAAGGTCCAGGCTCTCGACGCACGGACCTCCACCCTCGGTGCGGATGTGTCGGATCTGCGGGCCGCGCTTGGAGACATCAGGGTGGTTAACGACCATATGGCCCGGCGGCTTGAGGACTTCGAGGGACGGGCCCGACGCAACAACATCCGCGTCATAGGTGTACCGGAGTCCTCTGACGGCCGCCCGGTTGACCTCGTGGTCGAGGAACTTATCCTGAAACAGTTGTCCTCGGCTGGCCTAAGTAAGTTCTTTGCCGTGGAGCGGGCCCATCGAGTTCCGGGCGGTCGGCCACGGCCGGGGGCCCCCCCGAGGCCTATCGTGGCCAAACTGTTCTATTACAGGGACCGCGACGCTATTCTGCAGGCCTCACGGACCCACGGCCCGGTTCGTCATGAGAACTCGACCATCAATTTTTACCCGGACTTCACGCAACTGGTCCAGAAACAACGGATGGGATTCCAAGGGGTGAAGCGTCGTCTCCGTGAGCTGGGCCTAAAGTATTCGATGCTCTACCCTGCAAAACTCCGAGTGGAACATGGGGATCGGACAGCCTTTTTTGACTCTCCTGTGGCTGCAAGTGACTGGCTGGACTCTCTGCCGGACGGAGGTGGCCGTCCCGGACCCTCTGCGGGCACCGCAGGTGATGGGTCCCCTTTAGAATGACTTTTGGTCCTTGATTTTGCCTTTTTGCACTGTACAGTCGGGTCTTATTTCATTTGCATATTGTGTTTTACCAGGACCAGTGAGGGGGGCGGGCGGGGACGGGTCCCTTACCTCCTCTGGGTTCTTTTTGTAGAATGGGGTTAGTGGGGCGACAGGCACACTGCAAGTTGGGGGGGTTTTTTGGCCCGCAGGGGTGCAGGGTGGGGGGAGTTGGTCCTGGGGTGGGGTTGGGGGGGAGGAGGGTTTGTTTTGCTGTGTGTTTTTTGTTTACAGGGCGAGGTACTGATTTTTGTCCACATTTGGGAACTGTGCTGCAGGCGGGGGGACCCTTGATCTATTGGGGGGGATGGGGGGGGACGGGTTGAGGCTTATGTCATGGAACGTCAATGGGTTGGGGGACCGTATCAAGCGGGGTGTAGTACTGCAATATTTGCGTCGTTTGACTCCTGATGTGGTGTTTCTCCAGGAGACGCATCTGGTTGGCAATGTTTGTCATGCAATGAACAGGGGGGGATACCGCCTCGTGGCCCATTCTGGTTTCACAACTGGTTCCAGGGGGGTGGGCATTCTGCTGCGAACCTCACTTCCGGTGGAGATCACTAAGATAGTCTCGGATGACAGAGGGCGCTATGTGTGTTTGATTGGGAGGTGGGAGGGGCAGCCCCTTGCCCTGGTTTCAGTTTACGTCCCCCCGGGCCTCCAGAACTCCACCTTCACTGACTTGGGTCGAATGCTGCTTGACCTTCCGGACAGCCTCCTGCTCATGGGCGGGGACTTTAATTCTGTGGTTTCGGGTGAACTGGATCGTCACCCACCAAGGACCCTCCCCGCTGCCCAGGCATGGCTGGGTGGGATGCTGGAGACCTTCGGCCTGGTGGATAGTTGGAGATTAATGCATCCGACCCAATGTCAATTCACCTTTCACTCGGGGGCGCATGGGAGTCTCTCTAGGTTAGACTACTTCCTTATGCCCGCGGCGCAGACTGGTCGGATTCGAGAGGTCAGGCACCTGGCGCGGGGTATCTCCGACCATTCTCCGCTGTGGCTTGTTTTTGACACCGGGCCGCGGTCTGCAGGGCGGATCGCTCCCATTAACCCATGGTACCTGCGAGACCCTACGACTCGTGACAGCCTGGTTAAGGCTATGGACCAATACTTCCTGGATAACGAGGGGTCGGTGTCTTCTGCAATGTCCCTGTGGGAAGCCTTTAAAACCGTGATCCGCGGACACGCCCTTTCCCAGATAGTGGTGGCTAAGAGGGTCAAGAGTGAGGCAGTGGTGAGGCTGGAGACTGACATCTTGGGGCTGGAGTCGGCCTTGGAGGCGAATGTTACTCCGGACGGGCTCCATGCCCTCAGCCTGAAACAGTTTGAATATAGGTCCCTGGTCACTGACGCGGCCAAAACTATGTATAGGGAGCAGCAGGGTCGACTGTACGATGCCGGGGACAAGGCGGGAAAGTTGATCGCGTGGCTGGACAGGAAGGAGAGAGTGAATCGTGTGGTCCCGGAGTTGCGTGCTGCGGATGGTGTGTGTGTGACGGAGCCTGACGAGATTGTGGAATGTTTTGCCGACCACCTCCGGGCTGTGTACTCCCCAGTGACTGACAGGGATGAGGACGACTCTCGCCTTCTACTGAGGGATATCGCCTTGCCCTGCCTGTCCGTTGAGGACCGTGAGCGGCTGGACGCCCCCTTGTCGGTGGATGAAATAGCGACCGCGATCCGCTCCCTTCGCTCGGGCAAGGCTATGGGTCCCAACGGTCTGCCCATTGAGCTATATAAATTGCGCCCTGACAAGCTTGCGCCCTTCCTCAGTCGCATGTTCCGTGAGTCTCTGGCGGCGGGTTCCCTCCCGGCCGATCAGCGTTTGGCCACGATAGTCGTTATCCCCAAGGAGGACAAGCCGCGAGATCGCTGTACTTCTTACCGGCCTATTTCACTGCTAAATGCGGAGCCTAAGATCCTGGCGAAAGTCCTTGCCAATCGTCTGTTGAGCGTCGTGTGCGATCTGATTCATCCGGACCAATGCGGATTCATCCCGCATCGTAACACCGCTCTTAACTTGCGGCGTCTTCATGGCGCCCTTGCCAGGGCGGAGCTCCTCTCCGAACCGGCCGTGCTGGTTTCTTTGGATGCCACGATGGCTTTTGACACCATCGAGTGGCCATTCCTCTGGGCTGTCTTGGCTAAATTTGGCTTTGGGGAAGGATTTATTGGCTGGGTGAAGCTTCTGTACACGGGACCCATGGCTCAGGTGGTGGTGAACGGGCGGGTCTCTCGGCCCTTTGCCCTCGGCAGGGGCACGAGGCAGGGATGCCCGTTGTCCCCTTTGCTCTTCGCTCTCGCCCTGGAGCCACTCGCGGCTTGGCTCCGCTGGGAGCCCTCGCTTCGAGGGATCCGGTGGGCCCCGGGCTTTGAAGATCGGGTTTCGCTGTATGCGGACGATATTCTCCTATATCTCACCTCACCGCGGCAGTCGCTCAACGTCCTCTTTGACGTTCTGACTTCCTTTGGGAGTAATTCGGGTCTCACGATCAATTGGTCTAAATCCTGCGTCTATCCGATCTCCGGTGGTCCTCCACTCCTACCGCCTCGGCTTCCGATCCAGGTATCACTGAGCGGCTTTAAGTACCTGGGGATATACGTTTCGCTGGACCCGGTGGCTCGCTATGAGCTGAATCTCCTGCGTCCGCTTCGGCGATTGCGAGAGGATACGGCCCGGTGGTGCAGGCTGCCCCTGTCCCCGCTGGGTCGGGCCGCGCTGTTCAAAATGATGTCCCTTCCCAGGTTCCTCTATGCACTCCAGAATTCCTTCGACGTCATCCCAGTGGCCTACTTTCGGGAGGTAGAGAGCCTGCAGAGGAGACTGGTGTGGGACGGGCGGGCGCGTATTGCTCTTGCTAAGCTTACTCTCCCCTGGTATGACGGGGGCATCGCGCTTCCCGACATTCGCAGGTATTATTGGGCCGCGCAGCTTTCGACCATCAACCATGCCACGTATGCGCCTGGCCTGAACCCGGCGTATGAGATGGACAAGTTCCTGCTTCCCGGCGGGGACTATAACAGGGCGCTGTACTCCCGCTCGGCTGGCCGGACCCTTACGGGTCCTACTAAGATCGCTGTGCGGACCTGGAGGGCCGCCACTGTGGCCACGGGCTGGGGTGAGCGACTGACATGTGCTACTCCTTTGTTTGCCTCCGATCGCCTGGGGAGCCTCTGGACTACGAAGGGGTTTGACCAGTGGGACACGATTGGTATCAGCAAAGTGGGAGACCTGTGGCATAAGGGCGCGGTTAAGACTTTCGCGGCTCTTCAGGCCGAATATGAGCTTACGGACAGGGAGTTCTTCCGCTATGCCCAGGTTCGACACGCCCTGCTCTCGGTCTTTGGAGAGGGGACCACGATCCCGGTTTCCTTGCCCCTCGAGGACCGCATACTTGACGGACATGTCCCGGACAGCACTATTTCTTTAATTTATAAGAAACTGATTAATCATCGGGCTGACCTCTTGGTGCGCCTTCGGGAGGCTTGGACGGGGGATGGGGTGGAATTGGACGACGAGGACTGGCAGTCTGCACTGTCGTCCCCCAAAGAGGTCGCCATTCCAGCCCGTCTCCGGTTGGTACAGCTTAAGATTCTTCACCGGGTGTATGTGACGGGTCCTCGCTTGGTCTCGATGGGATATTCCGACGATGGGCTCTGTAAGCGGGGTTGTGGGCTCAGTGCCACCTTTCTCCATATCCTGTGGGAGTGCCGCGAGGTGGCGGACTACTGGCGCCGGGTACATACGGTTATGGGACAGGTCACTGGGGTTGTGCTGCTGCCGGAGGTGCGTCGCTGTGTCCTGAATGTGTGGGAGCCCAATGATTATAGCGCGGCTCAGACTCGGTGGGCGGCCCTGGGGAACATGATTGCCAAGAGAGATATAGCGCAGCTTTGGGGTGCCCAGCGGCCGCCCACCGTGTCAGTATGGAAGGAGAATATGGACTGGTGTATGTTCAGGGAGAAGACTGTGTATGTTGCCCGTGGTAAGCCGGGGGCATGGGGCAGAATCTGGGGGCAATGGAATGCTTATCGCGGGGGTATCTGTCCGCCCCCCCTGGTGGACACCGATATCGCCATGTCCCCCTGACCCTTGACGGTTCCGGGCACCTTTTGGAATGACTACATATGGACGTTCAGTTCCCTTGGCCCCCCCCCCCCGTCCCCAGCCTCCCGGTACTCCTTCCTTTCGTGTGCTGCTTAATGGTCTGACCTGGAGTTCCCCGGAGGAAGCCTGACCTGCGCCGTTTGTCTTTATGCCTCGCCTTTTGTTTTTCTTTTAGTTTTCTGTGTTTGTTTGATCTAAGTCTCCTGTGCCTCTAGAACTATCCGGACTCACTACGGGGCCGACCCCCGGGAACCGACTGCAGCTTTGATAAATGTATATTTCATTCTGTACTTAGCGGCCCTGGTGGTTGTAGGCCCGTGCTTGTAATCGAATTATTGTTCAATAAAAACTTTAAAAAAAAAAAAAAAAAAAAAAAAAAAAAAAAAGAAAGGTAGAACACCTCATAAAGGGTAGTTTCGGTGACTCAGCAGAGTTATCCAAACAGCTGCAGTAGAAACCATTAAGACAGGTAGAAGGAAAGTATCACAGCAATAGGTATGATTGTCATAGAGATAGAAAGTCTCCTAACTTAGAGCAAGGATAACCGAAGAAAATCACCGTTGGCAATAGGTTATAGTAATTTGAAATAGCACCATAAAGTGATAAGGGGCATGGCCGGGTAGGAGTGCCTAGAATGCCTTGACTCTCTAGCTAGGAACACTTTCTATATAGAAAAGTCACTAAATACGTTGCAAAAACAGGTGAATATACCATCAACATCCAATGGAGGAAGATCTTCCAATGGTCGATTTCCACGGTAAACGTCCATGTTGTCATGAAGTCACTCAGATGTGGCTGCAGCTCAGAAAAGATACATCAAAGAAGGTTCTCATGAGAACCTTTGGGTTCACTGACAAAATATCGAAACCCAAAAATATTGTGTCAAAAACATCAAGCACAATAATTTCATTTTCCTATACTTATTACGTAAATGACAAAAAAATCCGAAACAAAATTATCCTTTTACACTAATATCGAAAATTATAATTTTATAACATATGCATAGCTAAACACGGTAAACATGAAATATTGTAACATATAATTAATATAATGTAAATAAAATATATTTAAACAATATACCAAAATATATAAATATGTAATTATTTAGACAAACACATATGTATGTTTATTTCCACATATAAAATGTAAAAACATTTCTTAAAATAACAATTTTAATTTATGTTATAATTTGCCAATTTTTAAAAATTTTAATAATATAGCAAGTAAAGAGATATATATATTTATATATAATAAGAAAGTGACGATGTATATATATATATATATATGAAATACCACACTTTCAAATCCAAAAGTATTCACGGACACCAAGGAGATTTGCAGTTTTAAAGTTGGTTTATTGAACTGCAAACACAACGCGTTTCAGCTTTCGCCTTGTTTACGCTTACTGCAAAGTTTTTTTGTTAAAGTTAAATACACTTCAATATCCACAAAACAAACAACAGACTCATCAAAACACAATCGTGAATGAAAGAGAAAGCAAATTGGTAAAGTGGCGGCCATCTTAGCACAGTACTTGATTCAATACAATGACTAATAATACTCAGCAGCACATAATTTTAAACCTGAAAATAAAGGCAAAATAGCGTGCTTTCAATTGTTCAATGGTGCTTAAGTATTCAGTACAATATATATACCAAGGCTATGCTTGCGCAGTGTGTACCAGCGAAAATTCACTGCACACACTCGTGATGATAGTACAGAAATACACAGAATTGCGTAAAACGTAACCTACACAAAGTATATCACAATCATGCCCCAGTGGGCAAACATGATAAGATCCGACCTTAATGACTCAAGGTGTGCGGATATGTAACGCAACATGCCCCTAATTCAGCCCCAGTGGGCATTTATGCAAAACTGTACAAAACTGTAACAAAGTAGTGTAGTTGCACATAGCTCAACTGGTCAATTTCATCAATGGCCACTTCAAAAATCGTTTTCTCGATACCAATCCCTGAAATATACAATAAAAACATCTTTCTAATTTGGAATGGTGATATGGACTCTGCCGGTGCATTTGTCAAGAAGTTGAATGACAACTCATATAATTTGGTCTTCACGAAACATATTAGTAGGACCTCCGTTGAGTTTCTCGATGTTACCGTGGAGATCAAAGATCAATCCATGCATACACATTTATTCCGGAAAATACTGAATACTTAAGCACCATTAAACAATTGAAAGCACGCTATTTTGCCTTTATTTTCAGGTTTAAAATTATGTGCTGCTGAGTATTATTATTCATTGTATTGAATCAAGTACAGTGCTAAGATGGCCGCCACTGTACCAATTTGCTTTCTCTTTCATTCACGATTGTGTTTTGATGAGTCTGTTGTTTGTTTTGTGGATATTGAAGTGTATTTAACTTTAACAAAAAAACTTTGCAGTAAGCGTGAACAAGGCGAAAGCTGAAACGCGTTGTGTTTGCAGTTCAATAAACCAACTTTAAAACTGCAAATCTGCAAGTCCATCTAACTATAACGCCCCTGAAAACCATAGGTTTCACACATGTTATAGTTAGCTGGACATTTCACTCGTACAAAACCATTGAAATTCCCCGTTATAGTTAGTTCAGCTAACTATAACTCGCGCGCCCGCAATCCACTGCTGATGACGTCACATATTACATCACTCATGACGTGGTCAGTGACGTCACTGATGACATCACTGATGACATCTCAAATGACATCACTGATGACATCACTGATGACATCATCCAGTGACTGTGTGTTTCTGTAAAATTTAAATATGTTTTATATATTTATAGTGAAAGACCTGTGGAAGAATGAGTGGCTGTACAAGTGTGTGAATGGATGATTTTCTACGTGCGTAATTGACTGGAAAAGTGAGTCATTAAATGTATCTTACTGCAGACTAGTGACTAAACTGTGTGAATGTCTTCATGTTTCTGTCTGTTGGTGTATAATTGGCTGCATGGTTTTGTGAATAGCTATATGAGTGTCTATATGAGTTATCGATTGGTTGTCTGAGTATCTGTATGGGTGCTTGAGTGTTTGTGTGGGGAGGCTGTGTGTGACTCTGTGCATAGATGTGTGAGTGGGTGATTCCATGGGTGCATGGTTTTAACAGTGCATCTGTGATGAACTGTATGGTTGAGTGTGTGTATGTATGGGTGTGTTAGGGATTGAATGTATATCTCTGTGGTACATGTGTCAGTAACTACATATGTGAAAGGCAGTATATATGTGTGTAAGAGTATATAAGTGGGTATATGTGAGAGTGTGTGATTGTGAGAGTGGCTGTATGGATGAGTGTGTGCTTGTTTCAATGATTGTATAAGAGCTTCAGAATGTGGTACTATTTTTATGAGTAAGTGAACTTGTGTGTGTATAACTGCATAGGTGAGTAGATGGGAGTGTGATTAATTATTTGCATGACTGACTAGGTGTGACAGTACCTCTATGGATGATTGGTGGTGTGTGAGTGTCTATGTAGGTGCATAAATGCATATGATAGTCTTGTACGGGGTGACTGTAAGTATGAGTGACTGTACATATTAATGAGTGGAGGTGTATGTAAACCTAAGAGTTAATAAGTGGGTATGTAGTTATTGGTATTGGAGTATCTATGGTTTTGGGAATGGACGTCTGAAATTTTGAGTTCATGTATCAACGGCTAAATTAGGGTGTGAGAAGATGCAGTAATTTATCACATTGATGATGTCATCAATGATGTCATCAGTGATGTCATTTGAGATGTCATCAGTGATGTCATCAGTGATGTCACTGACCATGTCATGAGTGATATAATATGTGACGTCATCAGCAGTGGATTGCGGGCACGCGAGTTATAGTTAGCTGAACTAACTATAACGGGGGAATTTCAATGGTTTTGTACGAGTGAAATGTCCAGCTAACTATAACATGTGTGAAACCTATGGTTTTTTCAGTGAATTTGCAAGGTTTTTAAAATGCTAATTCCTAACTATAACGTGTGTGAAACCTATGGTTTTTTCAGTGAATTTGCAAGGTTTTTTAAATGCTAATTCCTAACTATAACGTGTGTGAAACCTATGGTTTTTTCAGTGAATTTGCAAGGTTTTATAAATGCTAATTCCTAACTATAACGTGTGTGAAACCTATGGTTTTTTCAGTGAATTTGAAAGGTTTTTTAAATGCTAGCTCCTAACTTTAATATGTGTGAAACCTATGGTTTTTTAAGTGAATTTGCAAAGTTTTTTAAATGCTAATTTATGAATGTTTTATTATATTTTTTAATTATTTTTTTTACAATAAGCTACCTATGTATAAAATTATAGATTTACTGTATCCTGCAATATGGAATGGCTCAGCTTTTTTTTTTTTGGGATATAGTTGAACAGCATAGTTAATATCTTCTATAAACCTCTAAACATATATATATATATAAGGGTTTTTGACCGTGCGCGCACCGTACGCATACGGTACGCGTATGGTGCACGCACGGTGCTTGCATGCGTACTTGTTCCACGTGCGCATGCGTACTTCGTGCTTGATCCGTACGCGCGTAATTCGTACGTGCATGCGCGCGTGCTCCTTTCGGAAACACCGACAAGGGTTTAGAACAGCACACGCCAGCGGAGGCCCATCTGTGGGCTTGTAATGTGTGTGACAGTTATTTTGTTCCCGGGACTGCAGGGAATCTTTCGGGACTCTATCTCCCAGAATGCCCCACATGCATCTCATCCTATTCAGGGGCGTGGAATCAAGCATTATTTAAGTGGAATTGATCCGGAAACTGCAAGGAATTGTCCGTCTTCATGTGCCTCTGAAGAAGAAGGTTACTCCTTTGAAACGCGTAAGGCGAAGACTGTTGGAAACAGCTGTTGATTGAATCGGCTGGCGCGCTGCTGTTTATACCTGATTAAAGCTTTGCTTCCAGTTGGTGTTGGAGTGCGTCTCATTGCACAGGGCAAGTAGGAGCATTCATTTTAGGCGGCGGGCCTCGCTGCCGAGTACGCACCACCCCGGATTGAGGGGGCCACCGGGTCCGATGTTACGAGCCCCAAGGTTGGAAACACCGACAAGGATTTAGAACAGCACACGCCAGAGGAGGCCCATCTGTGGGCTTGTAATGTGTGTGACAGTTATTTTGTTCCCGGGACTGCAGGGAATCTTTCGGGACTCTATCTCCCAGAATGCCCCACATGCATCTCATCCCATTCAGGGGCATGGAATCAAGCAATATTTAAGTGGAATTGACCCGGAAACTGCAAGGAATTGTCCGTCTTCATGTGCCTCTGAAGAAGAAGGTTACTCCTTTGAAAAGCGTAAGGCGAAGACTGTTGCGAACAGCTGTTGATTGAATCGGCTGGCGCGTTGCTGTTTATACCTGATTAAAGCTTTGCTTCCAGTTGGTGTTGGAGTGCGTCTCATTGCACAGGGCAAGTAGGAGCATTCATTTTAGGTGGCGGGCCTCGCTGCCGAGTACGCACCACCCCGGAATGAGGGGGCCACCGGGTCCGATGTTACGAGCCCCAAGGTTGGAAACACCGACAAGGATTTAGAACAGCACACGCCAGAGGAGGCCCATCTGTGGGCTTGTAATGTGTGTGACAGTTATTTTGTTCCCGGGACTGCAGGGAATCTTTCGGGACTCTATCTCCCAGAATGCCCCACATGCATCTCATCCTATTCAGGGGCGTGGAATCAAGCATTATTTAAGTGGAATTGATCCGGAAACTGCAAGGAATTGTCCGTCTTCATGTGCCTCTGAAGAAGAAGGTTACTCCTTTGAAACGCGTAAGGCGAAGACTGTTGGGAACTGCTGTTGATTGAATCGGCTGGCGCGCTGCTGTTTATACCTGATTAAAGCTTTGCTTCCAGTTGGTGTTGGAGTGCATCTCATTGCACAGGGCAAGTAGGAGCATTCATTTTAGGCGGCGGGCCTCGCTGCCGAGTACGCACCACCCCGGAATGAGGGGGCCACTGGGTCCGATGTTACGAGCCCCAAGGTTGGAAACACTGACAAGGATTTAGAACAGCACACGCCAGCGGAGGCCCATCTGTGGGCTTGTAATGTGTGTGACAGTTATTTTGTTCTCGGGACTGCAGGGAATCTTTCGGGACTCTATCTCCCAGAATGCTCCAAGTGCATCTCATCCCATTCAGGGGCAGGGAATCAAGCAATATTTAAGTGGAATTGACCCGGAAACGGCAAGGAATTGTCCGTCTTCATGTGCCTCTGAAGAAGAAGGTTACACCTTTGAAAAGCGTAAGACGAAGACTGTTGGGAACAGCTGTTGATTGAATCGTCTGGCGCGCTGCTGTTTATACCTGATTAAAGCTTTGCTTCCAGTTGGTGTTGGAGTGCGTCTCATTGCACAGGGCAAGTAGGAGCATTCATTTTAGGTGGCGGGCCTCGCTGCCGAGTACGCACCACCCCGGAATGAGGGGGCCAACGGGTCCGATGTTACGAGCCCCAAGGTTGGAAATACCGACAAGGATTTAGAACAGCACACGAAAGAGGAGGCCCATCTGTGGGCTTGTAATGTGTGACAGCTATTTTGTTCCCGGGACTGCAGGGAATCTTTCGGGACTCTATCTCCCAGAATGGCCCACATGCATCTCATCCCATTCAGGGGCGTGGAATCAAGCATTATTTAAGTGGAATTGACCCGGAAATTGCAAGGAATTGTCCATCTTCATGTGCCTCTGAAGAAGAAGGTTACTCCTTTGAAACACGTAAGGCGAAGACTGTTGGGAACAGCTGTTGATTGAATCGGCTGGTGCGCTGCTGTTTATACCTGATTAAAGCTTTGCTTCCAGTTGGTGTTGGAGTGCGTCTCATTGCACAGGGCAAGTAGGAGCATTCATTTTAGGCGGCGGGCCTCGCTGCCGAGTACGCACCACCCCGGATTGAGGGGGCCACCGGGTCCGATGTTACGAGCCCCAAGGTTGGAAACACCGACAAGGGTTTAGAACAGCACACGCCAGTGGAGGCCCATCTGTGGGCTTGTAATGTGTGTGACAGTTATTTTGTTCCTGGGACTGCAGGGAATCTTTCGGGACTCTATCTCCCAGAATGCCCCACATGCATCTCATCCCATTCAGGGGCATGGAATCAAGCAATATTTAAGTGGAATTGACCCGGAAACTGCAAGGAATTGTCCGTCTTCATGTGCCTCTGAAGAAGAAGGTTACTCCTTTGAAAAGCGTAAGGCGAAGACTGTTGGGAACAGCTGTTGATTGAATCGGCTGGCGCGCTGCTGTTTATACCTGATTAAAGCTTTGCTTCCAGTTGGTGTTGGAGTGCGTCTCATTGCACAGGGCAAGTAGGAGCATTCATTTTAGGTGGCAGCCCTCGCTGCCGAGTACGCACCACCCCGGAATGAGGGGGCCACCGGGTCCGATGTTACGAGCCCCAAGGTTGGAAACACAGACAAGGATTTAGAACAGCACACGCCAGAGGAGGCCCATCTGTGGGCTTGTAATGTGTGTGACAGTTATTTTGTTCCCGGGACTGCAGGGAATCTTTCGGGACTCTATCTCCCAGAATGCCCCACATGCATCTCATCCCATTCAGGGGCGTGGAATCAAGCAATATTTAAGTGGAATTGACCCGGAAACTGCAAGGAATTGTCCGTCTTCATGTGCCTCTGAAGAAGAAGGTTACTCCTTTGAAACGCGTAAGGCGAAGACTGTTGGGAACAACTGTTGATTGAATCGGCTGGCGCGCTGCTGTTTATACCTGATTAAAGCTTTGCTTCCAGTTGGTGTTGGAGTGAGTCTCATTGCACAGGGCAAGTAGGGGCATATATATAGATATTAGGGGCGTGGTCTCACCGAGCAGCAAGATGGCCGCTCTTAAAGTGTGCTCTTCTGGTCGAGATTTAATCCTACATAATCTGTGCATTATAGAAACCTATGGCGCTTGAAACAGTGAAAATCCCATTCCTGACGCGATGGTGAATGCAATGGCTCCTTTGGCTGGGGACTTGATCACTGTACGCCGCGCAAACTGAGTGCTGTAACAGACCTGGCTTGTCGTTCTATGTTCGGGGGGGTTCTTCCGTGATAGCTGCATCAAATCGATCTGCTGCCGTTCCCTGGTGTGCGGCGGACCATGGTGTGTGGCGGCTTGTGACAAGGAGCCCCTCGGAGGAATTGGCTGCTGCCCCGTTGTGCCACTGTCGACTTCTGACCGAGCCATTGCTGATATTCTTCCTGTGGCATTTGTGGCCGCCATCGTGTGGTGTGGAGTGGTGGCACTCAACGAGCAAGAGACAATGCGAAGGAGATCGG
Organism: Triturus cristatus; assembly: GCF_964204655.1. Lineage (NCBI taxonomy): Eukaryota > Metazoa > Chordata > Amphibia > Caudata > Salamandridae > Triturus > Triturus cristatus. Next base: position 683,960,290 of record NC_140594.1, read on the forward strand.
GCCAGCCAGGGGAGACACGGTTGATGACATCTGCTGCGGCCAGCGAGCTTCTGCCGGTGATTCGGACTTCGTGCCGAGAGAAGGTACGGGGAGGGCCGGGAAAGCCTAGCTATGCCTGCAGCACACATCGGAGCGTGTGTGACCCCTCCCCTGGGCCGACGCTGACGGTGTGCTACGCGAGGTCCGCTGATTGTTTATTTGCGGTACGTGCCTGGCTCCCTGGGTCCCGCATCAGTTTGGGCTGCTGGCACGGCGGTAGGAGTGCCGGGCCCAGTCGCTAAACACCGGGGAGCATTGCTTGGTGGTAAACCCCATCTACACTGTGATTAGTCTTGCCTGGCTGCCCCGTTGGTTGGAGCCTGTAGTGCCTTCATCTCTGCACATAACTCTGGATGAAAGGAGGTTTTGCCACTCGGTCCAGTGGATGCGGATATGGCCGGCATCATTATCGTACGGACGACAGAAATCGAGATCCTCGAATGCCAGCCTTGTAGCTATATTCACTTTGCACCCACCGATTCCTCTGCCTATTGACTGCCTCTGCTGCCTTTTGTAGTGGGTCCACAATTGAACAAGATTGACCTGATATTTCTTTTTGAACCGCTTAGTTTGAGATCTCTGGCCGAACCATACCTTACGCATCGCGCTGTTTGGAGCCTGGGGGACATCATCTGAAGTTCGACTGGTGCCGCTACTACCCGCAGTGATGGGTAAGACTGATACTAAGCAGTCCAAACTATCTTTAGAGAATAAGAGATCCAGTAGGCACACAGACTGTGGAACCGAAGGGGAAGGCGATAACACCTCTATAGCGCATAAGGACGACTGGGGTAAGACCTTCGCGCACTCTTCTGGAAATTAGGTTCAGCCCCAAGACTATAGACAACAAGCTTGATGTCCTTACCTCACAACTTGACCAGGTCAAGAAAATAGTAGATACAAATGAAACTAGGTTGGACCTACTTGAAAAACATTCCTCAGATGCGCATGACTTCCAGGTAGAGGCCACGGAGCACCTTTTACAAATGGACAAGGTCCTAACCCTGATAAAAGCAAAAAATTATGATTTGTAGGGCAGGTCATGGCGCAATAATATCCGTATAATGGGGATTCCTGAAACGACGGCCATTTCTAAGATGGAGATTTACATGGAGGAACTTCTGCGGGATTTGTTTGGGCCTGAACTCTTGGCTGATTTTATAGTTGAGTGGGTGCATCATACCTTAAGACCTAGACCTCCGGTGGGATCCAACCCTCTATCGATCCTAGCCAGGCTTCTGAATTGCCAGGATTGTGATGTTGTTCTGCGCCTGGCTAGGGAGCGTGGGAACATTCAGCACAAAGGGAACACTATTTCATTCTTTCCTGAATTTACGCCTGTGGTTCAGGCCACACGCCGAGAGTTTGTGCCAGTCAAACGGTTGCTCCTGTCAACGGAAATATCATATGCTTTACTGTATCGGGCCAAATTGAAAGTCTTGCATGATGGCACTATCCACTTTTTTAATGATGCAAAGTCTGCAATGAAGTTTGCTAAACAGGTTGGCCGAAGAAGACGAACTGCCAAATCTACAGATAAACAGAGTTCAAATGGCAATCTCAGTGATAATGACTGATTGGCTCAACCTACCGCCGAGCAAGATGTATTTCTGAGTCCTACATCATTAGACTTTGCTTAAACCCAAAGACGCAATATGTTTAGATATATGCCTAATGTTCTAGCCTTAATTCTTTTGCTTAATTCATGGGAACTGAAGCTTGGTCTTACTTATTTTCCACTGGTTTTATGCATCCTTCTCGGTCACCCCGCTGCAGGGCAGGGCTGTTTGCCGGTGACCCCGAGCCTCAGGGGAAAGCTCCCAGAGTTCGCCTTCAGGTGCTGGCCTGGGGCTTATTGTTGAGTTTGTTTTATAAGGGGGCTAATTATACACCACCTAATTGGGGGTTGGTGTGGGTGTGGGGAAGGGTGGGATCACAGTTGAAGGGATGTTAGACAGTAGAGCATTATGTATTTATTTATATGTTGACAGCATCGGTCACGCACTGGTGGGCCTCGATTAGGGGCTACTAGGGAGGGCAATGCCCCGAAACAAACCTCACGCAGTACTTACCACTCTTTTGCATCTGACCGAGCCAGTCTTGTTCATCATTTATTTAACCATGGGGTAGACATGACCAGTTTTAGATTTTTAACTTGGAACATCAATTGTGTTGAACGATTGAAGAAAGACCCGACTGGTCCACTCTTACCTAGGCAGGCATCACATAGACATATGTCTGATACAGGAGACCCAAGTGAATAGCACGTCTCTAGCCAGACTGCACCACAGACTTTGGGGACACACTTTCTCCTCTATTTATTCCAATTATGCTAGAGGGGGTTGCAATCTTGATCCGGCAAGGACTAGACTGGAAAACGCTAGATTTGCAGTTGGACCCTGAAGGATGATTTGTAATTCTATTTGGTTTATTGAAGGGTGTAAAGGTGCCACTTTTTGCAGTCTAGGAACAAACACTGACTGTCCCGATTTCTTCCAAAATGTATGGGCTGAATCCAAATGCTGGGTTGTGACACAATAATATGGGGGGTGATTTTAATGCGGTACTAAATGACACATTGAACAGGAAGGGCACCTCCTGAGTCATGCATCCTAATTCTTGCGATGCTTTGAATGCAGTGATGCGAGACGGAGGCAGATATCTGGCGGCAGAGGAATCCAGGGGTACTGGAGGGTACATGCATATCATCATATGATGCAGCTTAGTCCCGCTTAGATTATTGGCTTGTATCCCCGGACGTTGCAGCTTGGATCTCTGATAGTACACATTTCCCCAAGACACTTTCAGATCATGTCCCTTGCCTGTTACAACTGACTGTTCCTGACATCCTGACACTCCTCCTAAGATGTTTAATTGGTGACTGGCCCTGAACGCTCTATTAGACTCTGCATTTAAGGAGGAGATGCACGGAGATATAAAAGAATATTTCAACACTAACATTGGTTCAGTATCCACTCAGGATTCCCTTTGGGAAGCGTTCAAGGTGATCATAAGGGGAAAATGTATATCTCGACATGCCGGGGTGCTCAAAGCTATCAGAGGCACGCTGGCTTCTTCGGAAGCCCGCATTAAGGACTTAGAAACACAATATTTTGCCACTGTAGATTTTAAACATCTATCCAACATTAGCGAGCTCATAACTGAATTTGAGGTAGACGCTCAGCGTGAGGTGCATTTCTTGGGTAAACATACCCAAGCCAGACGATATGGGGAGGGAGACAGGCCTGGGAAAACGCTAGCGAACATGCTCAAGACACCGCACAATGCCACCTATATATCTGAAATTATGGGCAAAGACTCCACTCTCATTCGAGGCCCCCGAGAGGTATTGGCCGATTCACTAGGTTTTACTCCAAGTTGTACACGGCCACTCATAGGACGGAGCCAGTGGAGGTCCAGCCCTTTTTAGACTATCGAACTTTTGAGGTTGGGGAGAGCGCATAGGGAGTACCTGGATGTGCCCTTCACTTCCTCTGACATCCGGCAGGTAATTAGCAGTCTGCCAACAGATAAAGCCCCAGGCTCAGATGGGTTTACTACTGCATTCTACAAGGCCTACACTGATCTACTGGCACCTCGCTTATTGGCGGTTTTTGAAGAAGCCCAAACTACTGGCATACTTCCCCCGTCGATGCGAGATGCAATTGTTCAAACGTTCTTAAAACCTGGAAAGTCTGGCCAGGAAGTGGATTCGTACAGGCCACTCTCATTAATAAATATAGATGCCAACATTTTTGCCAAACTACTAGCCAATATATTACAGCCCTTGCTCCCCCTGATAGCGAGACCCGACCAGTCTGGGTTTATTCCCGGTAGTTCCACATCGCATAACCTGCGCACTTTCTTCACCGTGCTACATTACCTAAATCCTAATTCAAAGGCGTTGGTGGCATTTCTTGATGCTACAAAGGCCTTCGACATACTGGAATGGCCATATTTGTTTGCCATACTGGGGAGGCTTAGCTTTAGTCCTCTGTTCATCACACAAATCAAATTGGTGTATTCAGCACCTTCGGCAAGCCTGCACTTGAATGGCATGATCTCCGACCCGTTTGCCATATCCCACGGGACGCGACAAGGATGCGCCCCCTCCCCTCTATCGTTCACCATGGCGATGGAACTGATAGCAGCTAGGATACGACAACACCACACGCCGAAGGGGTTGGGTTTTAGCACCAGAGGGCTCCTAATTTCATTGTATGCTGATGATATGACGCTGTATGTCACTGATCCAGAGGTCAACCTAAGTCCAATACTCAGGGAGCTCCCGAAGTTCGGCAGCCTTTCTGGAATTTTCATCAATTGGTCCAAATCTACCTTATTCCCTCTTACCGAGGCCACTAAACCTTTCAAACTGGATCATCCACTGAAGTGGGCAGATGGCCCAGTAAAATATTTGTGCATTTGGCTGAGCCGGGTTGAACAAGAAATATGGAATCTAAACTATGGCCATGCCATCTCTTGGCTGGAAGGAAAGATCAAGATCTGGGCTAAACAGCTGATCTCTGTTGCTGGCAGGATTGCTGTTGCCAAAATGGTAGAGCTGCCCAAATGTTTATATTTATTTGTTAATATCCTGATTCCTCTCACCCAAGCCTTTTTTTAAACTCGTCACTCTCTCATGATCTCTCTGGTCTGGGCGGAGAAGCAAGCACGCGTATCCTGAGAGCTGCTCACACTGCCTCTTGCTCAGGGAGGGCTGGGGGCCCCGAACTTGTCACTATATGCATATTGCACACAGGCAACATTTTTACATCATTGGTTGCACCCCACCCCATTCCAACCTCATGTAGCTGTCGAAATGAATATAGTGGCTCTGGTTCCACTCCATGTGGCCGTATATCAAAAATACCTCAAACCAGGGGATGGGATAGATACTGTTGAGACCCTCAGATGGGCCTGGGAAAGACTGCACATTAGAGCAAACATGGACATGTTATATGCTTCTTCTATTCCTCTGCTGCGAAACCCACAGATCCCAGCTCCGGAGGAGGGTGGGAATGTTAATCTGGCAAAATCAATGGGACTGGAAACGTTCGCAGATCTCTATCCGGGGGACACTTTCTGCGACCGCCGACACCTGCGGCCGGGGGCTCGAGGTGTTTCTCTGAGTTATTTTTATATTTCAAATTAGAGCCATGTGCAGACAACTGCACCCCTCCTTTCCTAACACCCTACTTACTTACCAGCACTTGAGCAGTTGATAACTACTGCATCCCACTGTAGCCTAATAACAAGGTTATACTGTTCTATGCAAAATGCTGCACCGCTAACCATACCCAAGGCCCAGCATAGCAGGAACATCGACCTAGACGATAGGTGACTGACGAGATATGGGCCTTTTGTTGCGACCAACTCCAGCTCCTCTCTTCTAATTATGAATTGAGACTGATTTATTTTAAATACTTGCACAGGTTTTACAGACCCCCTCTCAGCTACATCACATGGGGGTTAGACCTGACAAGAAATGCTGGAGGTGCGTGCTGGCTCCTGCCACTTTCTTGCACATGGCCTGGCTCTGCCCACCCATTGCTGCCTTCTGGGATGATATTTTCAGTACTATTCATGACATACTGGGCGTTTCTAACAAACCTCAACCACGTATAGGCTACTGGGATATGTGAGGGACATCAAAGCAGGGAATCACAAACTACACGCATTGCTTCTTTTAATGGCTAAAAGAAAAGTGTCCATCCATTGGGGAGATAGGAAAACACCCACAATAAAAGCCTGGATCCTTGATGTCACTTTCAGTCATACACAACTATCGACCTATTGGGAGCTAATGCCTGCAGCCTCTAGACCAAAAGATATTTGGGCCCCCTTTTAGACTGGTTGAAAATACTTCAGCGGGATAGTGTGGTTCCCCATACTGTCACTGCTTCACCCAATACACAGTCATCTGAGTCTTAACTAATTTACTGGCTCTACTGATGCCAGCTTGAGGGTGGTATTGCTGGGGTGCTTTCTACTTGCGGACTAGCCACTTGTTGTATATGCTCATTCAGGTACTGTCAGATGTATATGATGCCTCCTGTCTGTTCTGTTATGGTTTTTGTGTATTTCTTTTTCTTTTTTCGCTTAGCGATTGATCTGTCCACACATTCATGATGAATGCACTTTGCAGTCATATTGTTTATGCATTATGATGCTGAATGTGTAATATTGCAAAACCTGTAATAAATAAAATTTTAAAATTGTATATATTAACAAACAATTAAATAATATTACATTTTTAAATAATTAATATATTAAAAATAAGTTGTATTATTTCATTGAATTTCAACGTACTTACCAATGCACATTTAACATACATCTAAATTAAAATATTATAACAGCAATGAATGAATTATTAATAAATAAATAAATACATTTTAATTAATCAATTATTATTTAATTAACTACCCACCCTATACCCCTACACACTACAACTGGCACCTAAAATGTAAATTAAAAACCTTATAATAATTACACAATGTACATCATGAATTCTCAATTAATTAATAATATATCAATATAATAATTGTTCAATTATTATTTAATTAAATTGCCCCCTACCCCCTAACCAACCCAACAAGCTGTGCATAAAATAAAACTAACATTCATAATAACTACACAATTTACATAATTATTTAACACATAATTAATTAATAATGTATCAATACTGAATAATTAATCAATTATTATGTAATCAACTTCCCACCCTATACCCCTACAAATCTAAATACCTGCACCTAAATTCCTACTTAGAAAAAATATTTTTTGTACTATTTTCATTGTTAATATTCAAATAAATAATATTAATACAAAACGTATAAAGTAATTGCACTTATTAACTTCCCACCGTGCACCTCCACAAACCTCGCAATCCACTATTACACTATAAATGACGATTTTACAATTAAATTAATAATATAAACAGCTTAAGATTACAAACTATATTTGAAAACATTACCAATTGCACAAACATTTAAAAAAATATACAATTAAAATACAATTAAACACATAAAGAAACTTAAAAAACCATATTTCTCACCTTAAGAAATCAATATTTTTGTCAACGGTATTTTTGAATGCGATATTTCTGTGTCACGATATTAAATTTTCACTATTTCTGAAACTCAATATTTTTTACTCGTTATTTTGTCTGAATACCACATTTTTTTGCAAACCTACGCTATTAGCTGCTTGGCTGCTTAGTGTCCCATCGTGTAACGTTGAGCTGTTCTGTGAAATGAAGCATTTAAATCTGATATGTCATGGTTGGATCACAAAATTTAGGCTACAGCATACATCTTCTTTCATTAATCCATTTTGAATATGAGGCATAGGAAACAATCCAAAGAAAGTGAAATCATATGGGATGAGGAAAGATAAATTTAAATTTTTCAGAAAATAGCACATTTCACAAAGAAGTCAGGTCGATAAAAAATGTTGTGAAAAGTATTTATATGTTTAAAGTGATAGAGGAGAATAAAAGAATAATAAGGTTTAGCAGTGCAAGAATGATAGAAATTAGAGCTTTTCTGCAGAAATAAGCAGCATTTTCATTTTTGCACGTTTAATAAAAAAATATTTTCCTAACATCTTATAAAAAAAAAAAATTCAACGTCCTCAATCCGCTGTCTGATGATTTACAAAATCATCATCTAAATGTTTCTCATGTGATTCCATTTCAGAGTGCGATTTCATCGTCAGTTGAGTCTTCTCTTTTTCTTTTCAGAACTCTAGATTTCAATGAATTCATATAATTATAATTCATAATACCGTCAGTCCTAAATCCTTCTCATACCATTCCTTTTTCAACCTTTCTTTCTATTTCTAAGCATATATTTACAACCCAAGAATAGTGTGTAAAGAAATATAAGACAAAGCACCACTATTATTATTATTATTGGCATAAATATAGCTTTTAAAATAGTATTCAGTCAAAAAACTTGAGTTTTAAATGTCTACTTACACTAATATCGAGTTTTAAATATCGTGACAGAAATATCGGTAGCAAGAATATCGTGGTCAAAAATATCAACTTTAAAGTAAGAAATATAGATTTTAAAAATATAGAAGTCATTAATATCATTTGCAAAAATATAGCTGTTTAAAATATCAATTTTTTAATTAGTGGTATATATTTTAGTATACATTTTAAATGTATGTGATGTATTGTTTTGTATAAGTATTGTTTATGGTTTTTTAATATATGTCTTACATTTTTTGTAATTATTAATTTGATTTTAATTAAATTTTGCATTTTTTAGTTCCGTAGCGGGCTGTGTGTTTATAGGCAAATAGGGTGGAAGTCATTTAATTATATTAAATAAATGAATATATTTATTTATTAATAATGTTTAAATTGAGATGATATCATGTTAATTGTGTTTATTATTTTGGGGTACATTTTAGGTGCAGGTTGTGGGGTTTATAGGGGTATAGGATGGGAAGTAATTTATTTTTGATTATTAATAGTTAGTTGTTGATAAAAATGAACAAATTAATTGGCAATTAATTATGGTCATTGTGTTATTAATTTTAGGTGTGGGCTGTGGGGTTTGAAGTGGTTAAGGGAGGGAAGTGATTTATTTTTAATATTTGATGATTAGTTGATAGTTTATATTAATTAATTAATTTGATAATTAATTAGTATAATTGTTTAATTATTTTTTCTGTGGGTTTTGGATTTTAGGGGTGAAGGGTGGGGAGTAAATTAATGTTGCTCACTTTATAATTAGTTGTTAAATACTATTAGTTATATAACTGAAAAAGCCTTTTAAATATGTAATAATATTTTTTACAGTTTAAATTTAGGTGAGGGTCGTGGGGATTATAGGTGTAAATGGTGGGAAGTTAATTACATTTTATGTGTTTTCATTTGTTTTTTAATCAATATTATTTGTTTAATTGATCACTAGTAATGCAAATATTATAATTTTTTTCGATGTGAGTTGTGAGTTGTGTGCAGTTATAGGGTAGGAAGTAAATAGACCAATAGGTGCCAATTACGATCCTGTAAAAACCGGGTACGAACCGTCGGACGGAGTATATTCTCCGTCCGACGCGTACCCGGTCGTCAAAATTTACAAACATGGAATTACGATTCGCACGGGAACACCATTTCCGTACGAATCGTAAAAAACCCAGACCGAACAAAATAAACCTACAAATGCGATCCGGGAAAGCGCCGACCTGACGTCGGGACGCTCGCAGCCTGCCATTCACGAACCAGGAATTACGATTCGCACCGACGTCATCCCGCACGGTGAATATTTTCCGGCTGCCAAAAACTGCCGGGAAATCAGGACGACGCGAACAAGGACTACCAGTACGCGACGGACAGACAGGACGACGCAAACAAGAAGGACCAGTACGTGACGGACAGACAGGACGACGCGAACAAGGAGTACCAGTACGCGACAGACAGACAGGACGACACGAACAAGGAGGACCAGTACGCGACGGACCGACAGGACGACGCGAACAAGGAGGACCCATACGCGACGGACAGACATGGACCCGAACCTACGTGTCATCCCGGCCCTCATAGCAGTCGACCTCCTCTACAGGTTCGGACGCAGACGCCGCAGAAGGTCAGAACAACTAAGGGAGGGGGGAAAGTGGGGTGGGGTGGGGGTGGCAGGACCAGGGCAGGCCACAAACCCCCCACCAAAGTCACACAGCACACATGCCCTGGACATACCTGACTCCCATGCCCTGGTCACTACGAGGGGGTGGGGGCGTGTCCAGCTAAGCCAGCGACCGCCACAACGGAAGTCCGTCACGACGCGAACCGGCAACACAACCAGACAGGTACGTCCCGTACCCACACCTGAAGAGCGTGGGTATGAGTCGTACCACGCCCACACCCACGTCACCCCAACAATGGCGGAACGGCTCGTACCCACGTGGCAAAGGCCTGGGTACGGGCTGCACAAGCATCACATAGCGTGGGGACGGATATGTACGGACCCTACCCCCACCCCGTATGCATGGAGCGTACCCCCACCCCAACAGTGTAAGTACGACCCGTACCCACACCCGCGTACGTATGGAGCGTACCCCCACCCCAACAGTGTAAGTACGACCCGTACCCCCACCCGCGTACATATGGAGCGTACCCCCACCCCAACAGTGTAAACACGACACGTACCCCCACCTGCGTACGTATGGAGCGTACCCCCACCCCAACAGTGTAAGTACGACCCGTACCCCCACCCACGTACGTATGGAGCGTACCCCCACCCCAACAGTGTAAGTACGGCACGTACCCCCACCCGCGTACGTATGGAGCGTACCCCCACCCCAACAGTGTAAGTAAGACACGTACCCCCACCCGCGTACGTATGGAGCGTACCCCCACCCCAACAGTGTAAGTACGACCCGTACCCCCACCCGCGTACGTATGGAGCGTACCCCCACCCCAACAGTGTAAGTACGACCCGTACCCACACCCGCGTACGTATGGAGCGTACCCCCACCCCAACAGTGTAAGTACGACCCGTACCCCCACCCGCGTATGTATGGAGCATACCCCCACCCCAACAGTGTAAGTACGACACGTACCCCCACCCGCGTACCTATGGAGCGTACCCCCACCCCAACAGTGTAAGTACGACCTGTACCCCCACCCGCGTACGTATGGAGCGTACCCCCACCCCAACAGTGTAAGTAAGACACGTACCCTCACCTCGAATGCATGGAGCGTAGCCCCACCCCAACAGTGTAAGTACGACACGTACCCCCACCTCGAATGCATGGAGCGTACCCACATCCGTGTATGTCATGAGCGTACATATTGTGAAATTGGAGAGGTGGGTGCAGAGTCCTCCCAGCAGTGCCCTGAGACAGGAGGGGTGGGTGCAGAGTCCTCCCAGCAGTGCCCTACGACAGGAGGGGTGGGGGCCTATCACTCCCAGCAGTGCCCAGTCACAGGAGGGGTGGGTGCAGAGTCCTCCCAGCAGTGCCCTGAGACAGGAGGGGTGGGTGCAGAGTCCTCTCAGCAGTGCCCTGCGACAGGAGGGGTGGGGGCCTATCACTCCCAGCAGTGCCCAGTCACAGGAGGGGTGTGTGCAGAGTCCTCCCAGCAGTGCCCAGACACAGGAGGGGTGGGGGCCTAACACTCCCAGCAGTGCCCAGTCACAGGAGGGGTGGGTGCAGAGTCCTCCCAGCAGTGCCCTGAGACAGGAGGGGTGGGGGCCTATCACTCCCAGCAGTGCCCAGAGACAGGAGGGGTGGGGGCCTATCACTCCCAGCAGTGCCAAGTCACAGGAGGGGTGGGTGCAGAGTCCTCCCAGCAGTGCCCTGAGACAGGAGGGGTGGGTGCAGAGTCCTCCCAGCAGTGCCCTGAGACAGGAGGGGTGGGTGCCTATCACTCCCAGCAGTGCCCTGAGACAGGAGGGGTGGGTGCAGAGTCCTCCCAGCAGTGCCCAGAGACAGGAGGGGTGTGTGCAGAGTCCTCCCAGCAGTGCCCAGAGGCAGGAGGGGTGTGTGCAGAGTCCTCCCAGCAGTGCCCAGAGGCAGGAGGGGTGTGTGCAGAGTCCTCCCAGCAGTGCCCAGAGACAGGAGGGGTGGGTGCCTATCACTCCCAGCAGTGCCCAGTCACAGGAGGGGTGGGTGCAGAGTCCTCCCAGCAGTGCCCTGAGACAGGAGGGGTGGGTGCAGAGTCCTCCCAGCAGTGCCCTGAGACAGGAGGGGTGTGTGCAGAGTCCTCCCAGCAGTGCCCTGAGACAGGAGGGGTGGGGGCCTATCACTCCCAGCAGTGCCCTGAGACAGGAGGGGTGGGTGCCTATCACTCCCAGCAGTGCCCTGAGACAGGAGGGGTGGGGGCCTAACACTCCCAGCAGTGCCCAGAGACAGGAGGGGTGGGGGCCTATCACTCCCAGCAGTGCCAAGTCACAGGAGGGGTGGGTGCAGAGTCCTCCCAGCAGGGCCCAGAGACAGGAGGGGTGGGTGCCTATCACTCCCAGCAGTGCCAAGTCACAGGAGGGGTGGGTGCAGAGTCCTCCCAGCAGTGCCCTGAGACAGGAGGGGTGGGTGCAGAGTCCTCCCAGCAGTGCCCTGAGACAGGAGGGGTGGGTGCCTATCACTCCCAGCAGTGCCCTGAGACAGGAGGGGTGGGTGCAGAGTCCTCCCAGCAGTGCCCTGAGACAGGAGGAGTGGGGGCCTATCACTCCCAGCAGTGCCCAGACACAGGAGGGGTGGGTGCAGAGTCCTCCCAGCAGTGCCCAGTCACAAGAGTGGTGTGTGCAGAGTCCTCCCAGCAGTGCCCAGAGACAGGAGGGGTGTGTGCAGAGTCCTCCCAGCAGTGCCCAGAGGCAGGAGGGGTGTGTGCAGAGTCCTCCCAGCAGTGCCCAGAGGCAGGAGGGGTGGGTGCCTATCACTCCCAGCAGTGCCCAGTCACAGGAGGGGTGGGTGCAGAGTCCTCCCAGCAGTGCCCTGAGACAGGAGGGGTGGGTGCAGAGTCATCCCAGCAGTGCCCTGAGACAGGAGGGGTGTGTGCAGAGTCCTCCCAGCAGTGCCCACAGACAGGAGGGGTGGGTGCCCATCACTCCCAGCAGTGCCCATGGAACGCAAAGGGTGGAGTAGTCACAGATACCATGCCCACAAATGTCAGTCAGGTGCACAAAGACCCTGCAGTACATGTACCACATGTGTGCGAGGCTGGGAGTATACGCATGCATAGCACTGAAAAGAAAACATGTACACATGAAGTCATGTCAATAGGCCACATACACAAGTACAATGACTACCAAGGATGCCACGAATGATGCAGGTGGAGACATCGCTCAGCATGCATGTGCAAAGGTGAAGGACTACGTCACACACCCAGCTAATGGACACACAGCTCTGTGCTAAAGTCAGGGGACACCCTGCAGGGAAGAAGTCAGGGTACACAGAGGAAGGAATACACCTTGGGACAATTGCAACATGCAGCAACTGCTTACATGAATGGAGAAAGGTAGCTAACACCGTGTGATGGCACACAGATCCCAGGGTCCCCCCTATGAGCAGCACACTACTACATTTCCCACACACCCAACACATGACTAACACCCACAACCATGTAGCAGCCCCACCAACAGCAATGCCAGCAATGCAGGAGTGTTCCAAGGGCAAAAAATAAATAGCTTTATTCAGCATGAGCAAAAAACTAGTATGACGTAAGTCCAATATTAACAAAGGCCATAGGGCAGTCCAGGAGTCCCAGCTGGATGGGGGACACAGTGGGATGCGTGTCCCCTAGCTTGCCTGCACAGTTACAATCCGTTGTCTTCCACAGGGGTGAGGGCATCATGTGGGGGGGAAGAAACAGGCACCGCAGGGACAGGAGGGTGAAGGGTAGGCATCGTGGGTGCAGGGATGGAGGACTCCACCACAGGGGGTGGGGCAGGGCCAAAGGCGGAGGCCAGGATCTCGCTGCACACCTTAGCAAGGTCCTCCAGGGACTCCCCTGCACCCGAAGGAACCACAGGCCCCAAGGGGGGGGAGGGTCAGAGGGATGGGTCGCAGCGCCACTGGGGGAGGGTGTGGACAGGGGGGGGACTCAACCACCCTGACCGAGGACTTCCTTGACCGCTTGCGTGGTGGCGTCACTGTGGGGCTCAGGGACAGAGCGGCCATGAAGGAGTCTTTGGGGGAGATGTGGCCAGGAGAGCTGAGGGGAGGGGATTTGGAGGGAGTGGATTGGGTGGAATGCGGACTCCCACTCTGGCTGCGTGTCACACATTTGCCCCCCGACCCAGTGGGTGCGCCTACTGCACCCTGTGTGTGCGTGTCAGGAGGTGTGCGGTGGACCTTCCCTGCTGGTGTGGTGCCTGTGTCTGTTGTGGTGGGTGCATGCTTACGTCTGGGTGTATGTGGAACAGGCATGGGAGTGGGAATTGTGGAAGGAGCAGGGGTAGGGGTGGGACGTAGCACTGCAGGAGACCCACTGCTGCAGTCAGTGTGGAGTCTATGGACCTCAGCAAGTTGCGTTGGTCAGCCTGCGATGAATGAATGCCCTCCAAGTATGCCTCCATGTTGTTGAGGACCTGGCTGTGGCCATGGAGGACATTAAGGATCGCAGTCTGACCAATCTGCAACTGCCGCTGGATGTCCACAGACTCAGCATTGGCGGCAGCAGTGGAGACAGGTGCAGGGGGTGCGGTGCCTGGCAGGAAAGAGACATGTGGTGACCGGGCACGTTGGGAAGGGACACGAGCACGTGGGAGGCGGCTGATGCCAATGGAGGGGGCGGTGCCAGATGTAGGGCTGCTGTCAGATGGTGGTGCAGCCACCGCCCACTCGGAGAGATCATCCTCGGACCCGTCAGCTTCATACTCTGTTGTGCCAGTCGACAGGTCCCTGGGTTCACTCTCCTCCGCCTCAGTCCCACTCGAAGTGCCAGCCCCGATGTCACCGCTGGCACTGGTGCTCGGTCCCTCCGCGCCGTCTGTGTCCATGTCTCCCTCCGTGTCCCCCGACGATGCTGTGGGCAGGGTGAAGAGACAGAAATTAATCATACACCTGTATACATATGTCACATGAGTCAAATCTACGTAGGTTACAGTGCATAGCCTGAAACAAAGGATGAGTTACAACTACAAAACAAGGTACATACGTAGGCCCTGCAAGACACAGTTGTGTGACCCACCATGCCATGGAAAAACTATGGAGAGCATGACACAATAGCAAATGAGATGACATGGTATTCTGACTGAGGAGCAAGGCCCTGGGGACAATACAGCACTGCATCTGCACCACACAGCATGGCAGGAAATTGGGATGAGCAGGGACCAAATCCAGGAACTAGAGGCACATGCAGCATAGGTAATACTGAGAACATGCCCACCCTGACTGGCACGCTGCACCTTGAGTGTATGTCCAGACAAACATCACACACTGGCCAGTCCGAGCAAAGAGATGACAGGTATTGACATGTAGGCCATGCCCGCCCCACCCACCCCCTACATGAGACAAATCTGTGGAGACACAGGAAGCACTTACATCTCTTAGTCTGGGTGAAATACACATGGGATGCAACAATTCAAGATTGCACACCAAATACCCAAGGTGCGCCTGTCCTAATAATAATCTACAAATGGGCATCATCAGATGATTGCAACAAGACACACAGGCAATGGCCACCGTGAGTATGTACTTTGAAAATTAGGTCAGGCTGGACAGTGGACACTTGTAATACATCTCACGTCAAGAAACATGGTGCCAGGGGACAATGGCACAGAGCACAACCTATGCTGTAGACACAGAGATTGTCGACATTCTCGGATTACACACATGATACCTAGGAAAAGATGCCCCTGGGGACAGTAGTGGCCACACAACTCCATGCTCCTGAATGGGAATGACTGCAACACACGCTAACATCCCTGCACTATGCCTAATGCACACTCATGCACATCATGTCACAGGCCACCACATGGGACATGCCTGCTGGAAGGCCTGGCACTCGAGAGATTAACTCCCATGTCTGGACTCAGCATTAGTGACAACTGATATGGAACCCACAAGTCCAGAACTGGACAGGGCACAGGCAAGGTCACAAAACCTGTTACACACCACCCCCACACATGATGCTGCAGGCATTGTGCACTTGGAGAAGGTGTCAGGCTACATAACCTTGTGATGGAGTGACTACACACAGACCAGGGAACACATTGCAAGGAGGGGAAGGGAGGCAGGAGAGCACTGCAATACTGTGGGGAACAGGATCTGCACAGCACCATAAACCCTGGAAGTGTATCCATGGAACAGTGCACTTACAAATGCTGGTGAAACACAACAAACACACACATGTACCTACCCCCTTCCGGCTGCTGCATGTCCTGTAGACGCCTGTCCAAGTCAGGAAAGACCACCGCCAGCACACGTTTCTGGATGTGGGAGAGACGGCGGCGCCCGCGGTTCTTGTGGCTCTCAGGTGAGTCCCCCAGCAGGACCCGTGCGATCCTCCGTGTCCAGCACCGGATATCCTGCCAGCGTTTCCTCACCTGGGACAGGTGCCGCCTCCGACCATCCGCACTCCTCACGGCGCTGACGGCGTCCAGCCATATCTGCTCCTTGGCAGAGGCGTCTACCTGTGAGGATGAACAAGTGACACTACATCAATACACCTTGCACATGTCTCGGGGACACAGATTAGAACACATTTGCTGTTTACAACAAGGCATAGTGTGCATCCAACGCATTGCAACTTTGTCATAGGGACATGATCCTGTGGGGGAAGGCCAAAAGCAGTACGTGCCATTGAAAGGACACAGGTGGAATGAGGGCAACTACACAATCAATGAGCCAGGCTCACACTGTGCATCACACCCACCCCTCCTGTCTCAGGGCACTGCTGGGAGGACTCTGCACCCACCCCTCCTGTCCCAGGGCACTGCTGGGAGTGATAGGCCCCCACCCCTCCTGTCTCAGGGCACTGCTGGGAGGACTCTGCACCCACCCCTCCTGTCTCAGGGCACTGCTGGGAGTGATAGTCCCCCACCCCTCCTGTCTCTGGGCACTGCTGGGAGTGATAGGCCCCCACCCCTCCTGTCTCAGGGCACTGCTGGGAGGACTCTGCACCCACCCCTCCTGTGACTGGGCACTGCTGGGAGTGATAGGCCCCCACCCCTCCTGTCTCAGGGCACTGCTGGGAGGACTCTGCACCCACCCCTCCTGTCTCAGGGCACTGCTGGGAGACATCAGGCAATCCCCCCCCCCTGGGACCCCCCCCACAGTACATAGCATGTGTGTCACACCTGGACACAATGGCAGAAGTCACAGTCACAAAAAAGGGACACAGTCTGTGGCAGTGGACACTGCACTCACCTGATAACCTGGTCGCCCATACAGCATGGGGTACCGTGGGAGGATCACTTCCACCAAAGCCATGTTCTCCTCCAGGGTGAATGGCTGTGACCTCTCCACAGCCCTTGACATGGTTCCAGGGAATCAGTAGCAGCAGCTGGGTCGTGGAATACAGAGATGTGCAGGCAAGTGCTTCCTCATGGGACCTGGCTGCCTTATATCTGCCTTGCTGGCCCATCTCATGCACAGGAGTACAGAGTGGTTGGTCACTCACATTTGCATCCTATGTTTCCTCCAATCCCTTCAAACCTAGCAGTGTGTGGGTTCTCTATCGGTTTTATTCTCCTGCATGATGTCAGCCCCACAAATACATTGCAACAAAGTAGATTAATTCCAACTGACTTCTGCTGTGCACCTTCCAGAACATATTCAAAATTTGAACTTGGTCTCCATGACAACCAGCATGCATGTAGGCCTTAATACTTGTCCCTCATGTGTCCCCTATGTAATTTGGAGCTTCACACACAGGTACGGTGCGTTCCGGGGCCCTAGGGCACCCCAAATGCATTGCAACGGCCCGTACACGCGTGCCTACGGCCCGTACACACGCCTGTACGCTCCCTATCACTATGGGTGTCCTCGCGTATGCGTACTCGTAGTGGTACGGGCCGTACACACGCCTGTACGCTCCCTATCACTATGGGTGTCCTCGCGTATGCGTACTCGTAGTGGTACGGGCCGTACTGAGGAAATATGAATTTTGTGATCAGTTATGTCCCCTATCGTAGACCCCAACGGCTCCATGTGCATGCTATAAGTACATGTATGTTCCCTCCTACTCCAGTTTTGAAGACGCAAATATATGTGCGTCCACCGTCAACATGTCCTCTTTCAGACCCGCCATGAATGGGTCAGATATTCCATTCCTAAGTATGAAAGGCCACCGACTTTATATGGTTCACTTTCCACATTTTACAGATTCAGGCGAGTAGGCCCGAATTCTGTCATCAAGCCTTTCCTGCCTTCTGCCTCTGAAAGCTCCAGTCTGAGCCAGCATCTGTATCCATGAACTTTGTCCTACTCCCTGCGCGGCTAACGGTGCCTGATCCAGCCTGTCGCCTGCCAAAAACTGTATTTCACCTTCGAGATTATCTCCTTCGCTCCTCATCCGATGCATTCCTGTCTAGTAGTTTAGGTAAACATTCCTCCAGCTACCATGCAAAGGGGCCAGGCCTCGCTGTCCTCATGCAAGTAATTCATAGCTCCGTTACCATGGAATATTCCTACCCCCTCGCATCTAGTGTAGACACTTAGACGCTTGTACACGCACTAACAGTCAGTATAGTCAGTATAGAATAAGATTCTATCCTAAGAGACGACCTTTCCTTTTGGATAACACAGTTCTTTAAACATAGGATATTAGATATGATTTGGGATTAGGTTGACATAACCCCAGACTTCTGTCTCCACATGTAGAGCTAAATGTCAAGTCTCCTTCACCCTCTAGTTGCACGTCAATCACACGTCATGCGGCTGCGTGCGCATCTTTGCCAAACATTTCTGCTGACATTTCAGGATTCTTTTATGGATCCACCCACTTGTGACATCATGTTTAATGACGTTTCTTGCATTACGCCCTCTATTAGCTACGTATGCACCTTTTATCAGCTGTTACGCCTCTTGCATCTGTTTCACTGTAATGTATTTTCTATAAAACTGCCTACCTGTCAATAATATATGCGCCCTTCCTTCCTGAACTTTCGTGGTGATGGAACAGAAGGCCCACAATTCGAATTGGATTCCTTTGTATAGGAATAAAGCCCTTTAAAACCTCTAATACCACGGATTCTGCCTCTTATTTTTACTGAGTTATTCTCACTAAGACTTTACCGCATAAAAAATAGTACCGGTAACGAAATATTTACCACATAAATTGGCGCCCGAACAGGGACACTTTCTCATCTCACGCGCCGGCGGTGCGTTGCAGGCCCGGTCTCCTGCCACAGCTGAACGGACAAAAAAAACGCGTACCTGCAGGATTTCCTGTATCTCCCTCCGGCCAAGCGGGGACGACTGAGGCTGCGATCAACACCCAGACGAGGCGGTGAGAAGTGCGAAGTATCACGACCAGAGCCTAGCTGAGAGAGCAAGATCCGAGGTATACAGAGTCCCACCAGGTTCCGAAGTTCCGAGTCCAGTCGAGTCGAGTCCAGTCCGGTCCAGTTTCAGTTCCGTTCCGAGGCCTTCCGTTCCGAGCTACCCGGTGAGTACCATTACCGGGGAGGCACTTTACGTGCACATAGTCTGTGCCGGTCAAGACGGGTTTGGGTACACAAATCCGGTCTGCACTGTTTCAGCAGTGTATCTGTACTGTTTAGCAGTATATATAGTATGTCTTGCATATAAATAAGTATTATCTAGTATCAGTATAATGTCAGTAACTAGTTTTCTATTAGTTATCATTGTTCGTAAAACTGTTAAGCGTTAAATGTTTTAAATACGTTCTATACATTGTGGTATGAATGACTGTTCATTATTGTGTTTACTGTATTAAGTGTGTTCTAGTAATAAGGTCTAAAAATGCCGCTCTTTTCGAAACTAAGACAGATCAAAACTAGAAAAGGTGTACTCGAAGAAGCTGTTCCCATTCCACCTAGGGACACTCCAGGATACTTTATGTATCATAAGCATGGTCTAGATGCCGTATTATTTCTTGATTTAAGGGTGGACTACACCAAGGATCTGCCAGAGAGTCAGAGATGGCCCGCAGCAGAGACCTGGGATGCAGATTGCATCATGAGAGTAGAAGAAGAATTATGTAAAAAGAAAGCCAGACAGTCACAGAAAGATGCCATTGAATTATGGCGTAAAGAATCATAGAGACGTACAGAAAAAGCACTCAGACAGGAAGAGAAAGGTAGAGAGAATTCAAATAAAGCTCGAGAAAATCTATTACTTGAGGAAGGTACCCGAGTAAACTCAGAACAAGTAGACAGACAAAGAAACGCCCTTATGAATGGTATGTATCCACTTCTGGCCGAAGGGTTACCTAAGGCTACTCCGGAAATACCAAAAGACTTGCCACCTCCATTGTTTCCGATAAAAGCACATCCCAAATCACATCCCAAATCACATCCCAAAACAGCAAAGGACGTTTTTCTTTCCTCCTATTTAGACGACGCAGCTCCCGAGTATGCTAATGCCATACCACCCACATCGCTTGCCGATGGTGTTCAACACCAAGAGCATACGTCTGTACCCCCGCAACTACAAACTCCTACACAAGTTCCAACAGGCCCGTCCGTCTCTACAGTTTTTCCTGCATCTACAATCTCTGTTTCACCTTCAACAAATCCTTTCACGTCCAGCACCCCAGACGGTGCTACAGGAGGTACGACAGACATTTTTTCTACGCCACCCAGAGGAAATAAATTTTCCCTTAGAGAATTAGCACACCAACGTACGCCCAAACTAGCAACTCCAGACATGCTTAAGGAACTTCTAGTAGATTGTAGATATGATCCTGTGCCCGGTAAACGGGACGAAATGCTGCTGTCATCATTACGTATTCGACGAGCTGCAATATATTTAACGAAGCTACCAGGAATGACTACACATTTAGAAAATATGTATCACTTTGTCCAGTCAGGGCGAGGTCCTGAAAGTATTAGCAGAGCCATGGAGTACCAGAAAGCGGAGGTACAAGGACAACTGTTACGTTTCCTCATAAACTGTGTAATCAGAAATCAAGACCGGCCTGGGGTAAATCCGGAAGAAATGCAAAAACTTGTCACTTGGGGTCAGAATATATCAGAAGGGAGACATGATAAACAGTTATGTATAGTCGCCATGTATCGAAAGATCCGCAAAGAAGTAGAAGGAATACACGAAGAAAGATTAGAGGTAGACGCCGCTGACCTAAACAGAGAAGAGGAGGAGCAAGAGTCAGAGCAAGTAGAAACGATAGCTTATGTAGGTAGAGGAAGACCCCATAATAATACTAGAGGTTTTAATGATCCGGTACGTCCAATACGTCCAGAACATAATAGACATTTTCCAAACCCTATGCTAAATACAAAATCCCCTGAACACCTATTCCAATCCGCTGATAAATTACTCCGAGATCGAAGGGGGTACCACATGCTCGATTCCATGGACGAACAAGAATTAGCCAGGTCAGCAGTACAATGGGCTGACAGTCCCGGCGAATACAATGATGATGTACTTACACACACGTTTCTGAATCTAGACCCATATGAACAGCGCTTAGCTAGTATATACATGATTCAACACCTCCTTATATTATATAAAAGCCAACACTCCGATCCAGGACCCTTACCTGACATATTGACAGAACTACTCACGAATATATGGAGAGGGTCAGGTACTGATTTGATTAAGGAAATTCTAGAATCCCGAAACCAATATTTAAATTTCGTATGCCCAGAACACATTCCAGTTCCCATTATGGGAAGAAAAATGTATCACATAGATAGACAGAACCCGTTACGCGAAGTACACCCAATTAGAGGTGCCGGTGATAATTTTACACGCGTGTTTGTGTACACGCCTATAACTAAATTAGAATTATTAGAAATGAAGAAAGTAGTACCCAGCCATGACAAGGACCCAGCAGGTTTCCACCGTGAGATAAAAGACATGTTACTCATGGGAGAGTATACCTACCCCGACATTATGAAAATATTAAAAGTCCTCTTACCCGCCGGTGTTTATGAAAAACTCAAAGAAAAAGAATGGGAGGTGGGAGACCAAAAGATAGATTGGACAGCATTAGAAAACGAAGAAAAGGCCCGAGCTGCAGGAGCAGGGCTTGGGGAAAAGACTACAGCACTAGCAGGATTACTAATACAGGTACTGCCACGTTTATTAACTACGAAAAAGGAAGACTGGGGTGCAATCTCAGCCTGTAAACAAAAGCCAGACGAAGACACTAGTGATTTCTATTCCCGATTTGAAAAATGTTTTGGTATAAATAGTGGCATAAAAGCCAGTAGTGAGTCATACCCACATCTGTTTGTGACAAAATTAGTTGAAAATTCTCTGCTGCAAGTTAAGAATAGAGTATTGAAATTTGAAAGTACCTGGCAAGGTAATACCCCATCACAGATGTTACAGATGTTACAATATCACCACAATAGAATTAGAGAAGAACAAGAACACGAACAAAGACGTATGAAAGATACAAAAATGAAAATGCTTGTTGCACAGTCAGTTCCAGCCGATAGTCATCAAAAGGGTGATTCCGCAGGC
Source organism: Triturus cristatus (assembly GCF_964204655.1). NCBI lineage: Eukaryota > Metazoa > Chordata > Amphibia > Caudata > Salamandridae > Triturus > Triturus cristatus. The sequence goes on from NC_140594.1 coordinate 683,982,406, forward strand.
CCTGCGAAAGGGACATGCAACTATTGTAAACAACTAGGTCATTATATACACGATTGTCCAGTTCTGAAACATAATATTGCTACAGGTAGAACTCAGGAGAGACCACGTCCACCTAGACAGGATCAGAATCAACAACAAATTCCTCAGCATGCACAACCTAGGTTAGCTCCGCAACAACTAGCTCCGCAACAAGGAGCTCCACAACAGACCGTAGCACCACCACAAGCGCAGCCTATTGCTGCAACACAAGCAACGACACAACAAATGTATCAGTATGCACAAGCAGATTATCCCGATTATCAGCGATACTCATGAGATAGCCTAGAGAGGGAAGTTGGCTTACCCCTTATTGAGGTTCCTGTAGACCAAGAGGGACCTTATGTACATAGTGAACTATTAGGGGAAGACAGAAAGTTTTTACTTGATACAGGGGCAAGCAGAACGACTATACGACGCAGTGAAGTTCCAGGGGCACCCCTCTCAGGCTCACAAAATATTTCCCTTGGATTCTCAGGAAAACCTATAATAAATGACGTAACACAACCTCTTCCACTTACGATTGGTCCATTGACACGTACTACAGATTTATTGCTTACTAAATCATGTCCAGAAAACTTGTTAGGTATAAAAACATTAAAAGCTCTAGGAGCTATAATATGTTGTTCTCCGGAAGGAGTACGACTATTTTTACGTGACTTTAAAGGTCACTACGTGTCCAGAGACATGGATCAACGACTGCAGAATTTACCTACACATTTATGGGCACAAGGCCCCACTGATGTTGGTTGCATGAATATTACACCATATCGAGTTACACTAAAAACAGGAGTAATACTACCACGAATACGACAATACAAATTACCACCCGATGCTGTTGTGGCTTTACTGCAAATCATTGACGAGCTCATTGCACAAGGAGTGGTTGTCGAAACTGACTCCAATGTATGTAATTCTCCGATAATTCTGATTCTTAAAAGAACGGATCCAAAAGCACCACCAGTATATCGATTAGTTATTGATCTGCGCGAATTAAATAAATGTATTGTACCACAATACCCCGTGGTCCCAGATATCTCTTCATTACTAACAGCTATTGACTCAGAAGCAACGTTCTTCACTGTAATTGATCTCAAGAATGCTTTCTTTAGCGTCCCAATAGATCCGGAAAGTCAATACTTGTTCGGGTTCAGTTTAAATGGACGAAGTTTTAAATTCACACGCGCACCTCAAGGATTTACAGAAAGCCCCAGCATCTATAGCCAAGCACTGAAACGAGAACTTGACAGTATCCACATGCCAGTTAACACTGCCTTGCTTCAATATGTCGATGATCTGCTGATCACCGCCCGAAGCGAACCTGAATGTGAAAAAGCGTCACTGACGGTTTTGAAATTTCTGGCCGACAAAGGGCACAAGGTGTCCCCTTCTAAGCTGCAATTCTGTGTCCCGCGAGTTGTTTACCTTGGGCACTCGCTGTCCAAGGAGGGAAGGCAGCTTACACCCGACCGCATCCAGTTAATTGCTAATGTGCCACCACCCAAGACACAAAAGGAGGTGCGGGCTTTTATAGGCCTCACTTCATACTGTAGGCAGTGGATCCCTCAATATGCATTTCTAGCAAAATCACTCATCCAGTTGACAACGCAGGAGGCAGCCACATCGACTGTCCTCCCTTGGACTCAAGAACATACACACGCCTTTGAAAGCTTAAAGAAAGCTTTATGCCAAGCACCTGTCCTAGCAACACCATGTTACAGTAAACAGTTTACACTCTTCGTTACAGAACGCGAAGGTACTGCTTTGTCAGTACTCACTCAGGAACAAGCAGGATCACACAAACCATGTGCTTATTTCTCTAGTACATTAGATCCAGTAGCTCAGGCTCTTCCTGCGTGCCTGAAATCGGTGGCAGCAACAGCTTTAGCAATCAGACAAAGCGATGCCATAGTGTTAGGACATCAATTGACAGTACAAGTACCACACGCAGTAGAGGTTCTTTTGAACCGCACACAGACACAACACTTGACTATAGCGAGACTCACCGGTTACGAATTAACATTGTTTCAGCCACATATAGAAATCAGACGTTGTAATACGTTAAATCCTGCCACACTGTTACCAGTGGGCGGAACAGATCCATTGGCACATGATTGTGTCGAAGTTATTACTATCACGACGAAACCCAGACAAGACTTGACAGATATCCCTTTGTCAGATCCAGACTTGACATTGTATGTAGATGGGTCATGTATGAGAGCAAGTACAGGAGAGCTAGTGGCCGCTTACGCAGTCACAACAGACACTGAAGTCATTGAAACAAATCGTATTAACACTTTGTCAGCTCAAGCAGCAGAGCTCATCGCTCTGACACAAGCCTGCATTCAAGCCAAAGATAAGAAAGTCAACATATACACAGATTCACGTTATGCATTCGGAGTCGTCCATGACTTCGGCGTGCTGTGGCGAGAGAGAGGTTATTTAACTTCTCACGGTGCCCACATCCAGCACGGAGCCCTCATTCAAACCCTATTAGACGCGATTCATCTACCTACTGCAATATCGATTATGAAATGCAAAGCCCATACAAAAGTTACCGATATCATTTCTCAGGGTAATGACCTAGCTGACAGAACAGCTAAACAGACTGCTCAGAATCAGACTCACACAACTGACATGACAAAGACAATAGTTCCGACACCAACACATTGCATGACAGTTAAGGATCCCGCCCTTGATGTAATTGACATACAGACGCATGCTACACCAGAAGAAATAAAGAAATGGACTGACTTAGGAGGGATCCAAACAGATCAAGTATGGATGACGAAGGAAAAATCTATATGGTTTCTTCCCGACTCAATGGTCCAAGTCATCATTAACACTATACATAGTCTAGCGCACCTAGGAGAAAAAGCTATGCTAGACAGCATTCAACACATTTGGTTCAACAAACACTTGCGAGCAGCAGCTAAACAAAAAGTTCGTACCTGTATGATATGTTGTCAGTTTAATCCAGGTAAAAGCATCCCCGTAGAACAGGGTGGATTTCAAACTCCCGATCACGCTTTTGAAGTCCTCCAGATGGATTATATCCAGATGGAACGATGTCGAGGATTCAAATATGTTCTCGTAGTTGTTTGTGCTCTTTCCCGTTGGACAGAAGCATACCCGGTTTCAGATTACACTGCCCCGACTACTGCCAAACAGTTAGTTCGAGAATTCTTCCCACGGTACGGTTTACCACGTGTTGTCTACTCAGATAACGGCCAGCCGTTCTCATCCGAACTAATGAAACACGTTTCCCTTCTATTAGGCTATCAATGGAAATGTCACTGTGTCCGACATCCCGAGGCAGCAGGTCTTGTGGAACGCCATAATCAAACTCTGAAAATTAGATTGTCCAAAATATGTAGAGAAAAAGGAGTCGATTGGATAGTAGCCTTACCAGTTGCGCTCTTTTACATGAGAATGGTAGCACATTCTCGAACAGGGCTATCCCCGTATGAGGTGATCTTCGGTAGACCACCAAATATGTGGGGGACGCCTATACCTCGTAAAATCACAGACGTTGACTGTAATATGCTGACAGATTACCTGGCTTCCTTGATGTCTGCACTACAATCTTGTCGTTCACAGGTATCCGCAGCTTTTCCCGATAATACTGAGGTGAAGCCCCATGACGTGGTTCCTGGTGACCTGGTGCTGGTCAGGAACTTTGACCGGAAGACCCAACTGGATCCTAGGTGGAAGTCACCGAAGTTGGTTCTACTCACCACAAGGACTGCCGTGAAGATTGAAGGTCGCAAAGGGTGGTTGCACTCGAGTCATATCAAAAAATTTTATAGACTACCAACCAGTGTAGATACTCAACCCTGTATTCCCTCAAAGACAGACTCAAAGCTCCCCTTGGTTGAATTAACCAAACCAGAACTTTATAAACTAAAATTGAGGTCTAGTAAGTCAGACAATTTGATTGTTTAAGTCCTCTCCAAGGTGAATCGGTTGAATTTGTCTCTGACATGTATCCTCTAGACCGGAATAGAGAAAGAAATCAGCGAATGCAGCTGAAAAAGCATGCGTATTGTAAATCACTTCGTAGTCACTGTACAGTAACATTATTAATTTTGTTTTTCCTAAGTCTTCTGATCATCATTGTCAGCATCCTATTGCACATGTATTACCCTATTCTTAAACATGCTTACAATATAACTGCAGAACATTCTTTTAGCGAATTTCCTCCGCATGAGTTGTCCTATAGATTTGCGCTGCGCAACAACACATTCATTAGTATGTTACATCATTCCCATCAGACCAGCAATGCCACAAATTGTTGGATATGTGGCCGACTCCCTCCTTATCAAAACTATAAGGGAGTTTTGCCCCTCTTTCCATATCCGTTCACACACAATGGCTCCTGTGGAGCATGGTTTAGTTTGATTAATTCCCTAGATTCAAATTCCGCAGTTTATCAAGACAACTGGGTATGGGGAAACCTGAACCTAGTTTTACTTAAAGTCTGCTACCCTAACAAGGAGGGACTCCCCAAGAGAACAGGAACTGATCTAGAAAATGAAGTATATGGATTAGGTAATTTTACACTTAACCTCATGATCCTGAACGTTGAATCTGAAGCTACACCAATCTTGCCCGCCATGTCAGTATTCCCAGTGAAAGGGGAATTATGTATAAGAAAGAATGGTTCCATACACATGGGTCATAGTAAATGCACCACTGTAATACAATTCAGTGATCAAGGCAAGTCTACATTTAGAGCTTCCCATCATTCCTACTTCATATGTGGCCAGACCGCATATATATGTCTACCTTTAGATTGGGATGGTACCTGTTACATAGCATTCCTTCTGCCACCTGTTTTCCTAGCTCCTCCTGATTATCATAGAAATACCCATTTAGTACACAATAGACAACAGGGAGATCTCCCAATTGTCGATTACACTGAAACAGCATGGGAAAAATACACAGATTTCAATAAAGGATTCTTTCCCTATATAGGTACAGTCACTAATAGTAAGCTGATACGTAGATTAACCAGAACTCCCAGCAGTGCCCAGTCACAGGAGGGGTGTGTGCAGAGTCCTCCCAGCAGTGCCCAGACACAGGAGGGGTGGGGGCCTAACACTCCCAGCAGTGCCCAGTCACAGGAGGGGTGGGTGCAGAGTCCTCCCAGCAGTGCCCTGAGACAGGAGGGGTGGGGGCCTATCACTCCCAGCAGTGCCCAGAGACAGGAGGGGTGGGGGCCTATCACTCCCAGCAGTGCCAAGTCACAGGAGGGGTGGGTGCAGAGTCCTCCCAGCAGTGCCCTGAGACAGGAGGGGTGGGTGCAGAGTCCTCCCAGCAGTGCCCTGAGACAGGAGGGGTGGGTGCCTATCACTCCCAGCAGTGCCCTGAGACAGGAGGGGTGGGTGCAGAGTCCTCCCAGCAGTGCCCAGAGACAGGAGGGGTGTGTGCAGAGTCCTCCCAGCAGTGCCCAGAGGCAGGAGGGGTGTGTGCAGAGTCCTCCCAGCAGTGCCCAGAGGCAGGAGGGGTGTGTGCAGAGTCCTCCCAGCAGTGCCCAGAGACAGGAGAGGTGGGTGCCTATCACTCCCAGCAGTGCCCAGTCACAGGAGGGGTGGGTGCAGAGTCCTCCCAGCAGTGCCCTGAGACAGGAGGGGTGGGTGCAGAGTCCTCCCAGCAGTGCCCTGAGACAGGAGGGGTGTGTGCAGAGTCCTCTCAGCAGTGCCCTGAGACAGGAGGGGTGAGGGCCTATCACTCCCAGCAGTGCCCTGAGACAGGAGGGGTGGGTGCCTATCACTCCCAGCAGTGCCCTGAGACAGGAGGGGTGGGGGCCTAACACTCCCAGCAGTGCCCAGAGACAGGAGGGGTGGGGGCCTATCACTCCCAGCAGTGCCAAGTCACAGGAGGGGTGGGTGCAGAGTCCTCCCAGCAGGGCCCAGAGACAGGAGGGGTGGGTGCCTATCACTCCCAGCAGTGCCAAGTCACAGGAGGGGTGGGTGCAGAGTCCTCCCAGCAGTGCCCTGAGACAGGAGGGGTGGGTGCAGAGTCCTCCCAGCAGTGCCCTGAGACAGGAGGGGTGGGTGCCTATCACTCCCAGCAGTGCCCTGAGACAGGAGGGGTGGGTGCAGAGTCCTCCCAGCAGTGCCCTGAGACAGGAGGAGTGGGGGCCTATCACTCCCAGCAGTGCCCAGACACAGGAGGGGTGGGTGCAGAGTCCTCCCAGCAGTGCCCAGTCACAAGAGTGGTGTGTGCAGAGTCCTCCCAGCAGTGCCCAGAGACAGGAGGGGTGTGTGCAGAGTCCTCCCAGCAGTGCCCAGAGGCAGGAGGGGTGTGTGCAGAGTCCTCCCAGCAGTGCCCAGAGGCAGGAGGGGTGGGTGCCTATCACTCCCAGCAGTGCCCAGTCACAGGAGGGGTGGGTGCAGAGTCCTCCCAGCAGTGCCCTGAGACAGGAGGGGTGGGTGCAGAGTCATCCCAGCAGTGCCCTGAGACAGGAGGGGTGTGTGCAGAGTCCTCCCAGCAGTGCCCACAGACAGGAGGGGTGGGTGCCCATCACTCCCAGCAGTGCCCATGGAACGCAAAGGGTGGAGTAGTCACAGATACCATGCCCACAAATGTCAGTCAGGTGCACAAAGACCCTGCAGTACATGTACCACATGTGTGCGAGGCTGGGAGTATACGCATGCATAGCACTGAAAAGAAAACATGTACACATGAAGTCATGTCAATAGGCCACATACACAAGTACAATGACTACCAAGGATGCCACGAATGATGCAGGTGGAGACATCGCTCAGCATGCATGTGCAAAGGTGAAGGACTACGTCACACACCCAGCTAATGGACACACAGCTCTGTGCTAAAGTCAGGGGACACCCTGCAGGGAAGAAGTCAGGGTACACAGAGGAAGGAATACACCTTGGGACAATTGCAACATGCAGCAACTGCTTACATGAATGGAGAAAGGTAGCTAACACCGTGTGATGGCACACAGATCCCAGGGTCCCCCCTATGAGCAGCACACTACTACATTTCCCACACACCCAACACATGACTAACACCCACAACCATGTAGCAGCCCCACCAACAGCAATGCCAGCAATGCAGGAGTGTTCCAAGGGCAAAAAATAAATAGCTTTATTCAGCATGAGCAAAAAACTAGTATGACGTAAGTCCAATATTAACAAAGGCCATAGGGCAGTCCAGGAGTCCCAGCTGGATGGGGGACACAGTGGGATGCGTGTCCCCTAGCTTGCCTGCACAGTTACAATCCGTTGTCTTCCACAGGGGTGAGGGCATCATGTGGGGGGGAAGAAACAGGCACCGCAGGGACAGGAGGGTGAAGGGTAGGCGTCGTGGGTGCAGGGATGGAGGACTCCACCACAGGGGGTGGGGCAGGGCCAAAGGCGGAGGCCAGGATCTCGCTGCACACCTTAGCAAGGTCCTCCAGGGACTCCCCTGCACCCGAAGGAACCACAGGCCCCAAGGGGGGGGGAGGGTCAGAGGGATGGGTCGCAGCGCCACTGGGGGAGGGTGTGGACAGGGGGGGGACTCAACCACCCTGACCGAGGACTTCCTTGACCGCTTGCGTGGTGGCGTCACTGTGGGGCTCAGGGACAGAGCGGCCATGAAGGAGTCTTTGGGGGAGATGTGGCCAGGAGAGCTGAGGGGAGGGGATTTGGAGGGAGTGGATTGGGTGGAATGCGGACTCCCACTCTGGCTGCGTGTCACACATTTGCCCCCCGACCCAGTGGGTGCGCCTACTGCACCCTGTGTGTGCGTGTCAGGAGGTGTGCGGTGGACCTTCCCTGCTGGTGTGGTGCCTGTGTCTGTTGTGGTGGGTGCATGCTTACGTCTGGGTGTATGTGGAACAGGCATGGGAGTGGGAATTGTGGAAGGAGCAGGGGTAGGGGTGGGACGTAGCACTGCAGGAGACCCACTGCTGCAGTCAGTGTGGAGTCTATGGACCTCAGCAAGTTGCGTTGGTCAGCCTGCGATGAATGAATGCCCTCCAAGTATGCCTCCATGTTGTTGAGGACCTGGCTGTGGCCATGGAGGACATTAAGGATCGCAGTCTGACCAATCTGCAACTGCCGCTGGATGTCCACAGACTCAGCATTGGCGGCAGCAGTGGAGACAGGTGCAGGGGGTGCGGTGCCTGGCAGGAAAGAGACATGTGGTGACCGGGCACGTTGGGAAGGGACACGAGCACGTGGGAGGCGGCTGATGCCAATGGAGGGGGCGGTGCCAGATGTAGGGCTGCTGTCAGATGGTGGTGCAGCCACCGCCCACTCGGAGAGATCATCCTCGGACCCGTCAGCTTCATACTCTGTTGTGCCAGTCGACAGGTCCCTGGGTTCACTCTCCTCCGCCTCAGTCCCACTCGAAGTGCCAGCCCCGATGTCACCGCTGGCACTGGTGCTCGGTCCCTCCGCGCCGTCTGTGTCCATGTCTCCCTCCGTGTCCCCCGACGATGCTGTGGGCAGGGTGAAGAGACAGAAATTAATCATACACCTGTATACATATGTCACATGAGTCAAATCTACGTAGGTTACAGTGCATAGCCTGAAACAAAGGATGAGTTACAACTACAAAACAAGGTACATACGTAGGCCCTGCAAGACACAGTTGTGTGACCCACCATGCCATGGAAAAACTATGGAGAGCATGACACAATAGCAAATGAGATGACATGGTATTCTGACTGAGGAGCAAGGCCCTGGGGACAATACAGCACTGCATCTGCACCACACAGCGTGGCAGGAAATTGGGATGAGCAGGGACCAAATCCAGGAACTAGAGGCACATGCAGCATAGGTAATACTGAGAACATGCCCACCCTGACTGGCACGCTGCACCTTGAGTGTATGTCCAGACAAACATCACACACTGGCCAGTCCGAGCAAAGAGATGACAGGTATTGACATGTAGGCCATGCCCGCCCCACCCACCCCCTACATGAGACAAATCTGTGGAGACACAGGAAGCACTTACATCTCTTAGTCTGGGTGAAATACACATGGGATGCAACAATTCAAGATTGCACACCAAATACCCAAGGTGCGCCTGTCCTAATAATAATCTACAAATGGGCATCATCAGATGATTGCAACAAGACACACAGGCAATGGCCACCGTGAGTATGTACTTTGAAAATTAGGTCAGGCTGGACAGTGGACACTTGTAATACATCTCACGTCAAGAAACATGGTGCCAGGGGACAATGGCACAGAGCACAACCTATGCTGTAGACAAAGAGATTGTCGACATTCTCGGATTACACACATGATACCTAGGAAAAGATGCCCCTGGGGACAGTAGTGGCCACACAACTCCATGCTCCTGAATGGGAATGACTGCAACACACGCTAACATCCCTGCACTATGCCTAATGCACACTCATGCACATCATGTCACAGGCCACCACATGGGACATGCCTGCTGGAAGGCCTGGCACTCGAGAGATTAACTCCCATGTCTGGACTCAGCATTAGTGACAACTGATATGGAACCCACAAGTCCAGAACTGGACAGGGCACAGGCAAGGTCACAAAACCTGTTACACACCACCCCCACACATGATGCTGCAGGCATTGTACACTTGGAGAAGGTGTCAGGCTACATAACCTTGTGATGGAGTGACTACACACAGACCAGGGAACACATTGCAAGGAGGGGAAGGGAGGCAGGAGAGCACTGCAATACTGTGGGGAACAGGATCTGCACAGCACCATAAACCCTGGAAGTGTATCCATGGAACAGTGCACTTACAAATGCTGGTGAAACACAACAAACACACACATGTACCTACCCCCTTCCGGCTGCTGCATGTCCTGTAGACGCCTGTCCAAGTCAGGAAAGACCACCGCCAGCACACGTTTCTGGATGTGGGAGAGACGGCGGCGCCCGCGGTTCTTGTGGCTCTCAGGTGAGTCCCCCAGCAGGACCCGTGCGATCCTCCGTGTCCAGCACCGGATATCCTGCCAGCGTTTCCTCACCTGGGACAGGTGCCGCCTCCGACCATCCGCACTCCTCACGGCGCTGACGGCGTCCAGCCATATCTGCTCCTTGGCAGAGGCGTCTACCTGTGAGGATGAACAAGTGACACTACATCAATACACCTTGCACATGTCTCGGGGACACAGATTAGAACACATTTGCTGTTTACAACAAGGCATAGTGTGCATCCAACGCATTGCAACTTTGTCATAGGGACATGATCCTGTGGGGGAAGGCCAAAAGCAGTACGTGCCATTGAAAGGACACAGGTGGAATGAGGGCAACTACACAATCAATGAGCCAGGCTCACACTGTGCATCACACCCACCCCTCCTGTCTCAGGGCACTGCTGGGAGGACTCTGCACCCACCCCTCCTGTCCCAGGGCACTGCTGGGAGTGATAGGCCCCCACCCCTCCTGTCTCAGGGCACTGCTGGGAGGACTCTGCACCCACCCCTCCTGTCTCAGGGCACTGCTGGGAGTGATAGTCCCCCACCCCTCCTGTCTCTGGGCACTGCTGGGAGTGATAGGCCCCCACCCCTCCTGTCTCAGGGCACTGCTGGGAGGACTCTGCACCCACCCCTCCTGTGACTGGGCACTGCTGGGAGTGATAGGCCCCCACCCCTCCTGTCTCAGGGCACTGCTGGGAGGACTCTGCACCCACCCCTCCTGTCTCAGGGCACTGCTGGGAGACATCAGGCATTCCCCCCCCCTGGGACCCCCCCCACAGTACATAGCATGTGTGTCACACCTGGACACAATGGCAGAAGTCACAGTCACAAAAAAGGGACACAGTCTGTGGCAGTGGACACTGCACTCACCTGATAACCTGGTCGCCCATACAGCATGGGGTACCGTGGGAGGATCACTTCCACCAAAGCCATGTTCTCCTCCAGGGTGAATGGCTGTGACCTCTCCACAGCCCTTGACATGGTTCCAGGGAATCAGTAGCAGCAGCTGGGTCGTGGAATACAGAGATGTGCAGGCAAGTGCTCCCTCATGGGACCTGGCTGCCTTATATCTGCCTTGCTGGCCCATCTCATGCACAGGAGTACAGAGTGGTTGGTCACTCACATTTGCATCCTATGTTTCCTCCAATCCCTTCAAACCTAGCAGTGTGTGGGTTCTCTATCGGTTTTATTCTCCTGCATGATGTCAGCCCCACAAATACATTGCAACAAAGTAGATTAATTCCAACTGACTTCTGCTGTGCACCTTCCAGAACATATTCAAAATTTGAACTTGGTCTCCATGACAACCAGCATGCATGTAGGCCTTAATACTTGTCCCTCATGTGTCCCCTATGTAATTTGGAGCTTCACACACAGGTACGGTGCGTTCCGGGGCCCTAGGGCACCCCAAATGCATTGCAACGGCCCGTACACGCGTGCCTACGTTCACTATCACTATGGGTGTCCTCGCGTATGCGTACTCGTAGTGGTACGGGCCGTACACACGCCTGTACGCTCCCTATCACTATGGGTGTCCTCGCGTATGCGTACTCGTAGTGGTACGGGCCGTACACACGCCTGTACGCTCCCTATCACTATGGGTGTCCTCGCGTATGCGTACTCGTAGTGGTACGGGCCGTACTGAGGAAATATGAATTTTGTGATCAGTTATGTCCCCTATCGTAGACCCCAACGGCTCCATGTGCATGCTATAAGTACATGTATGTTCCCTCCTACTCCAGTTTTGAAGACGCAAATATATGTGCGTCCACCGTCAACATGTCCTCTTTCAGACCCGCCATGAATGGGTCAGATATTCCATTCCTAAGTATGAAAGGCCACCGACTTTATATGGTTCACTTTCCACATTTTACAGATTCAGGCGAGTAGGCCCGAATTCTGTCATCAAGCCTTTCCTGCCTTCTGCCTCTGAAAGCTCCAGTCTGAGCCAGCATCTGTATCCATGAACTTTGTCCTACTCCCTGCGCGGCTAACGGTGCCTGATCCAGCCTGTCGCCTGCCAAAAACTGTATTTCACCTTCGAGATTATCTCCTTCGCTCCTCATCCGATGCATTCCTGTCTAGTAGTTTAGGTAAACATTCCTCCAGCTACCATGCAAAGGGGCCAGGCCTCGCTGTCCTCATGCAAGTAATTCATAGCTCCGTTACCATGGAATATTCCTACCCCCTCGCATCTAGTGTAGACACTTAGACGCTTGTACACGCACTAACAGTCAGTATAGTCAGTATAGAATAAGATTCTATCCTAAGAGACGACCTTTCCTTTTGGATAACACAGTTCTTTAAACATAGGATATTAGATATGATTTGGGATTAGGTTGACATAACCCCAGACTTCTGTCTCCACATGTAGAGCTAAATGTCAAGTCTCCTTCACCCTCTAGTTGCACGTCAATCACACGTCATGCGGCTGCGTGCGCATCTTTGCCAAACATTTCTGCTGACATTTCAGGATTCTTTTATGGATCCACCCACTTGTGACATCATGTTTAATGACGTTTCTTGCATTACGCCCTCTATTAGCTACGTATGCACCTTTTATCAGCTGTTACGCCTCTTGCATCTGTTTCACTGTAATGTATTTTCTATAAAACTGCCTACCTGTCAATAATATATGCGCCCTTCCTTCCTGAACTTTCGTGGTGATGGAACAGAAGGCCCACAATTCGAATTGGATTCCTTTGTATAGGAATAAAGCCCTTTAAAACCTCTAATACCACGGATTCTGCCTCTTATTTTTACTGAGTTATTCTCACTAAGACTTTACCGCATAAAAAATAGTACCGGTAACGAAATATTTACCACATAAATTGGCGCCCGAACAGGGACACTTTCTCATCTCACGCGCCGGCGGTGCGTTGCAGGCCCGGTCTCCTGCCACAGCTGAACGGACAAAAAAAACGCGTACCTGCAGGATTTCCTGTATCTCCCTCCGGCCAAGCGGGGACGACTGAGGCTGCGATCAACACCCAGACGAGGCGGTGAGAAGTGCGAAGTATCACGACCAGAGCCTAGCTGAGAGAGCAAGATCCGAGGTATACAGAGTCCCACCAGGTTCCGAAGTTCCGAGTCCAGTCGAGTCGAGTCCAGTCCGGTCCAGTTTCAGTTCCGTTCCGAGGCCTTCCGTTCCGAGCTACCCGGTGAGTACCATTACCGGGGAGGCACTTTACGTGCACATAGTCTGTGCCGGTCAAGACGGGTTTGGGTACACAAATCCGGTCTGCACTGTTTCAGCAGTGTATCTGTACTGTTTAGCAGTATATATAGTATGTCTTGCATATAAATAAGTATTATCTAGTATCAGTATAATGTCAGTAACTAGTTTTCTATTAGTTATCATTGTTCGTAAAACTGTTAAGCGTTAAATGTTTTAAATACGTTCTATACATTGTGGTATGAATGACTGTTCATTATTGTGTTTACTGTATTAAGTGTGTTCTAGTAATAAGGTCTAAAAATGCCGCTCTTTTCGAAACTAAGACAGATCAAAACTAGAAAAGGTGTACTCGAAGAAGCTGTTCCCATTCCACCTAGGGACACTCCAGGATACTTTATGTATCATAAGCATGGTCTAGATGCCGTATTATTTCTTGATTTAAGGGTGGACTACACCAAGGATCTGCCAGAGAGTCAGAGATGGCTTGCAGCAGAGACCTGGGATGCAGATTGCATCATGAGAGTAGAAGAAGAATTATGTAAAAAGAAAGCCAGACAGTCACAGAAAGATGCCATTGAATTATGGCGTAAAGAATCATAGAGACGTACAGAAAAAGCACTCAGACAGGAAGAGAAAGGTAGAGAGAATTCAAATAAAGCTCGAGAAAATCTATTACTTGAGGAAGGTACCCGAGTAAACTCAGAACAAGTAGACAGACAAAGAAACGCCCTTATGAATGGTATGTATCCACTTCTGGCCGAAGGGTTACCTAAGGCTACTCCGGAAATACCAAAAGACTTGCCACCTCCATTGTTTCCGATAAAAGCACATCCCAAATCACATCCCAAATCACATCCCAAAACAGCAAAGGACGTTTTTCTTTCCTCCTATTTAGACGACGCAGCTCCCGAGTATGCTAATGCCATACCACCCACATCGCTTGCCGATGGTGTTCAACACCAAGAGCATACGTCTGTACCCCCGCAACTACAAACTCCTACACAAGTTCCAACAGGCCCGTCCGTCTCTACAGTTTTTCCTGCATCTACAATCTCTGTTTCACCTTCAACAAATCCTTTCACGTCCAGCACCCCAGACGGTGCTACAGGAGGTACGACAGACATTTTTTCTACGCCACCCAGAGGAAATAAATTTTCCCTTAGAGAATTAGCACACCAACGTACGCCCAAACTAGCAACTCCAGACATGCTTAAGGAACTTCTAGTAGATTGTAGATATGATCCTGTGCCCGGTAAACGGGACGAAATGCTGCTGTCATCATTACGTATTCGACGAGCTGCAATATATTTAACGAAGCTACCAGGAATGACTACACATTTAGAAAATATGTATCACTTTGTCCAGTCAGGGCGAGGTCCTGAAAGTATTAGCAGAGCCATGGAGTACCAGAAAGCGGAGGTACAAGGACAACTGTTACGTTTCCTCATAAACTGTGTAATCAGAAATCAAGACCGGCCTGGGGTAAATCCGGAAGAAATGCAAAAACTTGTCACTTGGGGTCAGAATATATCAGAAGGGAGACATGATAAACAGTTATGTATAGTCGCCATGTATCGAAAGATCCGCAAAGAAGTAGAAGGAATACACGAAGAAAGATTAGAGGTAGACGCCGCTGACCTAAACAGAGAAGAGGAGGAGCAAGAGTCAGAGCAAGTAGAAACGATAGCTTATGTAGGTAGAGGAAGACCCCATAATAATACTAGAGGTTTTAATGATCCGGTACGTCCAATACGTCCAGAACATAATAGACATTTTCCAAACCCTATGCTAAATACAAAATCCCCTGAACACCTATTCCAATCCGCTGATAAATTACTCCGAGATCGAAGGGGGTACCACATGCTCGATTCCATGGACGAACAAGAATTAGCCAGGTCAGCAGTACAATGGGCTGACAGTCCCGGCGAATACAATGATGATGTACTTACACACACGTTTCTGAATCTAGACCCATATGAACAGCGCTTAGCTAGTATATACATGATTCAACACCTCCTTATATTATATAAAAGCCAACACTCCGATCCAGGACCCTTACCTGACATATTGACAGAACTACTCACGAATATATGGAGAGGGTCAGGTACTGATTTGATTAAGGAAATTCTAGAATCCCGAAACCAATATTTAAATTTCGTATGCCCAGAACACATTCCAGTTCCCATTATGGGAAGAAAAATGTATCACATAGATAGACAGAACCCGTTACGCGAAGTACACCCAATTAGAGGTGCCGGTGATAATTTTACACGCGTGTTTGTGTACACGCCTATAACTAAATTAGAATTATTAGAAATGAAGAAAGTAGTACCCAGCCATGACAAGGACCCAGCAGGTTTCCACCGTGAGATAAAAGACATGTTACTCATGGGAGAGTATACCTACCCCGACATTATGAAAATATTAAAAGTCCTCTTACCCGCCGGTGTTTATGAAAAACTCAAAGAAAAAGAATGGGAGGTGGGAGACCAAAAGATAGATTGGACAGCATTAGAAAACGAAGAAAAGGCCCGAGCTGCAGGAGCAGGGCTTGGGGAAAAGACTACAGCACTAGCAGGATTACTAATACAGGTACTGCCACGTTTATTAACTACGAAAAAGGAAGACTGGGGTGCAATCTCAGCCTGTAAACAAAAGCCAGACGAAGACACTAGTGATTTCTATTCCCGATTTGAAAAATGTTTTGGTATAAATAGTGGCATAAAAGCCAGTAGTGAGTCATACCCACATCTGTTTGTGACAAAATTAGTTGAAAATTCTCTGCTGCAAGTTAAGAATAGAGTATTGAAATTTGAAAGTACCTGGCAAGGTAATACCCCATCACAGATGTTACAGATGTTACAATATCACCACAATAGAATTAGAGAAGAACAAGAACACGAACAAAGACGTATGAAAGATACAAAAATGAAAATGCTTGTTGCACAGTCAGTTCCAGCCGATAGTCATCAAAAGGGTGATTCCGCAGGCCCTGCGAAAGGGACATGCAACTATTGTAAACAACTAGGTCATTATATACACGATTGTCCAGTTCTGAAACATAATATTGCTACAGGTAGAACTCAGGAGAGACCACGTCCACCTAGACAGGATCAGAATCAACAACAAATTCCTCAGCATGCACAACCTAGGTTAGCTCCGCAACAACTAGCTCTGCAACAAGGAGCTCCACAACAGACCGTAGCACCACCACAAGCGCAGCCTATTGCTGCAACACAAGCAACGACACAACAAATGTATCAGTATGCACAAGCAGATTATCCCGATTATCAGCGATACTCATGAGATAGCCTAGAGAGGGAAGTTGGCTTACCCCTTATTGAGGTTCCTGTAGACCAAGAGGGACCTTATGTACATAGTGAACTATTAGGGGAAGACAGAAAGTTTTTACTTGATACAGGGGCAAGCAGAACGACTATACGACGCAGTGAAGTTCCAGGGGCACCCCTCTCAGGCTCACAAAATATTTCCCTTGGATTCTCAGGAAAACCTATAATAAATGACGTAACACAACCTCTTCCACTTACGATTGGTCCATTGACACGTACTACAGATTTATTGCTTACTAAATCATGTCCAGAAAACTTGTTAGGTATAAAAACATTAAAAGCTCTAGGAGCTATAATATGTTGTTCTCCGGAAGGAGTACGACTATTTTTACGTGACTTTAAAGGTCACTACGTGTCCAGAGACATGGATCAACGACTGCAGAATTTACCTACACATTTATGGGCACAAGGCCCCACTGATGTTGGTTGCATGAATATTACACCATATCGAGTTACACTAAAAACAGGAGTAATACTACCACGAATACGACAATACAAATTACCACCCGATGCTGTTGTGGCTTTACTGCAAATCATTGACGAGCTCATTGCACAAGGAGTGGTTGTCGAAACTGACTCCAATGTATGTAATTCTCCGATAATTCTGATTCTTAAAAGAACGGATCCAAAAGCACCACCAGTATATCGATTAGTTATTGATCTGCGCGAATTAAATAAATGTATTGTACCACAATACCCCGTGGTCCCAGATATCTCTTCATTACTAACAGCTATTGACTCAGAAGCAACGTTCTTCACTGTAATTGATCTCAAGAATGCTTTCTTTAGCGTCCCAATAGATCCGGAAAGTCAATACTTGTTCGGGTTCAGTTTAAATGGACGAAGTTTTAAATTCACACGCGCACCTCAAGGATTTACAGAAAGCCCCAGCATCTATAGCCAAGCACTGAAACGAGAACTTGACAGTATCCACATGCCAGTTAACACTGCCTTGCTTCAATATGTCGATGATCTGCTGATCACCGCCCGAAGCGAACCTGAATGTGAAAAAGCGTCACTGACGGTTTTGAAATTTCTGGCCGACAAAGGGCACAAGGTGTCCCCTTCTAAGCTGCAATTCTGTGTCCCGCGAGTTGTTTACCTTGGGCACTCGCTGTCCAAGGAGGGAAGGCAGCTTACACCCGACCGCATCCAGTTAATTGCTAATGTGCCACCACCCAAGACACAAAAGGAGGTGCGGGCTTTTATAGGCCTCACTTCATACTGTAGGCAGTGGATCCCTCAATATGCATTTCTAGCAAAATCACTCATCCAGTTGACAACGCAGGAGGCAGCCACATCGACTGTCCTCCCTTGGACTCAAGAACATACACACGCCTTTGAAAGCTTAAAGAAAGCTTTATGCCAAGCACCTGTCCTAGCAACACCATGTTACAGTAAACAGTTTACACTCTTCGTTACAGAACGCGAAGGTACTGCTTTGTCAGTACTCACTCAGGAACAAGCAGGATCACACAAACCATGTGCTTATTTCTCTAGTACATTAGATCCAGTAGCTCAGGCTCTTCCTGCGTGCCTGAAATCGGTGGCAGCAACAGCTTTAGCAATCAGACAAAGCGATGCCATAGTGTTAGGACATCAATTGACAGTACAAGTACCACACGCAGTAGAGGTTCTTTTGAACCGCACACAGACACAACACTTGACTATAGCGAGACTCACCGGTTACGAATTAACATTGTTTCAGCCACATATAGAAATCAGACGTTGTAATACGTTAAATCCTGCCACACTGTTACCAGTGGGCGGAACAGATCCATTGGCACATGATTGTGTCGAAGTTATTACTATCACGACGAAACCCAGACAAGACTTGACAGATATCCCTTTGTCAGATCCAGACTTGACATTGTATGTAGATGGGTCATGTATGAGAGCAAGTACAGGAGAGCTAGTGGCCGCTTACGCAGTCACAACAGACACTGAAGTCATTGAAACAAATCGTATTAACACTTTGTCAGCTCAAGCAGCAGAGCTCATCGCTCTGACACAAGCCTGCATTCAAGCCAAAGATAAGAAAGTCAACATATACACAGATTCACGTTATGCATTCGGAGCCGTCCATGACTTCGGCGTGCTGTGGCGAGAGAGAGGTTATTTAACTTCTCACGGTGCCCACATCCAGCACGGACCCCTCATTCAAACCCTATTAGACGCGATTCATCTACCTACTGCAATATCGATTATGAAATGCAAAGCCCATACAAAAGTTACCGATATCATTTCTCAGGGTAATGACCTAGCTGACAGAACAGCTAAACAGACTGCTCAGAATCAGACTCACACAACTGACATGACAAAGACAATAGTTCCGACACCAACACATTGCATGACAGTTAAGGATCCCGCCCTTGATGTAATTGACATACAGACGCATGCTACACCAGAAGAAATAAAGAAATGGACTGACTTAGGAGGGATCCAAACAGATCAAGTATGGATGACGAAGGAAAAATCTATATGGTTTCTTCCCGACTCAATGGTCCAAGTCATCATTAACACTATACATAGTCTAGCGCACCTAGGAGAAAAAGCTATGCTAGACAGCATTCAACACATTTGGTTCAACAAACACTTGCGAGCAGCAGCTAAACAAAAAGTTCGTACCTGTATGATATGTTGTCAGTTTAATCCAGGTAAAAGCATCCCCGTAGAACAGGGTGGATTTCAAACTCCCGATCACGCTTTTGAAGTCCTCCAGATGGATTATATCCAGATGGAACGATGTCGAGGATTCAAATATGTTCTCGTAGTTGTTTGTGCTCTTTCCCGTTGGACAGAAGCATACCCGGTTTCAGATTACACTGCCCCGACTACTGCCAAACAGTTAGTTCGAGAATTCTTCCCACGGTACGGTTTACCACGTGTTGTCTACTCAGATAACGGCCAGCCGTTCTCATCCGAACTAATGAAACACGTTTCCCTTCTATTAGGCTATCAATGGAAATTTCACTGTGTCCGACATCCCGAGGCAGCAGGTCTTGTGGAACGCCATAATCAAACTCTGAAAATTATATTGTCCAAAATATGTAGAGAAAAAGGAGTCGATTGGATAGTAGCCTTACCAGTTGCGCTCTTTTACATGAGAATGGTAGCACATTCTCGAACAGGGCTATCCCCGTATGAGGTGATCTTCGGTAGACCACCAAATATGTGGGGGACGCCTATACCTCGTAAAATCACAGACGTTGACTGTAATATGCTGACAGATTACCTGGCTTCCTTGATGTCTGCACTACAATCTTGTCGTTCACAGGTATCCGCAGCTTTTCCCGATAATACTGAGGTGAAGCCCCATGACGTGGTTCCTGGTGACCTGGTGCTGGTCAGGAACTTTGACCGGAAGACCCAACTGGATCCTAGGTGGAAGTCACCGAAGTTGGTTCTACTCACCACAAGGACTGCCGTGAAGATTGAAGGTCGCAAAGGGTGGTTGCACTCGAGTCATATCAAAAAATGTTATAGACTACCAACCAGTGTAGATACTCAACCCTGTATTCCCTCAAAGACAGACTCAAAGCTCCCCTTGGTTGAATTAACCAAACCAGAACTTTATAAACTAAAATTGAGGTCTAGTAAGTCAGACAATTTGATTGTTTAAGTCCTCTCCAAGGTGAATCGGTTGAATTTGTCTCTGACATGTATCCTCTAGACCGGAATAGAGAAAGAAATCAGCGAATGCAGCTGAAAAAGCATGCGTATTGTAAATCACTTCGTAGTCACTGTACAGTAACATTATTAATTTTGTTTTTCCTAAGTCTTCTGATCATCATTGTCAGCATCCTATTGCACATGTATTACCCTATTCTTAAACATGCTTACAATATAACTGCAGAACATTCTTTTAGCGAATTTCCTCCGCATGAGTTGTCCTATAGATTTGCGCTGCGCAACAACACATTCATTAGTATGTTACATCATTCCCATCAGACCAGCAATGCCACAAATTGTTGGATATGTGGCCGACTCCCTCCTTATCAAAACTATAAGGGAGTTTTGCCCCTCTTTCCATATCCGTTCACACACAATGGCTCCTGTGGAGCATGGTTTAGTTTGATTAATTCCCTAGATTCAAATTCCGCAGTTTATCAAGACAACTGGGTATGGGGAAACCTGAACCTAGTTTTACTTAAAGTCTGCTACCCTAACAAGGAGGGACTCCCCAAGAGAACAGGAACTGATCTAGAAAATGAAGTATATGGATTAGGTAATTTTACACTTAACCTCATGATCCTGAACGTTGAATCTGAAGCTACACCAATCTTGCCCGCCATGTCAGTATTCCCAGTGAAAGGGGAATTATGTATAAGAAAGAATGGTTCCATACACATGGGTCATAGTAAATGCACCACTGTAATACAATTCAGTGATCAAGGCAAGTCTACATTTAGAGCTTCCCATCATTCCTACTTCATATGTGGCCAGACCGCATATATATGTCTACCTTTAGATTGGGATGGTACCTGTTACATAGCATTCCTTCTGCCACCTGTTTTCCTAGCTCCTCCTGATTATCATAGAAATACCCATTTAGTACACAATAGACAACAGGGAGATCTCCCAATTGTCGATTACACTGAAACAGCATGGGAAAAATACACAGATTTCAATAAAGGATTCTTTCCCTATATAGGTACAGTCACTAATAGTAAGCTGATACGTAGATTAACCAGAACCCTTGAAGCAGTAGTGAACGAGACTATTTCCGCCTTAGGCAATTTAACAGAAGAGCAGTCTGCTATGCGGATTGTTGTGCTTCAAAATCGTCTTGTCCTTGACGTCATCCTGGCCGATAGGGGCGGAGCTTGTAGGGTCATCGGATCAAGTTGTTGCATTTTCATACCAGAAAATTCGCCGTCAGTATATAAGGCCATAACTCGCTTTCATAAGATTGTAAGCCAGATACACCAGAGTCCAGGCACCTGGACTTGGTCCGGTTGGTTCTGGGGCGTGTTGTCAGCCTGGGGATGGAGAATATTATCCTTCCTAGGTATTGGCCTCCTCATACTATTCAGTTGCTGCTTATGTCTACAATGTGGGCCAGCGATTTGTGGTCTGTGTGCCACCTCGTGTATCCCACATCCAAGTTTTCATTCAAGATCCCGGAACAAGAAAGAAGAACAAATGATGCTATATGAACAGATCGATGGATTAATGAAGATCGATATCTCCTAAGGGTCCGTAGGGGACAAGGAGGGAATGAGGAAATATGAATTTTGTGATCAGTTATGTCCCCTATCGTAGACCCCAACGGCTCCATGTGCATGCTATAAGTACATGTATGTTCCCTCCTACTCCAGTTTTGAAGACGCAAATATATGTGCATCCACCGTCAACATGTCCTCTTTCAGACCCGCCATGAATGGGTCAGATATTCCATTCCTAAGTATGAAAGGCCACCGACTTTATATGGTTCACTTTCCACATTTTACAGATTCAGGCGAGTAGGCCCGAATTCTGTCATCAAGCCTTTCCTGCCTTCTGCCTCTGAAAACTCCAGTCTGAGCCAGCATCTGTATCCATGAACTTTGTCCTACTCTCTGCGCGGCTAACGGTGCCTGATCCAGCCTGTCGCCTGCCAAAAACTGTATTTCACCTTCGAGATTATCTCCTTCGCTCCTCATCCGATGCATTCCTGTCTAGTAGTTTAGGTAAACATTCCTCCAGCTACCATGCAAAGGGGCCAGGCCTCGCTGTCCTCATGCAAGTAATTCATAGCTCCGTTACCATGGAATATTCCTACCCCCTCGCATCTAGTGTAGACACTTAGACGCTTGTACACGCACTAACAGTCAGTATAGTCAGTATAGAATAAGATTCTATCCTAAGAGACGACCTTTCCTTTTGGATAACACAGTTCTTTAAACATAGGATATTAGATATGATTTGGGATTAGGTTGACATAACCCCAGACTTCTGTCTCCACATGTAGAGCTAAATGTCAAGTCTCCTTCACCCTCTAGTTGCACGTCAATCACACGTCATGCGGCTGCGTGCGCATCTTTGCCAAACATTTCTGCTGACATTTCAGGATTCTTTTATGGATCCACCCACTTGTGACATCATGTTTAATGACGTTTCTTGCATTACGCCCTCTATTAGCTACGTATGCACCTTTTATCAGCTGTTACGCCTCTTGCATCTGTTTCACTGTAATGTATTTTCTATAAAACTGCCTACCTGTCAATAATATATGCGCCCTTCCTTCCTGAACTTTCGTGGTGATGGAACAGAAGGCCCACAATTCGAATTGGATTCCTTTGTATAGGAATAAAGCCCTTTAAAACCTCTAATACCACGGATTCTGCCTCTTATTTTTACTGAGTTATTCTCACTAAGACTTTACCGCATAAAAAATAGTACCGGTAACGAAATATTTACCACAGTACACATGCCTGTACGCTCGCCATCACGATGGGTACACATACGGCAGCACTCCCATAGTGATATGGGAACGTACACAGGCCCTCTTAGCAGCAGTATGGCGGTTTTCACACATCACAGTGGTGACAGGCGGCACACAGGTAGGGATAGGGCGGACATACTTGTCTATGGATGGACATACTTGTCCATGGATGGACATACTTGTCCATGAATGGACATACTTGTCCATGAATGGACATCAAGGCATCGTCTGTGCATTACTACATGTGTGGGGCACAGGTGTGACAGGCTGTGATGTGGAACATTACTCCTGAGTCGAGAAGGCACCAGATGTATGATGAGATGTGTACAGATGTACTGTGTGACGGTGCAATGTGTGCCAGGCATGCCCTTGACTCCTTTGACATGTGTGCATGTCGTACTGCACACTTGGGGTGAGCGTCACTGGCATGGCACGGACACCAACACACGGAAGTGTCCCCTGATGCCCGGTACAGGGGTTACCACACCTGACTTGTCACTACCCACGGTGCACAATGTGACTATGTCATGTATGTGTGGGGGCTTCCCATCAGGTTGATGTTGGAGCACCCTCAAAAGCTGCAGCTGTTGCAGCAACCAACATGTGTCTGTGTGTAGATTGACATTGCACACTGTTCCGCACACCATGCCACATGTGGTATCGGATGTGAGGTGCACATGTATGCATGGGACACGGAGTAGCGTGACAAGGACATGTCTGCATCCTCACAATGAATGTGTGGTGAGTCATGACATGTGCACCTTCATGGCAAGGTGTGTGGGCTGTCCTAGTGTAATGTCATGTGACCTGTGGCTCTAGTGTTCCGCTACCAGTCTCTGCAATCGGCATCCTACTTCTGCTGATGTGTGGGCGTATGTCACTCCTGTCTTGCGTCTGGCTGTTCACTTGCACTGGGACACAGCTATTCCCATGGCATGGCATGGGGAGGTTCTCAATCTCTGTGTGTAGCTGGGTCTTGGTAGGAGTGTCACCTTGCAGCCATACATGTCCTGGGCATGTAGCACATACCTGACTCCCTATGTAGCATATGTGTATTGACAGATTAACATGTGCTCAGTACATATGAATTGTTGTCGTAGTGCACTCACTCTTCCTTGTCACTTCCAAATTACTGCAGAGCGCCGCCTCTTGCCCGACCAATTCCGGATTTGGCTGCCATGCGGGAGAATGACAGCATCCGGTGCTACCGCTTCCCCCAACCGTTGATTCTGGAGTTGACGGCGAGACTGGCACCACACCTGCAACCGCAGCACAGGTATCCTACGGCACTGACACCCCAGCTGAAGGTAATGGCTGCCCTACATTTTCTTGCCACGGGTACCTTTCAATATACCATAGCTCATGTTGGTGGCATGTCCCAGAGCATGTTCTGCCGTGTGCTGCATGATTTCTTAGAGGCCATGTTGATTCACCTGGATGACTTCATCAAGTTCCCAACCCCTGAACAGTTGACTGCGGTCAAGCGTGGATTCTATGCCCTGGGAGGGATGCCCCATGTCATTGGGTCCATAGATGGGACACATGTAGCTTTGGTACCACCACACGCACGGGAGGTGGCGTACCGCAATCGGAAGCACTACCACTCCATCAATGCCCTTGTGGTGTGTCAGTCCAACATGGTGATTTCACATGTCTGTGCTCGTTTTCCAGGATCAGCACACGATGCCTACATCATGAGGCGTAGCAGGATGCCTGAAATGATGATGCAGCTGCGCAACGAAAGAGCATGTGTTGTTGGTGGGTACAGTCTGTCTGTCCTGTATTTTGCATAGCCTACCAGCACGACCGCTTCACCACTTCTAACGATGTCCATGTGCTTCCCATGTAGGGGACGCTGGCTATCCCAACATGCCATGGCTGCTCACACCTCTCCGCAACCCCATCATGCCGGCCCAGCTCCGCTACAACACCGCCCATGGCCGGACAAGGCGAGTGATAGAGAGGACGTTTGGCCTGCCGAAGAGCCGATTTCGGTGCCTCCACAAGACCGGCGGCGCGCTCCCATATGCCCCTGCGAAGGTCTGCAAAATCTTCATGGTCTGCTGCATGCTGCACAACATGGCAGTTGAGAAAGCTGTGCCACTCATCCTGGATCAACATGACGAGGACCATCCACCCGTGGAGGACGAAGGGCTTGGAAATGGGGCTAGTGATGTGAAGGATGTGGAGCCGCAAGAGGACATCCGGACTCGGCTCATACGTGACTTCTTTGCTTAGTGGTGAGTACCAGTGTCTGAGTGTGCACGCATTGGTCCCCGTGTGGCATGTGTTGTGATGTGTGTCTCCACCTGCATGTATGGCACGTGAGTCAGAGGTGTGTGTGGGTGTGTCACTGGAGTGATGGTGGCAGTGATGGTTGTATTTCCCCAGTCATAATTGTGACCTAGCTTGTTGTCATCCATACATGTGTCGAGTAAATCTACATGCAAGTGGCTGTGTTTTTTGTGGCTGACTTCTTGTGTGTCTCTCTTCCCCAGGTACTTGCGCATGCCGTCTGCTGGTTGCATTGTTGTGGCACTGCTATTCCTCATGGACACGTCTTCGTGGGCTGACTCAGCGTTACAGGCACGGACACGTTTGGAAGTCTCCATAGGGTAAGGGATGCATCAGGGGTGTATGGGTGTGGCAGTTGTTCACGATGTATGCACACTGCCCCTGTCGATGTTTGGTTCCTCTGCAGCCATGTAGCATCACCATGGGACACGACATGCAGCTGTGTACACCTGAATAGATGGTCTGCCTGGTTGACAGTCATCAGTGATGGGATAGTGGATTGTGATGATGGCATCAATGTGTGTGACACTGCCCTCGGACACATACGGTTAGCATTGGCTTGACATGGTGTGGGACTTCCACATCAGTGGATCAATGGTGTATGGCAGTCTCTCCGTGAGCAGCTGTGGGTGTTTAGCTGTTAGCCGACAATTTTGTGCCAGTTCCATGGCTAACACGCATTTGTGCTGCAGAAGGGGGGTGCCAGTGTTGGACCCACATGTTACTCCACAAGATGTGTTCATGTGTACTTCAAGTTGCCTCTGCAATCCCGAAAACATGACTAATAAAGGTGTCCCTATGCCTCCAAGGTGCCTCTTCTCAGTCAATGCTGGGGTGTTGCCAAGGTGCATCCAGCATGTCTGGCATGGTTTTCCCTGATAGTGGCTATGTGTCGATGTGTCGAGTAGCAAGATGCAAGCTGTGTGTGTGGGCTGAGACTGTGTATTGGGCATGATGTCCATGACTGTGTGGGTATTGTGACATGTGCCATCCCCATGCATCCAACGTTGGCCAGGCCCCCATTCTCTGCATCCACCGGACTCAGGCTTGCAGGACATGGTTCTGCCACCTGTCTACACATACCTGGGTGCCCCCCAGGACACTCCACATGATCCCTGACCTCTGCGCATGACTGTTGCTGTACTCAATGTGTCTGTCAGCACGGTTGTGCGGCCACCCCCTCAGCTGGTTGGGCCCATCACGGGTGTGTATGGTGCTCCATGTCTGTCTTGCCTAATACACTGTGACCCGTGTGTCCTGTGCCAGACTCAGGCCCCAGGGTGTGGATGGTTGGAGTCAAAAGAGAGCTCAGGCATGTTTAGACTTTACAACACACATGTAAGGTAATAATGCAACCAGCAGGCATCTTCTCTTCATGGTGTGATTTTTTTTTTTTTTTTTGGGGGGGGGGATAAAGTGAGGGGCTTTCCGGGAGTTTGGAATCGAAAGTTCAGTAGGGGAGTTGGTGTCCTTGCCATTGGAAATCCTCATAGTCCATGCCACAGCCTTTGTCAACATTGGTCAGACAGTGACCAGCAGGGCCATGTGGCAGAGAATGTCTCTTGATGCTGTGATGCTGTTGCTCCAGTGGGCCAGGTTCCAGGCCAGGTGTCCTGGGAGATGGTGATGTAGCGCCGACCCTCACGGTCCTTTCCGTGGACGACCCGGCCTCCTGCGGGGACCCTCAGCAGCAGGCCGTGATGATGTTTGGGATGCTCCGTCGGATGTCTCCTCCTCCTCCTGATCCCTCCCTGTGGGTGGTGATGTTCTACGCCGTCTGGCACAGGGAGGGTTGCCCATGTTGTCGGCCATCCGACGGAGTGTATCGTGAATCCCCTGGAACACCGTCACTTGCTCAGCCTGTCTGTCCTCCATCCTCCGCTGGTGTTGCAGTAGACAGGCATGTTGCTGGGCCTGCTGGGTCTTGATCTCCTCGAGGATGGACACAACCTGGGCCATGCCCGTGGTGTCCTGCCGGTATGTGTCCATGATGTTACGGACATGGGAAAATACCGGTTCCCCAGCCAACTGGTCAGGCTCGCGCCTCCGCCGTCCTCCACTCCCACCACCCCTGCCCACTTGCACCTGGCCTGCCCTTGTGGGTACATCGGGTCTCCGGGACCCCTGAGGGGTGGCATTGGCATTGTCGCCTGCCTCCTCCTGGGTGCCCGGTACACCGTGTCCCTCCTGGCCAGCCTGGCTGCATTGTGGTGGTGGGGCAGGGATCCTGGGTGTCTCCTGGGATGTGGCAGGAGTGGGGGTGGTGGTTGGCACAGTTGTACCTGACGCAGGTGCTGCAGGTGATTGGACACCAGAGGGGCCAGGTCGGTCGGGGTCGTCCACAGAGTGGTGAGAGTCGTCGCTGCCGGTGGGATCGGGCTCCCGCAGATCCGGGTCCTGTGAGTCTTCCCCCCCAGTGTTGGGGGGTGAACCACGACGTTGACCTGTGTGTGAGAGAGACAATGTTAATTTTGGTCCATGCAACGTCCATGTTTCATCAGTTTCAAAGTTGGCACTTTTCCTCTTGGAATTAGGATCTGTCTTGCATTCCACTCACAGTGCACTTGTGCATGGGTGTGTCCCTTGGGCACCACTTTGGCCCCTTTAACTATGTGTGGCACAGTCTTACTTGCTGCGTCAAGTGTGACTGCAGTCAGCAGTGGAGTGGGCAGGTGTGGCGAGCCATGCATTGGCGCCTTCCGTGTAGCACTGTACATGTGCACATGGAGTGGATCCACACACTTATATAATGCAGGTAGCTGTTGTTGTGCTCGTGAACAGGTTGTGACATGGCCCTGTGTTTTGCCATGGTGAAGAGGGGGGGTTCTGGCACTGGCCACCCTTGGCTACATGCACGCAGTCTACCTGCTGACGAGCAGACATTCCCACACACCACACGGCTGATTTGCTCTCCCTGTGTCTCCCTCCCTCTCTGTCCCCCTCTCCCTCCCTCTCTGTCCCCCTCTCCCTCCCTCTCTGTCCCCCTCTCCCTCCCTCTGTGTGTCAGCCTCCTCCCTCTGTCCGTCTTCCTGTGTCTCCCTCCCTCTCTGTCTCCCTCTCCCTCCCTCCGTGTGTCAGCCTCCTCCCTCTGTCCGTGTCCCTGTGTCTTCCTCCCTCTCTGTCCCCCTCTCCCTCCCTCTCTGTCCCCCTCTCCCTCCCTCTGTGTGTCACCCTCTGTCACCTCAGCCCAGCTTCCTAGACACACACTTTTTCCAGTCCTTTGAATGGCCCTTGGCTTGTTGCTGTGAGTTTGTTTCTGATCTCCAGGCACCCATTGGGTGTAGTGTCTGTGTGTGCGCTGCTGCTGTGGTTGTGTGTGCTGCCACTCTTTCACAGTGTTGGCTGTTCATTAGCTGCTGTCATGTGCAAAACAGTGCCTTCACCCCCATGTGTTGATGCAAGGCGTCCGCCATTTGCTGGCGAGTCTTTCCTGTGTGGGGACACACTGTTTGTCTGGCTGTGACCTGGGCCATATGGGCAGAGGGCATTGTTGTCTGCTTCTGAGTTGCACTATGTGATTTTTGGGGCCCACCCTCCCGCCATCCGGGTTACGGTGTCATGTGTTGGTGTCTTCTGTGGCCTGTGACTTGACATTGTCCAGCTGGGTGCATGGGGCATGGTGGCGGCAGTGGCATGTGCGTGTTCATGGAGTGTGGTTGAGTCATGCGATAGGTTGGGGTGGTTGCGTGCCTGTTAGTGATTTTGGTTGTGGATGAGGTCCCCCCCATGTGAGGTGCGTTGTTCGTGTACTCACCCGGGTCTCGGAGTCCTCCTAATCCTTCGACTGCCTCCACCGGCTGTATGGCCATCACCCTCTCCTCCCAGGGCTGGTAGTGTACGGGTCTGCGGGAGGGCCCTCCTCCAGTGGCGTTGGCCTGGTTGTGTTCCTCCAGCATCTTGGCTCGGACCCTCCTACACAGATCATACCACCTGGCTTGGCATTCCTGCCTGGTCCTTCTGGTGTCCGCAACAGCATTCACAGCATTGACGATGGTCTGCCACATGGCTGTTTCTGCTGCCATGCTGGTCTGTCTGACCAATGTTCCAAAGAGCTGTGGCTCGACTCTGAGGATTTCATCAACAAGGACCTCCAACTCTCGGTTACTGAACTTTGGATTCTTGTTAGTGTGCATGGTGAGGGGTGTGGGTGTGGATGGTGGGGGGTGTGTGTGGATGGCTGTGGGTGTGTGGGTGTGGTTGTGCAGGTGTGTGTGTGTGAATGTGATGAGGGGGTGTTTGTGGAGGTGGTTGTGTGAAGGTGTGCAAGTGTAAGGTGTGGTGAGGCTTGTAGTATGGTTCTGTGGTGTCTGGCAGCAGTGAGCCTGTTGCAAAGGCTCATGGTTTGTGTGTGTGGGCCCTTTTTATTGGTCCATGGGTGGGTGTGGCTGTGTTTGAAGTTTGGGTGGGTGTGTTATAAGGAGTGGTGGTGTTTTGGGCCTCTGTTTGTTTTTGGCAGTTGCAGGTCAGTGAATGTGTTTTTTTAGTGTTTGTTGGCCATGTTTAGTGGCTTTGTGCCATTCGAATAGTGTATTCTTGTGTTGTTTTGTTTTGTCCTGGTGGTACGACACGTACAGGGGTGGGGGTACGACTCGAACGTACTGGGGTGTACATAGACGGTGGTACGACACGTACAGGGGTGGGGGTACGACTCGAATGTACTGGGGTGTACATACATGGGGTCGGACACGTACAGGGGTGGGGGTATGAATCGAACGTACTGGGGTGTACATAGACGGTGGTACGACACGTACAGGGGTGGGGGTACGACTCGAACGTACTGGGGTGTACATACATGGGGGTCGGACACGTACAGGGGTGGGGGTACGAATCGAACGTACTGGGGTGTACATAGACGGTGGTACGACACGTACAGGGGTGGGGGTACGACTCGAACGTACTGGGGTGTACATACATGGGGGTCGGACACGTACAGTGGTGGGGGTATGAATTGAACGTACTGGGGTGTACATAGACGGTGGTACGACACGTACAGGGGTGGGGTACAACTCGAACGTACTGGGGTGTACATACATGGGGGTCGGACACGTACAGGGGTGGGGGTACGAATCGAACGTACTGGGGTGTACATAGACGGTGGTACGACACGTACAGGGGTGGGGGTACGACTGGAACGTACTGGGGTGTACATAGACGGTGGTACGACACGTACAGGGGTGGGGGTACGACTCGAACGTACTGGGGTGTACATAGACGGTGGTACGACACGTACAGGGGTGGGGGTACGACTCGAACGTACTGGGGTGTACATAGACGGTGGTACGACACGTACAGGGATGGGGGTACGACTCGAACGTACTGGGGTGTACATTGACGGTGGTATGACACGTACAGGGGTGGGGGTACGACTCGAACGTACTGGGGTGTACATAGACGGTGGTACGACACGTACAGGGGTGGGGGTACGACTCGAACGTACTGGGGTGTACATACATGGGGGTCGGACACGTACAGGGGTGGGGGTACGAATCGAACATACTGGGGTGTACATAGACGGTGGTACGACATGTACAGGGGTGGGGGTATGACTCGAACGTACTGGGGTGTACATTGACGGTGGTACGACACGTACAGGGGTGGGGGTACGACTCGAACGTACTGGGGTGTACATAGACGGTGGTACGACACGTACAGGGGTGGGGGTACGACTCGAACGTACTGGGGTGTACATACATGGGGGTCGGACACGTACAGGGGTGGGGGTACGAATCGAACGTACTGGGGTGTACATAGACGGTGGTACGACACGTACAGGGGTGGGGGTACGACTCGAACGTACTGGGGTGTACATACATGGGGGTCGGACACGTACAGGGGTGGGGGTACGAATCGAACGTACTGGGGTGTACATAGACGGTGGTACGACACGTACAGGGGTGGGGGTACGACTCGAACGTACTGGGGTGTACATACATGGGGGTCGGACACGTACAGGGGTGGGGGTACGAATCGAACGTACTGGGGTGTACATAGACGGTGGTACGACACGTACAGGGGTGGGGGTACAACTCGAACGTACTGGGGTGTACATACATGGGGGTCGGACACGTACAGGGGTGGGGGTACGAATCGAACGTACTGGGGTGTACATAGACGGTGGTACGACACGTACAGGGGTGGGGGTACGACTGGAACGTACTGGGGTGTACATAGACGGTGGTACGACACGTACAGGGGTGGGGGTACGACTCGAACGTACTGGGGTGTACATAGACGGTGGTACGACACGTACAGGGGTGGGGGTACGACTCGAACGTACTGGGGTGTACATAGACGGTGGTACGACACGTACAGGGATGGGGGTACGACTCGAACGTACTGGGGTGTACATTGACGGTGGTATGACACGTACAGGGGTGGGGGTACGACTCGAACGTACTGGGGTGTACATAGACGGTGGTACGACACGTACAGGGGTGGGGGTACGACTCGAACCTACTGGGGTGTACATACATGGGGGTCGGACACGTACAGGGGTGGGGGTACGAATCGAACATACTGGGGTGTACATAGACGGTGGTACGACATGTACAGGGGTGGGGGTATGACTCGAACGTACTGGGGTGTACATTGACGGTGGTACGACACGTACAGGGGTGGGGGTACGACTCGAACGTACTGAGGTGTACATAGACGGTGGTACGACACGTACAGGGGTGGGGGTTCGACTCGAACGTACTGGGGTGTACATACATGGGGGTCGGACACGTACAGGGGTGGGGGTACGAATCGAACGTACTGGGGTGTACATAGACGGTGGTACGACACGTACAGGGGTGGGGGTACGACTCAAACGTACTGGGGTGTACATACATGGGGGTCGGACACGTACAGGGGTGGGGGTACGAATCGAACGTACTGGGGTGTACATAGACGGTGGTACGACACGTACAGGGGTGGGGGTACGACTCGAACGTACTGGGGTGTACATAGACGGTGGTACGACACGTACAGGGGTGGGGGTATGACTCGAACGTACTGGGGTGTACATAGACGGTGGTACGACATGTCCAGGGGTGGGGGCACGACTCGGACGTACAGGGGTGTACATACACGGGTGGGGGTGTACATACACGGGGGGTACGTCTCAGACGTACGGGGGCGGGGGGAGTGTTGGGCGCGTATGCGGGCACATGTCTCCATGGTTGCTATGGGAGTTCGATGCGGACGGTGTTTTTTCCATACGGTTGTAACATCGGACGCACGGGATGGATCGTAATTCCTCGGTTGGACTTCACCTTTCACATTTGTACGGTACATCGTCCGAGGACGTGTCGGACACATTTTCCGACCCGAGGACGTGTGGGAAATCATTTCCGATGCGGTTCGTATGGACTTTTTACCATGCGAATCGTGATTGCCAGTTCGTACGGCACTTGTACGACTCGTACGGTAAAAGGACCGGATACGAGTAGCACGGGGAATTTTTTTACCGGATCGTGATCGGCACCTAAATGTATTAATAATTAGGGTCTTATGTTTAGGAGTCATCCATACTGATGTATGTTCAATGTCAGAACAAGTCATAGCTTATTAGCAATGTGGGGGTGTCACCTTTATGAGGAGGTGCTGTTTTGTGGCACTGGTTATTGCACAAATCTGTACATCAGCTTCTGAGATGTGGACACATGTAGAGTTTGTGAGAGTGTGCCTGTAGATTGTTAATGCCCTAGACATAGAGGTCATCATGCAGATGTGATGGGAACATACATTCTGTGATGATGCAGGAGCCCACAAAATATGTTTGAATCAGGGATACAACCTTCTTAGCCTTATCCATGGTCTCATGGCTCCAGGGGAAGCGTATGTAGTGTCACAACCCCATGATAGATGTATCGTGTGGGACATAGTTGGCTTGGAGGACATGGCGGCTTCCAGGCAACTATCTTTTGATTTCTGGGAAGTTGGGACAAATCCTGAAGAAGATACTCCTCCAGCAACTAATTGTGAGCCCGGTCATGTTTTAATAAGTGGAGGAGCACTTGCTACCACCTGAGTTACAAATGGAGCATTTAGAACAGGTACTGGTGCTGCACTGGTCACCATTGGAATTGCAACTTGTGGTCAAGATACCACTCGTGTGGCATACTGCAATATTTGGAGGGGTCGTTCAATTTGGAATGCACATTGCTGTACTGGAGCAGTTGGCACTATTGAACTAGCACTAGCGCCTGATCCACTCTGTTCTGCTGGGGTGGCATTTCATGGGGGTCTCAAAGTCAACATTTGTTCCTACATTTCATCTCCTGAATTAGTTCAAGTTCAAGTTCAAAACAACTTTATTTCGATTCATAACGAATCATAAAAAGCATGTAGACATAAAATACATAATTAAGGGGTACAGTTACATCGGGTAGCAGTCACTATTAAAATAGAGCAATTAAAATATTTACAAGATTTTAAAAAGTGCGGAAATTTATCAATAATTACATCGGGTGTTGTCAAAACTGTTAAGTTATC
The DNA here is from genome assembly GCF_964204655.1 of Triturus cristatus. Lineage (NCBI taxonomy): Eukaryota > Metazoa > Chordata > Amphibia > Caudata > Salamandridae > Triturus > Triturus cristatus. Next base: position 684,016,096 of record NC_140594.1, read on the forward strand.
TATTTCCAGAACGTTTTTTAAGGCGAAAGGCAGCAACCAGAAAGTTAGCAACACTAAACATAGTTAGTGGTGAATCTAACTTTTTTAAATGAAAAAGTGCAGGCTTGATTTGCACGAACCCCTTGTTCTTGAGCAATGGAACAATATACTTTTTCCTGGGCAGATCGTATATACCACAGAAGAACAAAAAATGAGCAGTGTCCTGCAAAGAAAAGCCGTCACATTTACAGGCCGCTAAGTCCTCTGGCTTGGCCCATACCTTCGAGTCATTTAACAGAAAGTGAATCTGGTTAAGTCTTAGTTTGGTTAATAACCAGCGATGTAATGGAATAGACACTACTGTTAAATACGGTTCAATGGCCGGTGTAGTTTTGGAAATATAATGCTCCCTCACAGTAAGTTTCGCAAGCTCACAGCTCTCCCGCTCCATTTCTCTCGCTTGGGAAAAAGTCACTTTGAACCATTCCAGGTCATTCTTAACGATGCAGTCTGGTTTATGAAAGAGATCTGGTTGGCCCAGGGAAGTTAATGTTTTTTTAATATATGCTAGCCACGGGATATTTTTCATATTGTCCAGAAGTAGGCAGTCTCTCATAATTGTGTGGTTCAGAGTTAAATTGGAATTCAGCCATGTTTTTAACCACATCAAGATAGGGGATTGTTTGATGGTGTCACTAATGTACCCCTGGCCTAGTTCCGTATGGACAGAAAAGGTGGCTGTGGATTGAGGTAATCCTAGAAGCATACGCAAAAATCTGTTTTCTTCCATCTGTATTGGTTCTATATTGTTAGAGTAACCCCAAATGGAAGCCCCGTACCTTACTACTGAGATTGATTTCGCTCTGTAGAGTGCCAGCATCGCTTCCGTTGGCTTTCCACCCAGACGTTTTGAGAAGCCGACAATGGCGGCTGCTGTTCTTTTCATGGCGTTAGTTTTGACGGATATTTGAGGTGCCCATGTGCCCTTATCGTCATATACTACCCCCAGGTATGTGAAAGTTCTCACTTTAGAAATAGAAGTATTAGCACAGTAGAAGGTCTTCAAGTCCTTATGTTTTCTGCCGCCTACAGCCATAACATGAGACTTGTCTGTGTTGATTTTTAAGTCAAGGGAGGTCATAAAGACATCGAAGGATGTCAATAGTCTTTGTAGCCCAAGAGGAGTACGTGCCACGAGTACCGCGTCGTCCGCGTAAAGGAGGACCGGGGTGGTCAGTCCGCCAAAACGCGGGACGTCGAGTGTTGCCAGCTCCAGTGTGGATTCGAGGTGGTTGATATAGAGTGTAAATAGCATTGGGGCGAGAATACACCCCTGTCGCACCCCTCTGGTAGACTTGAATCCAGCTGTACAAACTCCTTCCGGCGTCATCCTAATGGACGCTTCTAGGTCCCGATGAGCCTCAGCCAGAAAATGAACCAAGGTAGGGTCCATCCCCAGTTCCAGGAGAATGTCCCACAACCTGGACCTATTCACTAGGTCGAAGGCTGTGGACAAGTCCATGAACCCCAGGTAGATTGATCCGCTAGATGCCACTGTGTATTTGCCTAGGATCAGATGTAAGTTGAGGCACTGGTCCTCCGTCCCTCTCCCCTTACGAAACCCGTATTGGGCATTTGATAAGATGTTATTGCTGGCAGCCCACTCATCGATCCTTGCCAGTATCACTTTCCCCAAGATTTTGAAAGACGAGTCGATTAGTGAGATGGGGCGGTAGCACCTCGGGTCTCCCCTCTGGCCTTTCTTGAAGATTGGAATGATGGTGGCATGTGACCAGGAGACAGGCAAGCTATGTTTCATGGCGGCATTGAAGACATTGGTCAAAATGTTGGCCCAGAAAGAGACATTTGCCTTGAACATATCTGCTGGGACGCCATCTGGGCCTGGCGCTTTCTTCCCTACTGTGTTGGTTATGGCTTTTTCAACTTCTTCCATATTAAAGGAGAGTGCTGGCTTAGGGGACTTAGAATTGAGGAAAGTAGGTGTTTCGCATATTTGGTCACTCCCATAGATGATTTTGAAATGAGCTAGCCAGTCCTCCTCACTGATGTTGGCCTCTAGGGTATCATTAGCTTCTCCAGAGAACAGGGGATTGTTTATAATGGCCCAGAAGCTGGAACTATCTCTTAAGGTGGCCTTTTCCATTAGTGAGGACCAGGCATCCTTTTTAAGAACTTCTTTACGTTCATGAATAATATTATAGTATTCTTTTCTTAGTCTAGCAACTTCCCCTCTGTCCCTTGGTGATTTTTTTAGTTCATTCAGGAGGCAAGTGTGTGCTTTCGAGCAGGCTTTGTTGAACCAGCCCTTGGTCAGTTGAGTCTTTTTCCTGGATTTAACTGTAAGTTCATCAGAAATTAAAGCACACAAAGTATCAAAGGCGGTGATTACATCCTCCCCCTGTTTGGAGTTGTCTTGGCAGATGTCTAATTCATTGCGGGCTTTGCTGCTTAGGGACTTGAAGAACTCAGTTGGAACTACTTTGGACCACTTCAGCCTTCTACCTTGGTCCGTGGGCCGCACGGCCAGCTCAGGCATTTTGATTGACCCCTCCTTGAGTAGGCCCGCAGAACTGGCAAGCTCAAGGATGACTGGGTTATGGTCACTAAACGCGGCCACAACTGCATTGTAAAAGACGACCCAGCTTAATAATCCAGGGGAAACAAAGATGTAATCAATGATCGATTCGGAATTTCTAGCACTGTATGTCATGACCCTTTCACTGTAGGAGTTGAACCCCGGTTCATAGAGGTCCACGTTCACAAGGAGGTTTTCTAGTGCCAGTCCTTTAGTATTGTGTTCAAAGTGTTGGTAATCGCCTGGGGTAGGGCAGTCAGTGTCTTCAATGTGGCAGGAAAGCCTGCAGAGATGTGTGTTAAAATCCCCCATAATTATAGTGTGCAACAAAGTGGTTTGGCGTTCTTTAAAATTAATCAAAAAAGACTGTAGAGAACAGAGATGCTCAGTGGAGTGTCCGTTTACTACAGAATTATAAAAATGTATAAGAATATATTTGTGACCATTGGCTAGGCTGATCTCTAGACACAAGAAATTGGGGGAGTTAGTGGTTATTTGTTTAATGGTTCCCGCCAATTGGACAGTAATCAGGATCATAAGGCCCCCTTTGTCCCTTCCACTGGAAGATCCAGTAGCTGAGACAAAGTAAGATGTAAACCCAGGAACCCAGAAATCGCCATTGCAGTCCCAGGTTTCTTGTAGGGCTATAATGTCATGTTGGTTCAGAAAGTTCAGCCAAACACTGTCCTCCCTTTTTGAGCGAAGGCCGGCTATATTCCAGCTTATGAGTTTAGGCCTTCTGTTGGAAGCTCCTAGAGGGGGACAGTTCCCTATAGGTTGTCTGGACATAGGGGTATTGGTGACTGGGCGTCAATCTTGTTCATCCGCCTGAGTCAAGGGCGTGAATCTATTATGCAGGGTTAAAGTGCTATTAAGGGACATTGGAATGTGTGTGACCGCCTTATGATTACTCAACCTATTAATCGTGGACCAGCTATAGTCTGGTTCTGGTTGAGTGTTTTCGAGATGGGAGGGCAAGCTAGGTGTCCTATCGAATCCCCTGCCTTGGTCAAAACCCAAGTTTGAAAAAGGGTGAGATCTAGGTTTGGGGTAGAAGAAGCCCAGGGGTACGGCACGGGGCCCAGCAATTAAGCCCTCTAAGGGTGAAGCATCCCAGAGTAATCTACGGGCCTCTCCCGGATTATTAAAGTTGATTATCCAGCAGTCTCCCTCAGTTGTTTTATTAGTTCGCCCGATCCAGCCCACCCGCCGAACAGAGATAATGGCATTGGAAACTTCGTTGTCTCCTGAGCAGGTCGAATTTGCCCAAGACTTAGTCCTGGCTAGCAATCGGGGGAGATGTTCGTGTTCACCTGACTTGAGTGGGGGAACATTTACCAAGATGGCTACAAAAGGGGCAGCCTCGGGAGGTAGGTTAATAAAAGGTTGACAAACAGGTTTGGGTGGGCTAGGTAGGTTCTGTTGACCTGTAATAGCAGGAGCTGCAGGCTTATTTGTTACTCCTGTTATACTAGGGATGTCTATCGTGGTAGTTGCTGGTCTAGAGGGCGAGTTGGGTGCGACACTCCTGGCAACTGAGAAATCTTCCCTTGGTCTTTTAGTACCAAAGTTTGGTTGAGGACATTTAGAACCTAGGTCCGCCGATGTATTACCTTTAAAGACAAAAGTGGCTGGGTCGGCTGTTTTGTGGTGTTCATTCAGGCGTTCACATTTCCTTAGGATGCCATCGACGCACTGATGTAAGACGTCTATGATGTCTGAGGCTATTTTTGTAAGTGTGGGCTCTATCTTGTCAGTGATTACTTTTTCCACCATGTCTCTGATAGCCTTTTCAAGTGAACCCACTGTGCCCTTTCCTCCCTTGTGATTCTGCGTATTCCTTTTTTTATACTGTCTTTTTGCCTGCTTTGTGCTTGATGTTCTGCGTGCTCGAGCTGAGCTAGGAGGTTTGGGGGTAGCCCCATTAGAGTCAGCAGTAGTAGGGTGAAGCGGTAACGCAGACACCTCGGGCGGGGCAATAACAATTTTTGGTTCAAGGGGAACAGATGTGATACCGAGTTGTGGATGGCTTGTACTCTCCTTGCTGTTCAGCGATGGTTCTAGCCCCAATTTGCGTTCGGTTCTTGCAATTTCGGTAGTCAACTTCCCTACCTCCAAGGTTAGAAAAGAGAGAATACTATTAGATTTCCTGGGGACTTTGTCCTTGGGTGTGCCACCCACAGTGGGGGAGGGTAGCTTTCTCTTACCCATTTAAGTCTGAGTCCTGGATCCTGGGCGTAAGGGGGGTGGCCCGTCCCGTCCCTCGTCGTCCCTAGACGGCCACAGATGGCCCGCCCTCTGCCCGGGCTCCGCCCGGCACCGTCCGCGCGCGTCTGCGACGCGGAGGAAGCTGTTCCCTTTTATGCGCCTCCTGGCGCTTTCCCGCAGGAAGAGGAAGCGGTGATGAAGCAGAGCAAGCTGGGAGCTGTAGTCCAGTCACAGCGTCAGGAACCCAGCGGCGCTGCGTGGTTGAGCCTGGCAGGTTGGTGCAGCGTGCAGCATGCAGTGTAGCGCTATGACCCCTCCTGGAGCCGGTATGCGCTAGCGATGTCCCCCGCTCCTCTGTGGGAGCTGTTCCCTTTTATGCGCCTCCTGGCGCTTTCCCGCAGGAAGAGGAAGCGGTGATGAAGCAGAGCAAGCTGGGAGCTGTAGTCCAGTCACAGCGTCAGGAACCCAGCGGCGCTGCGTGGTTGAGCCGGGCAGGTTGGTGCAGCGTGCAGCATGCAGTGTAGCGCTATGACCCCTCCTGGAGCCGGTATGCGCTAGCGATGTCCCCCACTCCTCTGTGGGAGCTGTTCCCTTTTATGCGCCTCCTGGCGCTTTCCCGCAGGAAGAGGAAGCGGTGATGAAGCAGAGCAAGCTTGGAGCTGTAGTCCAGTCACAGCGTCAGGAACCCAGCGGCGCTGCGTGGTTGAGCCTGGCAGGTTGGTGCAGCGTGCAGCATGCAGTGTAGCGCTATGACCCCTCCTGGAGCCGGTATGCGCTAGCGATGTCCCCCCAATTCTCCTGAATTAGTATCTGACTCATTCCCATTTGTTGTGATGAAATACTTGCCCTTTACCCTCTTAGCAGTCTCTCGAGTAAGGACTGGATATAATCTAGTCCCTTTGATAATGCCCTTTCTTCATCCCATCGGGCATTTGCATAATTCTACACTGCCCTATTAGTTATCCTCTGGTATTTTTCTATCTACTTTACCCTGGCAACTCTCTCCCATGCATTAAATGCTTCATACTCAAGGGGTCTAGGATGGTGGCTCCATTTCACACAATTCTCCCTTCAAATGGTCATTTATCCTGGTGTTAAATGTCCCATATCTATGAAAGCTCAAAGCACCCTCATTCTCAGTAATCCTTCTGCAGCAGCGAAGCCAAGCACATGTATTTACCCCATGTTCGGTAGTCATAATGTGTGCACATGTACCTTCAGAAGGCGCCTCTCCACCTTTGCGTACTGGAATAGTAACATCCACTGTCACCAAATCTTGTAAATCTTGAAAACATTTCATGATGATAGTTTAAATTTGCAATAAGATGATTAACTGAATGTTATGAATTTGTTCCGTATACTCCAATTTTCTGCGGAACCAATTAAGTTCCTATTGTTATTTTACAGTTTTTTTAATACTAAATTCAAGATTCACCTTTAGGGATCCAATCTCTAGACAACACTGTTACGTCACCAACCAATCACACTGCAAAAGTACACCAACCGACCCATCCATGCGCAAAACACTTTGACACACAACCTCACTCCTCGCAGCAGTTCACCATCCCTTACAGATTTCTTTGTACCTACACAGTTCCAACGCACAATCCCAAAAACTCCTTATTGTTTGCTTTAATAAAAGAAATAAAGCTTAACACACATTCAAGAATATTTTTTAACAATCGAAAGTGAAATCTCGACTAGCTTGAAATCTCCAAAATAAATTTCCACCATTTGCGCAATTAGGTTCCACTAACAATCAATCACAGCAACTTATTAACACTATATTACTGGTGTAGGTGATGGTACCTCACACACCACACCTCAACATTTCTGCAAACAAGTTATCAAGTATTATTTCATCCTAGGATCTTTCGACTACAACAAGTCTGAAATCTTCAAATACCTTTTCAACCACTTGTCAACTATTTAGCTTCACCCACTCCTTCTATTCAACATTCATTCAAACTAGAAAAATACCACAATCATCTCCATAACACATTTACCCTATTACTACTCACACCTTCAAACCGCAACTGCCTTTGAGTACCACTTTGCCAGATCTCCAAGTTCTGCACATTGGATTCATGAATTGGGGACTCTAGTAATTATCTCTGGGTATTTTTTTATTTCTAGGTATTGCTTTATGGTTCCATTCAGGGTGTTAAACCTATCCTGTGCTACCAGATTTGTGAGCGTGGAAAATGTATAAAAAGTTCCACAATTAACGTCACCTTAAAACCTACTTAGAGGACCTGGAATTTCCACACCTTCCTAAGTCAATGAATCTTTGCGACCATAATAGAATGGAGCATCACACAAAATAGTCATCATTATTTGCAATTGATGACCAACCAACAGAGGTTTGCTAAAATTTCTAAAATGTATTTTCTCTTTAAGAGATTAGTCCATATTCTTGTTCTTTTTATTCAGATTAGTCAAATAGATCCAACTCATTGTCGAAAATAAGTTTGGTTTGAACAAGCATAAAAAATAATAGTGTTCCATTTTGAATTTAGGCCCTAATTACAATGGCGGTCTGACACGTCAGGTATCCGTTCGACAATGAGTCGGCGGTCCCACCTGCCCGATTAGGGTAGGACCGCCCACGCAGGGTTCGGACTGTGCTTTTGCACTCTGGCTTGCACTGCAGCCCAGGAAAAGGGCAGCAGCACAAGCCACAGTACAAACAGCCACTCTTCAAACATTTATGCACACGGTGCATGGTTTTTTGGTGGGGCACCACATGTGCCCCATGGCCACTGAGCAGTAGCCCATGTGGGAAGAGGGCCCTGCTTGGGGGTGCCTTTCCATCTGCCTTTACATAGTGGTGGGACCGCCATGTAAAGGCAGAGGGTAAGGGACATCATAATCCCTATTGTGAGGATTAGAGTCCGACTGTTGCTCGACTGGCTCCCTCAGCCTCTCAGAGGTGGCGGTCTTTCCCCGCGACCACTTTGATCCAACCACCGGTATTGTAAACCAGCGGTTGGACTACTGCCCTGAACGTGGGGCGGACCGCCTCCGACGGCCTGCCGGGGGCTGTCTGCCCGACATTGTAATGAAGGCCTTTGTCTCTATTCTAAACGATAGGACCTATCCTATAGAGAACCCATACAGATGTCCCTCTGGAAAAGAGCAGCAGCGGCTCCACCGCTAAAGCGGAGGAGTGTTACCCCACTTCTCTAAGAGCAGTTTATAAAGGAAAACTAGAATGATAATAACAGGTGTTATTATCATTTTAGGTTTCCGCTCCTGCTTAGGTGCGGGTGAGGTGGGGCTGGACTGGGCAGAGCAGGTGCCAGGGGAGGAGTGGTGAGTTATAAAGGAACAAAGGGTCTGTTTCCAGAGTAATGGTCACAACATTATCTATAGAAAAAAAAATAAGTTCTATGGCAGCCTAGCATAGTGTCATATATATAGTAATTTTAATGAATGTTTTGAAAAGAGCACAAAGCCAAGGTGCGGCTTAAGAAAGGAATGGGAAGACCTGAACAAATTATATACATATAGAACTCAGACATTTGCAGGAAGGTGCCATAAATATTGAATTACTATCACATAATGCTAAACATTTGTAATAGTCACGGTGCTTTACGGTCAACGACGTTTCGATCCCTCCTTAAAATATGGAGATCATCATCAGGACTTAGAATATATGCCTGGGGAAAGAAATTCCTGTTTGAGGTACAACCAATTGAGTAAGTACTTGCAGTGTACTACCACGGGTACGGTAAAGATCAATTGAGCACTGCTTGCTACAAGATGCAGACTCACGACCCGGGCTATTATTGATCAGCGAGGATGTAGAGTTTGGAATGCGCTGGTGAGAAGTCAAGGCAAATGCCATAAAACTCGCAGCAGCAGGACTGGTGCTGACTGAAGCACGGAGCAATGCTGTGATGGGCACAGAGTTATGGGGGAGCAGCGATGTGTTGCTCTTAACAGTGAATTGCAGAGTGCCAACATTGTACGGCTCTCAGTAGAAAGAGGTCTCCTGCAAGTGGAGGCCAAAAGTTAAACGATCGGGAGGAGTGGTGAGCATACTCTAAAGTGCACATGACGGTTTGGCTTGCCGTCTTGGGCCGGCCAAACAGTCATGCGCACTTTGCGTGTTCTCAACCGACTGTGATGGACAGTCTGGGTGGAGATCATACACAGCCTCCCAGTCCCTCTCTGAGCGCTGAACCACGGTGCTGAGACCAACCACAATGCTGCTGTAAGGCAGCATTGGGATTGGGCAGGAGAGTCTGGAAGCCTGTGGGCTTCCAAGTTCCTGCTGTCGAGAGGAGCCAAGGAGGACCGAGAGGCAGCAGCCGGCCAGCCTGCAAGTAAGCGGTTATAAAACAAAAATCTCCTGCACCCTTCCCCTCGCAATGCTACCCCCATTAAAGAGCAAGCAAATTCTGGAGAAAAGTCACATCACTGAGAAAGGTAGAACTCCCCATAAAGGGTAGTTTTGGAAAGTCAGACAAGTTCTCCAAACAGCTGCAGTAACAACTGTTAAGACAGGTAGAAGGAAAGTATCACAGACATACCTATGATTGCCATAGCGATAGAAAGCCTTGACTCTCTAGCTAGTAACCCGTACTGTGAAAAAAACGCTAAACATGTAGCAAAAATTGGCAAATATGTCATCAACATCTAGTGGAGGAAGATCTTCTCATGGTCTTTTGTCTTCATCCTCGATTCCCACAGTAAGCGTCCATGTCATCACAGAGTCACTCAGGTGTGGCTGCAGCTTATTACAAAAAAGATACATCTATAAAGGTTCTCATGAGAACCTTATTGCAAGCCTACTCTATTAGCTGCTTCATGTCCCATCATGTAACAATGAGCTGTTCTAGGAAATGAAAACTTTAAATTTGGTATGTCCAGGTTCGGTCATGAAATTTAAGCTACGGAAAACATCTTTCATTAAACAATTTGCCATTATGAATGTGTGGCAGAGGAAACAATCTAAATACAGTGAAATCATATGGTATGAAGAAAAAGAAAAATACAATTGGCAGGAAACAGCACATTTCATAAAGAAGTCATGTTCCATAGTTCAGTTATGACATTAGATCATTTTTTGCAAAAAAGCATTCATATCCTTAAAGGGATAGAGGAGAATAAAAGAAAAGTAAGGCCTAGCAGTGCAAGAACAATAGAAATGAGAACTTTCTGCAGAAGTAGGCAGCATTTTCATTTTAGCATGCTAACTAAAGCTTCATTTTCCTAGCATCTATTTTATTACGCATTTTTTGCAAAGGTTAAGGCACATTTTTATTTAAATGGATGGTAACTTTTTCGTAAAATTTTCAACTTCCTCAGTCCCATGTCCAATATCCATTTATTATCATTTCAGTTTGATCTGCTCAAATGTGTTCACATACTACTTTACAGAAATATTTTGCTTTGAAACAGAAAGGGCTTAGAGCGATTTATATTTTAAAGATCTTGACAATGTAATAACCCTCAATAAATAGAAAAAAATACACTCAAATGTGAATCTATTTTGGATGTGGAGCTTTCTCTAGAAGAGTTGGGGATGGAATATGGAACAGGAAAATATCCTTAGGGGAAATTCCACCGTTTGACCACATGTAGAGGACTATTTGATTCTAGTATTTTAACAGTCAATCTGGTATGACTGCCTTGCTTTATTTGTATTCACAGACTCCTGTTTAGGTAAGTTGAAGTATCATTTTAATCTATATTCAGGTGAAATTAAAACACAAGGAAGTCAGAGAATGTATGACACTAATTCCTTGGGGAAGGTTGGTGAAGTAGACATAGCAACAACTTGATGATAAGGCATGTTATATGAAAATGATTAAGAACCCTAACTCTCATTTACAAAGAACATTAATTGTTTTAATAGATTTCTGGATATAGTAAGAAGCGCTAGATTATAAAGTATACAAATGTTTACTTTGCAAGCATTCTGTTAGTCTGTTCTGGAAATATGTGTATTACCATAGACACACGAATCCCTCACTTTATCTGCCAGACAACCTTATTACTTATGTCAGAGCTCTATCTTCCTTTTTTAACGGAACAGAGAATGTGATGCAACCAATAGAAGGATTACCTATTGACAAGGAGTGGCTATTGTGACATGTGCAGCCTGATTCACAAAGGTAAACTTACACTTTTGTGTAACTTTACATTTTTGGGAGAATTCACAAAACTGCATTTCATAGTAAGTTTACAAGTGCAGAGAACTCAGCACATAGAAAGATACAACATGCCAATCTTTTTATGTTTGGAGTTTTCCGCCCCACCTACAGGTTCTCCGCACTCATAAACTTACTATTAAAATGCAGTTTTGTAAATTCTAAAACAAAGTAAACTTATACAAAGTGCTTTAAAAAGAAGCAGCTGATGAGATGGCAAATGGATCCAAAGATCAAGGGTATTGTGTGGAAGTTAATGGAAGCCTCGAAAAATCTGGGCGGCTCAAGGTTCTCCCCCCAGCTGCCCACTGCATGGATTGAGCGGGAGGTACCTCTAGCTCTGATATGATGCCAAAATTGTTGCTTGCCTCTGGCATAGCCAGCGAATTGAGGGCTTTGTGGCTGCCGGGCCACATATGGTGTTAAAATGTGGGCCTCTGCTAGATGCGGGTGGAGGATCTTATGAGGAATGACTGGATAGCGATGAGTGAAGGGAGCAGCTGAAGACACACACCTTCAATTCTGCCCTGATATATCCTGGCCTACTGCCCGGAGTCTTCCTACTGCAGATCCATTGACACAAGGGAGCTTCATAGCTTGAAACTCCCGGGCGCGATATACATGTGAGGTATGGCAATCCCCGCTTGAGGAGCAGGCCCTTTCTGGAGCACGGTAGACATCGCCATGGCTAACCATCAAGGCAAAAAGGACCGCACCCTTGAAGACATGCTTAAAAAGTATGCTACCAAGAAGGCCGACCAGACTAAAGACACATCGCCTCCTCCAATGTCTTCCCCCACAAATGATGCAGGGCTTCAGTCCAAGGACGAGGCCCCAGTTACACACACGTTCATGGAAACCCTCTTCCACAAGCTGAGAGGTGACATAGCGGTCTTGAAACAAGAAGTGGCAGCAGACATTAAAGACGTCAGCCAAGAAATGGGAGATGTGGGACAACAAGTCACCACTTTGGAACAGAACAGCGACATGAATGAAAAGGAACTCGATGAATACCGGTGGGTGCTACTTGAACTACGCGATAAGAATGCAGAACTACAATTTCACCTGGAGGACCTGGTTAATAGATGCCGCCAATCCAACATCAGAATCAAAGGGGTCCCTCTCCAGGCAGACTAGCAGAGAAAGAAATCATTCTTCACTGCACGCATAGAGCAGGCAGCGCTTCTGCTGCTCCAGGGACCCCACAAGACAAACTGACCCGTGTGAATTACTACAGCCAAAAAGAAGCCACAATGTCAGCAACCGGAGAACGTGGTTCAATCACCTTCAAAGGGACAAAGATCTTGTTCTATCAGGACCTGTCTGTCATCACCCTGCAATGTTGCAGAGCACTGATAGAGCCCAAAATGTTCATATGCGAGAAGGGGGTCAGATTCAAATGGGGCCACCGTTTCTGGCGTATCTTCATCTGAAATAACACGACACACATGGTTTGTGACCTGGAGGAGGCTTGATCAATCCTGGGGTTGAAGACCATGCAAGAGGGATCCCCGTGACCTGCATCATGTGAGAGTGCATCTCCGGACACCAGTGCTGATAAGTGGGCTGGTTACCCATCATGGAAGAGAATTGGCACCTTCAGCAGCCGAAAGCCACAGACAATGGTCAGCCCTGCTAGAGCAACTCCATCAGAATGGTGCCCTCAAAACAGATTGAAGTAGAGACCACCTGCAGTGGTTGGGGCCTCCTTCCTCTTTTGTTCTTCTTCCTCAAGACCAGACAGGACCCAATATGGACCACAAATACATAAGCTCTTTGGCTTTCTAGAAGGGAGTGGTTGATATCCCCAGTTCTGTTTTTCATCCCACCCACCCACCCTATGCTCAAAAATGCCTACACTTGACTACCACTTCTATATGGTAATAGACTGTCTGGCAGGCTGAAGGGAGCTCACCACCTGTTTGCTGCCTGTGCACCTCTGTTGTCTGCACACCACATTATATAACCTCATTGTTAAGATCAGCCTGAACGTTCCTGGATTTAATGCCCCAGCAAAGCATCTCATGCTTCTCATCATGCTAAAAATCTACAGGAGACTCACTATTTTAAGAGAGACTGGGATCAAATGAAGTCCCAATGGTTCAATAGACAGTATTTCTAGTGGCAATTCTGGTGGCAGCACTATTCCAAGGCAAGGTACTCCAAATGCTATCGATAACTAACAGGTAGATTCCTTTCCATGCGCTTTCAATGCATGGCCATGCCTTCTCTGTTGCTAACATTCATGCTTTTAACGACCGTCAAGAGGACTATGCCAGAGTAGATTACTTTCTAGCAACTTCCCACCTTGTGACAACGGTCACATAGAATTTGGAGTGTTCGCGCTTTTGGGTCATTCCCCAGTATTGATTACTCTGCATACCCCTAGCTCACGCATGTGGCGTCTCAACCCAAATTATTTACTTACGAGCCCATCAAAACCAAATTAGGGACACTATACAGACTTCTATCAGGACCAATGACACTCCTGACACCCCCATGGCACTACTCTGGGACAGGCTCAAGCTAGTGTAGAGAGGCAGATTTATAGCTATCTCTGCCAGACTCATCAAAGACAGGAGACACAAGTGAACTGCATTGGAGGGTCAGGTGAAAGAATTTAAGAACAGTCTCACACAGTCGGGTTCTCATAGGGGAAAGCGACTACTAGCATTGGCAAGAAAGCAATGTAAAGCACTCCATATGGACAAAGCGGACTACACCCTTCTCTGCACTAAGCAAAAGTATTAGGCAGGAGACTACTCACTCATCGTTTGAGAACCCAAACCCAACAACATAGAATTGCAGCGCTTCAGAGACCACACTGTCCACATGCATGCCAAGATGAAGCTACAGTGACAGAGTTTGAATGCTTATACGCTGATGTCTATTCAGCAGAACAGTTAAGTCAAACAGATGCTGCTGAGTATGTGGCCTAGCCACCTCTTGCATGTCTGCCTCACGAGGAAGCAATCCAGCTGGAGCAGAAAATAAAGGAGGAAGAAGACCTCATGGCCATAGAAAGGCTTAATTTAGAATAGGGATCAGGGCATGACGGTTTCATATCCATCTTTTATAAAATATTCACTGCACAGCTAGCGCTGATTCTCAGCCGCCTCTACAACTCATTTAGGGAGCAGGGAATTCTCACAGAAACACTGAATGCCGCTATTATCACAGTTATTCCCAAACCCGGGAAATACCCTAACTTATGCACATCATACACACCCATTTCACTCCGTAGTTGTTGATGCTGAACATTTTAAAAACATACTAGCCACCTGCTGGGGGGAACCACCTTTACAACGCAACTTTTACAACGATATGCTATTACAACGCATTTTTTACAACGCAAAAACTTTTACAACGCAAGCTTTTACAACGCATGCTATTATATGGTAAGTACTTTTACAACGCATATACCTTTACAACGCATTATTTAAAAATGCCTTTACAACGCATGCATTTACAACGCATGCATTTACAACGCAAGATGTTATATGGTAAGTACTTTTACAACGCATATACTATTACAACGCATTTTTTAATGTTGGTTTTTTAATTAAAATAAATATATGTCGTATAATTAATTTTTAAAAAAAAAATTGTAATAGAGAAAAAGTGAGTAGTTTATCTAAATATTAATACTTGAGTATTTTGTCTAGTAGAAATGTTTTGTTGGATAGTTAAATTAATACTTGAGTATTTTAATATTAATACTTGAGTATTTTGTCTAGTAGGAATGTTTTGTTGGATAGTTAAATTAATACTTGAGTATTTTAATATTAATTCTTGAAACTTAATACATGAGTATTTTGTCTACTAGAAATGTTTTGTTGGATAGTTAAATTAATACTTGAGTATTTTACAAAATAGAATGAGTTTTTTAATATTTAATTTTTTACATATTACATTGAATAGTGAGTATTTTTACAGTTAAAAAAATAATTAAGAATTAATCAAAATTAAAAGAGTATTTAATATTTTATTTAAAAAAAATAAGAGTGAGTAACTAAATTTTATTACTTGAGTATTTTTAAAATATTAAAGTGTATTTCTTAAATTAATTCAGTTCATTGGTTTTTTCAAATTAAGAAACAGCATATTTTTAATTTAATTTATTTAAAGTTTGTGAGTACTTTTAAAAAATATTAATACTACAGTATCTATCAAACATTTAAGTAATCAGATATGTAAATACTAGAGTATTTATAAGTTCCAAAAATAGAGAATTTTGTTTTTTTAAAAAAGGAAGAGTACTTTAGGATTATTTATTATAAAAATTAGATAATTTTAAAAAAAATAAAAAAAAATATAATAATAGTTGAAATATTAAAAGAGTAATAAAAAATGCATTGTGAAAACAATAATAGTTTAAAAAATAAAAATAAATAATTACTTACTTTTTTTAAAAAATTCCCACGCTTTTCCATTGAAGTCTATGAGCGTCTTTGTCCTTTATTTATTTTGGCAGCATCAGAATATACAACCCGCGGAACAAGAAAAGAAGGATCAGAAAGTGAAGAAAGAGAAAGTTTTGAAGGGAAAAGACAAAAGAGTCGAGGTAAGGAACATATTTAGTAAATTAACATTTAATTAGTTACAATTTTGAAGTTTAAATAACTATTAAAAAAAAAATGACAGCAAACAATTTTTGTTTTCACATTTTTTATTTATAGAAAAATCATGAAAAAATAAACCATATTTTTAATGAATTTTGCAATGTAAGTAACATTTTTAAAACAAAATATAAATATTTTATTAACATTTATAAACATTTATTTACAGATTATTTTAAAAAAGTAGTCCGCTACAAATTTTGATGAACGCGATGACGTAATGACGTGAGCGTCGACGTAATACGCCATTTTGCAGAGCATCGGAGGAGGAAGCAGCAGGAAGCTGATCTGCGGCCAGGTAGGAAATATTTTCAATTGTAATTGTAGAATAAACCTTTAAAAGGGATACATATATAGTGAGGAAAGAATAAGGGGAGGTTGCGGGAAAACTAATTGATTACTTAATTGTTTTTAAACATGTCCACATTAATGTCATTAATGTATGCCTATGTCGGGTCGCAAAAAGTTATTTAGTTTGTTAAAAAAAGTATGTAACTGTTAAAAAATTAAAAGTTTCTGTTCAGAAAGTTGATTTGTTTATTTAGGAAGTAAAAAAAGTAATGTCGATCTTCATTTCTAAGTGCAAAAAAGTTGCTTACTTTGAATTTTTGAAAAATAACGAGTGTTACAAAAATGATGATTAAGCTGAAAAGTGCATTTCGGAATATGGTTTGAATTGTAGAATTTACATATGGTTGAGTTTTGGTGATTTGTTTTGACGGAAATTAAATTGGAATTTTTGGGTAATTTAATTAATGGAGTTCCGATGTCGGACAATAGTTCAAATACTATGGGACAGTAAATTTGTAGACATAGGTAGTTTTTGCTTGAAACGAAGATTTGTTTTTAAAAAAAAGAACCCGACTTGTGTGTTTGAAAAAATTTTTAGAAAATACCTTGGTATGCCAATTGTAATTTGAAAATTAGTAAAATTTAAAGCAAAGCAGGAAAGTAAGTAATTACATTATTTCAAAAAGATAGAATGTTAGAAAGATTTTCAAGGTAGTCTATAGCCACACACAACGAAAATTGTTGTAGAACTGCCAATAGTCTCTCAGACATTTCCCTTGTTTTGACTGTTACTCGTGGGTTTAGACTACCTGCGAGTGTTTGTGCTATTCTCATTTCTTGGAAACTTTGCTCCTTCTTCAAAGTTTCCAAAAATGAGTAGAAGTTAGGATGTGGTTTACCAATTGTATGGTTGAAGGAGTTATGCCATCCCTCAATGGCATTGTTTGTTTTTGCTTCTCCCTCTAAACAACTCGTGTAGCAGTTCCACCACTCCACATGGAATCGTGGCTTCCTCCTGCGACCCGATCTGCTTAGGTGTCCAATCCATGTGTCCTCAAAATAATTTAGAATGGGTGCCAATTTTTCTTCGTTACTCGTATAATAAACAGATTCTATAATTGCAGTGTAGTACTCGTCCACACTATCGGGAGGAACAAAACAAAGTGCAGTTAATTTTTTAAGTTCAAATTGTAGTTTGCTATCCCGAGAATATTCTGCAACTAGGGATGTTTTCTGTAATTTACGCCAAAATGCCTGCGAAAAATGGAAAAAACATCCCTGAATTTGGGTATCCGTGTACGTTTTAGTGATCACATTGATCATGCTCAATTCAAAATCAATAATTATTTTTCGAGGACTTGAAGATGTTTTACTTTTTATCACTGATAAAAGTTCAGTGTATGTTGCAGAAGTCTTATCAGGTAGCAAACTATAAACTAAGGGAATTACACTATTGTTAATTTTAGCATGTATAGTGTAAATTTGAGTGAAAGGATGGGGTGTACTTTTAAACGTCCCATCCATCATCCAAATTTCACTACTTTCTAACTTAGCAAGGTTACGTGGGGTACTAAAAATTAGAATACGTTTCTGAGGGTTTTCGTTGTCATGCAGAAGGAAAGGTTCATCAGAAAAAGAAATAGAAAGATCATGAGGAATTCTAATGTCGGAGAAAGTATGTGGTGTAGATAATTGAATGTTACTTGCCTGCTTTTGTCTCTGAATAATTCTTCTCAAATTAGGTATTATAGGCATGTTACTAGCAACATGACTGGGGACATGCTGTGCAACCTCTCTTAAAATTGATCCTGTAGAATCATTGGAGGTGCTTGCAATAGCTTTCATCTCGTTTATTGTTTCTCTAATTTCTACATCCATTGCAGAGGCAGAGTGGTTATGTTCTGTGGTTTTCACAACCAAATTGTCAACAGTAACCGCTCTGCCACTGCAATGGGTAGTGTAGTATTGCACACACCTCCAATGATTTCTAGTTAAACTTATTCTTTCCTTACTATATATGTATCCACCATGGTTTAATAAATTTTTGCCCTTCCTGGATTTAATAAAGTTGGCAGCTCCCAGGCTAGACATTATCTGAAAAGAGGAGAAAACACAAAAAAATTAGCCTGATTAAATTTATTAATTACCTAAAACATAACATTTACACCATCCAACACATTCCCTACTGATGCATCTTCCTGGAGTTTGAATAGTAAATTTCACCCCTACACCATCCAACACTTTGCCTACTGCTGCACCTTCCTGGAGTTAGAATAGTAAATTGCACCCCTACACCATCCAACACTTTCCCTACTGATGCACCTTCCTGGAGTTAGAATAGTAAATTGCACCCCAACACCATCCAACACATTCCCTACTGATGCACCTTTCTGGAGTTAGAATAGTAAATTGCACCCCTACACCATCCAACACTTTCCCTACTGCTGCACCTTCCTGGAGTTAGAATAGTAAATTGCACCCCTACACCATCCAACACATTGCCTACTGATGCACCTTCCTGGAGTTAGAATAGTAAATTGTTATCCCTACACCATCCAACACATTCCCTAGTGATGCACCTTTCTGGAGTTAGAATAGTAAATTGCACCCCTACACCATCCAACACATTCCCTACTGATGCACCTTCCTGGAGTTAGAATAGTAAATTGCACCCCTACACCATCCAACACTTTCCCTACTGATGCACCTTCCTGGAGTTAGAATAGTAAATTGTTACCCCTACACCATCAAACACATTCCCTACTGATGCACCTTCCTGGAGTTAGAATAGTAAATTGTTACCCCTACACCAGCCAACACATTCCCTACTGATGCACCTTCCTGGAGTTAGAATAGTAAATTGCACCCCTACACCATCCAACACTTTCCCTATTGCTGCACCTTCCTGGAGTTAGAATAGTAAATTGCACCCCTACACCATCCAACACATTCCCTACTGATGCTTCCTGGAGTTAGAATAGTAAATTGCACCCCTACACCATCCAACACTTTCCCGACTGATGCACCTTCCTGGAGTTAGAATAGTAAATTGTTACCCCTACACCATCAAACACATTCCCTACTGATGCACCTTCCTGGAGTTAGAATAGTAAATTGTTACCCCTACACCATCCAACACATTCCCTACTGATGCACCTTCCTGGAGTTAGAATAGTAAATTGCACCCCTACACCATCCAACACTTTCCCTAC
This sequence comes from Triturus cristatus, assembly GCF_964204655.1. Taxonomy (NCBI): domain Eukaryota; kingdom Metazoa; phylum Chordata; class Amphibia; order Caudata; family Salamandridae; genus Triturus; species Triturus cristatus. The sequence continues at coordinate 684,035,162 of NC_140594.1, forward strand.
TGCTGCACCTTCCTGGAGTTAGAATAGTAAATTGCACCCCTACACCATCCAACACATTCCCTACTGATGCACCTTCCTGGAGTTAGAATAGTAAATTGCACCCCTACACCATCCAACACTTTCCCTACTGCTGCACCTTCCTGGAGTTAGAATAGTAATTGTTACCCCTACAGCATGGTACATTTTTAAAACAGCTTCACCTTACAATGTTTGATAAAATTACCTTTTTCTTTCGAAGTTGCTTTTCTTGCTGACTCTTCTTAAGTGGGAATGGCGTGTAGGCTGGAGTAGACACTTATGAGGTGATTGGATTTCGAATGGAAAAATAGATGTCTGGAAAAGTGAAAAAAGAAAAGAATGAGAAAAGTGAACGATGTTGAGAAATGCGATTTTACAATTATTTTTTAAAAATTGTATATTTGTTATAAGTTGCATTAGATAACACTTTCCCGAATGCTACACCATCCTTTAGTCATGGAATAAAATTCGGAATTCTGCAAATGTAACCATAATTAAATTGGTTTTTTTTTCAACATTAGCAATGAGAAAGCTAGTCTAATATATTGAAGGTTTAGAAAGCATCATGAAAATCGATACCTTGTTTTGTAGCACTTGCTTTTCTGGATGAGGCTTCTGAAGATGATTTGGTCTGTTGGTTCAAGATTTAACGTGTGTGGTGGAAAGAATCTTTCTGTAAGGAATAAAATTTTTGTGTTTTGAAAAAAAAGAGGATAAAAAAAAATTTAACGTTGGTTTGAAATGTAAAATCTGAGTATATTTAAATTAATAATGACATACAATATAACTAATACTACATGACACTGTACTAACCAATGCAGCTTCCTGTGGTTGAAATAGAGATATGTACCCCTACACTATAAAAAAATGTCCTTAATGTTGCACCTTCCTGGAGTAGAAATACTATATTGTTACTCTAAACTATCCATTATTTTTCTAATTTGGTACGTTAGAGGAGTAATAATTGCAAAAGGAAGGATTAAAAATTGTATAGTAAAAATAGTACTGAAAAGGTCACATACCTTTTTCTGTTATTGTTTGTTTTTGTGCCTTCAAGGTTTTGCTTGCAGCAGGTTAAAGTTTTTTTTTGGTTCAGATGTACTCTGGGAAAAAAAAAAAATTGAATACATTAATGTTCCTTAGCCAACGTTGGTTGGAACAAAAAAAAATTCAATTTATAAACAATTTGATATATGACAAAGGAGTATGATTAACAATTGGTGAAAGAAAACATATTACACATTTAATGCATTTTTCTATAAAAACAAAAGTTAATCCGATACTATCACTAAATTACTATAATGCAGAACATTCTAGAACTTTGAATAGAAATAGTTGCCCCAGTAATATGAATCGCTTTTCCAGATGTAGTACCCAACTGAAGTCTTATTAGTAATTGTTACTCCTGCATCATGGTATATTTTCGATTATAATGTAGTGAGATTGAGGTTTAAAAAAAACACACCATTGCCATACATCACTTTAGGTAATTGTAAAAAATATATTTTACAAGTAAAACCATTACAAATAAATTACATTTACCTTCACAATTTTATATGGCAGTCGTAAACGTGGTGGTGATGCTCAATTAGGTATACCAATTGTTGAATCTCAATATATTCCGAGTTTCTGTTTTTGGAAAATAAAATATTTGTTTTAAGTTGGTGTTTATTTTTCGTGATAATAAATTAGAAACAGTACATTTTAAAAGTTATTATTAAGAATTTTATTTAAATTTTTTTTGGGTTAAGAAAATATATTTTCCTCAAAACCAACGTTTAAAAATATTATAATGACTTACTAGTAGTTGCTCTATTGTAATGCTTATACGAATTAATTCCGTGCTCTCTCTGAGGAGGTCGCAGTGGAGGTGACAGAGGGTCAGCTTTTCACGTCTGGTCTCTCTGCTAGTTGATAATCAACTGAGTGCAAAATGGTGTCTTCCTTGTATTTATAAGTTTTACTCTGTGTCACTATTAATTTTTTTAAAAACTGCGTTCGTTGTGTTTTTTTAAATGCTTTGTTTTACTGTGGAAAATGATAATTTAAAAATGCTTTTTAAAAAATATTGTTTTGATTCATTTGCTCCGTTTTGGCATCCATTTTGAAACATGTCTTTTGGTATTGTTTACATAGAAACTGTGGTAGGACAAGTTTTACAAGTGAGATGGTTAAAATGGCGCCTATGTGTATGTGTCTTATGTTTTACTTTGTTTACTTACTTTCCGATCTAATCATGATAAAAATGTCTATGTACTGTTATTTAAATTTTCGTTATTTTTGTAAAACTGTGAAATGTGTGAAAACTGAATTTTATGGGGGAGTTTGAGTATTAATTTTAATACTCGAGTATTAATTTTAATACTCGAGTATTAATTTGGTAATGCGTTTCAGTCGGTTTACGTACAGTTTTTCTCCACATTTTAATACACTTCCCCACCCTAAAACCCCTAATTTCCCTGCATCCCGTGCCAGATTTTATTGAACTTTTAATTAAAAAAATAAATAAATCGCGTTGTAATGGTATGCGTTGTAATAGATTTCGTTGTAATAGCACTTTTCAGTATTTTAATAGGTTTTGCGTTGTAAGAGTATTCGTTGTAAAGTAATGCGTTGTAGTAGTACTTGCGTTGTAAAAAATGCGTTGTAAAGGTATGCGTTGTAATAGCATGCGTTGTAACGTCATACATCCACCTGCTGGGCTCATACATGCAAGGTCTGGTTGGCCTGAGAGAAGCTGTATTGATAACACAAAACGTCTCTTAGCCACCCACGAGCCGCAGCTCTGTTGATATCGATCAATGCCAAAAAACATTTGATTGTGTACACTCGCCCTTTCTCCAACTTATACTTATACTTGCGAGAGCAGGACTATGCACCCTTTTCCCCAAATGGATTTGGTGAATGTATACCGGACCCACGGTGTCAGTGCAGGTCAATAGCTTTAATATAGCAAGCATTTTTATTTGCTCTCTATATGGAGCCCCTAGCAGAATGGATTTGTGTGTACCCCCCTGATCAAGGGTATTACTATGGGACACCATGTACATAAAATTTCCCTTTATGTGGATGATGTTATGTTTGCAATTATACAACCTTGATCTTTTCTGCCTCCGCTACTGCTAGAATTGGAGTCCTTTAGAAGGTTCTCCGGCTTTAAGATTAACATACAGAAGTCCCAGGCCCTCATCTCACCAGACCCCAGGACAATAGAACCGACTAGGAAATCAAGTGGGCCAATATTTGGGCCTTCAAATACACCCTACCATAGAAAAGATGGAGGAGCGTAACCATGCAGCTTTGCTAGTGAATGCCCGTTCAGACATACAGTCCTGGATGGGTAGTCCCAAATCTTGGCTAGGTTGGACAGCAATGATCAAGATGACTCTTCTTCTGAGTATCATCTATCTAATGCAAATCCTTCCCATGCAACCACCCCCACATGTACTTGAAAGACTCTAATATCTAATTGAAACATATTTGGGATGGCAAGAGGGCATGCATGGCTAGAAAACGTGCCTACCTGCCTCTAGTGGAGGGAGGCCTGAGTGTTCCTCACTTAACACGCCTAGCTGCACAATTAAGAAACATGGTGGATTGAAATAGGCAGCACACAGAAAAGCACTGATGCTTTATAGACCAAGGAATTGCTGGCATCCACATTTGGAAAATATCAGGGCTGCCCAAAAATACCACCCACCGTGGGTATATATCTCCCCAGTCGTGAAGGCTACTATCAGGACATGGGACAGAGTGAAAGTGGACAAGAAACTCTCCATACCTATTTCACTACTAACACCTAATATTAGGAACAAGGATTTCCCCCATACTATGCAGGTTGCGACATTCCTGTCCTGGCAAGGCCAACTGTAAACGGATAGGCAAACTATTTGACCAACAAGGCCTGTTTGACTTTCCACAAATTAAATTTTACTATTGAATACTGGAGACCGAATACTGGTGTTTCATTGCTATCAAACATTGGGTGACACACCCTTGACTGCTCCCCTAAGCCGCCAGCATACCCCTTAGAACGTCTGAGAAGTGTCTTCTTAACTGCCACAATAGTAATAGCCTCCTCTCTCACATTAATGCCTTTCTCAATATCCCAACAAATCCGACCAAATCCCCAGCCCAACGGTGATGGGAACTGGAATGTGAGCGCCCCTTTATGGAAAAAGAATGGTTGGACATTTTGTACTGATCCCACACCTCAGCTAATAGTGCTTCCCGGAAGAAGACTGCTCAAAATAACACACTATTGGTATTATACACCAGCCAGGGCCTCCAAGTGGAAACAAGAAGGTGATAGTGCATGCTGCAGCAAATGTGGACAGCCAGACACACTGACTCTGCTACTATGGCATTGTCCCAAACTACAGCAATACTGGGCTGACATACTAGTGGGCATTGACAGCATCAATGACACTGATATATTTAAATTCCCGAGCTACATCTTGCCAGGGCTCTCCAATGCTTTGACCTATCCATCTCACTCAGCAAGGGGGAAGGACATTTCATTAGTCATGTGTGTGGCCAAGCAAGTCCTCCTGTATTAACTCACACTGACTGGCTCTTTAAACTCTAGGAAGTCCTTGGTATGGAAAAATTGACTGCTTCTGTGGAATGGAAGCTCCCACAATCTGATAAAACCTGGGGCTTATGCACCCGATTTCTTGCACAGAACTTCAGGAAGTTAACATGCCCAGCGTATCTATGAATGCTTCGCCTCACAGCAGCGCGGCACAGCACTGATTAATGCATCGCCAGTCCTATAACATTCTTTTTAGGTTGTGCCTGGGCAGTGCAAGTTCTGTTCGGCGGCATGCTGTATTGGAGTTCGGAATTGAAGCCCCGCCCACTCTCTGCCCATATTTGTCATTGGCTTGTGTCATTGCCCTTCATAAATGCCGGCTTCTGATTCGTTAATAGGCTTGTTAGTCTCTCCTTAGTACCGCCCTGTCTTCATTTATAACCTCCCATGAGGACTTGCCCTTTTACATCTGTTGTTACACGGCACGTCTTTTTTAGTCTGTAAGCACTATTTTAATTTTAATTAGTTTTTCCTACTGCAGGCACAACATGCTTTCCTGTAACATTCAGCGCGCCATGCACACTTTCATTTTCCGAGCAGCCCAGTGCAATGGTGGGCACTTCTTTGAATAGGTCTCGCATTTACAAGAGTTTGAACTATTGGCATTGTAAATGGCAATGCCTTTTCTTTATGTGTTAATTAGCAAAACAGACAAATAAAAGGCATTGTCATTTACAATGCCAATAGCTTAAACTCTCGCAAATGCAAGACCTATTGTATTGCAACTGCTTAGTATTATTGCCATTGGAGATGGTGGTGATTCACCAGCATTACTCCTTCCATTCCCTGACACCTGCTCCTCTCTCCATTACCTTACATTGGACACGTATACTCATCCCCCCTCCCACTCCCCCTCCCATACCCCCTCCCTTCTCTCCTAAATTCATATTCCCCTTTCACTCCTATTCCCCCTCACGGCCATTGGATGTAGGTGAGGTTACAGTTATGTATATGTTCTTAGTCTGAAAACCAATAAAATAGATTTCATCCTAAAAATAGATGCCATTTAATTGGATGTAGTGGTGAACAAATTAGATGAGCATGTAAAAAATCTGATATGGGAATTAGATTACTTACTCAGTATTCCCACCTTAGTGGGATAATGAGATACATGATCTAATCGCCTCACAACCTAATACTATGTTTTTAAGAGCTGAAAATCTCAAAGACAAACTAGTAGGTTATCTGTATTGAACGTTCTGACAAAAGCTGACCTGGATAGGATTTTCTAAATGTGGTGATTGCAGTATCTTCTATTATCATGGAATAGATGAAAACACGTTATTGGCAATAATGAGAAGAAATAATCAAAGGATCATTCACTAACTGTAAAAGCCCTTTTTTTAACTTATATGATTAGTTACACCCTTGGCATACAGTAAATATATAGGTAGTACTAGTAAGACGTTTAGACTAAATCTAATGTTACTTATTTTGGTTGCCAGGAAGACTAAAGAAACGTATCCAGTAGCCATGAATTTTAATGAGGAACATAACTCAGAATATAGTTTGAATACGTTTGTGGGCATATATCTATAGGAGATACATCTTAGAGAAGGAAGCAGAGAGTTCAAGGAAAACGGAACCACAAATAATTGTTTCCATCTCCATTTTGAAATCTAAGCACCCAAAGTATGGTGAAGGTTTATGTCATTTTCTTGATTCATTTTAAATATCGTATGTCACACCTCCTTTCAGAGGGGCACAGTGCAGGCAGAGTTTCCGGGGCCCAACAGTGGGGATGAGGCCTTTTACTTCTGCTCTTCCGGGGCCCAATCTTCAACCGATCCTGAGCATCTTGACCAAGTACTAGCCCTTCAGTGTTTGACTCTCAGCTGTAGCGCGGGTCTAGCAGTCCAAGGCTTCTCGGGGGTAGGTAGGTGTAAGGTAAGCAAAGTCAAGATTCAGAATACCAACAGTGACCATTATAATCTGACTGTCCAGTCCTATACTTACTTTTGGCAGGTAAAGAAGTGTTTATTACACACACACACAAAGTATTATAAAGCACACTAAATAATACATACTAATGTTTCTCAAGGTGAACGCTCTAGTGCTTTCTTAAGCAGTAGCTCCCGGTTCCTCCGCTTTCTTCCTCCCTACTAAGAAACATGTACCTGGCAGTTTACTTGAGACAACCCCACATGTGCTGCCTGCACTAGCAATGAGCAACAAAGTCTCACTTTGGCCCTGACAGTTCATCATATATGTAGTGCTAATATGACGAGTTCATGCAACTCTCCAAAGGACTGCTGTTCTGATGCAGCCTTACCCAGCCACGGCCTGATACATTCTTCAATGAGCGAGATGCACTGCATCTTCCTGCGGTCCGTGGGAGCAGCATACCGAGGTGGTCACACTCGGCTTCCAGGTACAGCAGGGGACTTCTCCTTTGCAGTTCTTGTAGGTAAAATAATGGGGCAATGGTGGTGATGTAGGGTGGTTTTGCTCTTGATCTCGAGTCTCTCTGTTGGTCTGGTGGATTTCTCCATTATGTGTGATGAAGCCCACATGGCCCTAGTCGCCCCTACCTAGCAGACGGGGTTTCTGAGCAGGGGAGATGGCCCTCAACAGTTTCAATTCACAGGTGATGTCCCAAAACTTAAAGGCTGCCCTTATGGGGGTCACTCACTTCCACAAGAGCGTGGATGGCTCTTTCTCACAACAACTGGACTGGGAGTCTAACACATTGCTCACGCGGATCCACTCTCTAAGGTTCTCTCTGAGCCTCTCTCCCCTCCTTACAGGGCACACTGGTCTTTGCATGCAGGGAGAAGGTTGGTGTTCCTGTTACAGAGCAAGCGTTTTTGACGTCCTAGGTGATGGCCCCTCACCGATCTGAGAGTCTAGTAGACCTTGGTCTCCAGTCCTGACAGCAGCAGCTCGAAGTCCTGGTGATCTTGCCTATGCTAATGAACAGCTTGTGGGTTTCTGGCTCCCACTTTTTTATTGTTCTCTCAGACACTATATGCGATTTAGTCTCTGCGCCTTCTGGAAACATAGTTATTGGTGTGGAGTCATTTGAAGTGCCCACTCCTCTCTTTTGATCTTAAATTATATTTAAAAAAACAAAGGTTAAATAGACTTTATAGTTAGGTGAATATGTCAGTGACAACATTAAAGTTTTGAACTAAAAGAAACACAGAAAGCCATGAGTTATAGTTAGGAGAGCTAACTATAACTTGTGCCTGCCATGAGCTGCTCAAGACCTCACATATTACATCACCCACTAAATGATCTATGACATCATTTATGACACCTCAAATGACGCAGGATTATTTTTAAGAACAAAAACAGATTCCACAACTAACTACAACATTACTTTAACCTTTGGTTTTGTCTAGTGCATACTCTACGCTACAGCAGCGTAGAGGACTACGATGTAATATCTCCAGTGACCTTGTGTGCGTTTAATTTTGGCAATGTGATTGTTACTCGAGAGTCTTCACACAGAAATCAGTGATATAATGAATCTTAGTATAGAGATGAAGACGAGACTACAGACAAAGAGTTGAATCTCCACCAAACAAGGGTTCTTTCTCTTCATTTTATGAAGTAAGTGCTTCTTTGTTTGGTGGAGATGTCCTCATATTCCTCTGGATCAAGAAAGCGTCATCAAAATCAGCCATAAACGCACTCAGGTCACTTTGGTAAGCTGAGCTGCGCATCAGCATGGAAAATGGTGGGAACACCATTTTTATTTTAAAGGAAGAGGGGTCATGTGTCGGGAACACTGTTGCATACTACTAACTTAGAAGGGGTGTGTCCAAATAAGCGGAGCTAGTGGGGGATTTTGTTCAGTTGTAGTAATTAAAAAGGAGAACCATGGACTCTGCTCTCAGACCACGAAATGACAAGAAATAACTCATTCTTCTTGGACAGTCACTACAGAAGAGATTGTGTTCCAATAAATCAATGATGCATTCATCTCCTTTGAGGATTTCAGCATGGAATTACACAGGACACATTTACTTTGCCTCTGCCAAGTGTAAGATGATAGGATGATTTGCACTTTACAGAAGTGGAGCTTTAACTAAGGCACCTGCTATGTTTACATAAGTGCTTCCTTTTGAGGTTTAATTTCTGTGAAATGAGCAACACGGCCAGAATGAAACCTCACCTGTGTATTTATCCAAGAAGAGTACACAGTTTTGCACAAAATGCCTACCCAACCGGGGCACTTTCTATTGGATTTTAGTGAGTGCCACCTTTTTGGCGGAAAGCCTAGAGCATATACTACACTACACCTGTGTAAAGGACACAAGGTAATGCCTACAGTAACCTTGTGTGCATGTAATGTTGGCAATGTGCACGTACCTCGAGCACCTACATACAGAAATCAGTGACAAAATGAATACTCGAATAGAGAGGAAGACTAGACTACAGAAAAATAATTGAATCTCCACCAAACAAGGGTACTTTCCCTTAATTATATTAAGTAAATGCTTCTTTGTTAGTTGGAGATATCTTCATATTCCTCTGCATCCAGAACGCCCCATCAAAATCAGCTAGAAATGAGCTTGGGTCCCTTTGGTAAGTTGAGCTCTCCATCAGCATGGAAAATGGCGTTAAGACCATTTTTATTTTAAAGGAAACCCTCTCCTTCATCCTATTCTGGCCCTGGGGAGCCCATCCCCAAGGGCCTAACTTTAAAATAGGTGAGTGCCTCGGTGCCCATCCGGGGAGTCCACAAATTACAGGTTGGGGGCCACGGGGAGCGTCAGGGCGCCCCGGACCCAGTGGGCTCCCCGCATGGTGCAGGAGCTTGCATTGCTCCCGCCCTCAAGGAGTAGCTATTTATGCTGCTTCCTCCAGATGGGAGCAGTATCTTGGTCTGTTCCACTGTCCGCATCAGTCTGGGCAGTGATCAGAATACGAGTCTGCTACCAGCTGCCTTGAGCATTTTTAATGTTCTCGCCAGCTGAGAGCAGACTTTATGTTTGCTCCCATTTGGTGGGAGATTTGAAAATGGTGCTGCCAGATGGGAGCAAACATAAGTTTCCTTGCCCATGCCTGTGTGGGCAGGGATACCACTGTGGCCCGGCGGTGGGTTCCCCAGGACACAGCGAATGAGCTGGCAACAGGGGATGGAGTCCACAGGGCCTTTAAAGCCTAAGAGAGGGTGGCCACATGGCCCCCTCCATTTTATTATAAGTGTTGTATGGCCTTTTTTAAGGCTCCAATAGAGGACCATGTGCCCCCTTCCCCTTTCTAAACACATTGTGCCCTAGGGAATGGGGTCCCCAAGGCTGAATATGGCTCAGGGAGGGGAGGTACGCAACCCGCTTCCCATATAGATCAAATTTTTTTGCTTTTTGCCGTGATCCGGCAGGGGTGTTGCAGGATTGCAGCACAAAATGCAGGCCCCAGTGTAGGTCCTCTGGGTACCCCCCACTGGAGCATGGGGAGGCAGGGTATTCCCACTCTGCTCCCTTATGCTACTTTTTTTTTAAACTTCCGGACAGGGTAATAAGTTCCCAAGTCCTGTAATGGCTGCCAGCAACTTTTTTCTCATGTTTCTGGCAGCCAAACAGAGTGCTCCCTCCTGCAGGAGCCTGACCCCAGCGGGAGCGGGATGGCCCAATAGAAAAAACGCTCCCTAGGCCAATTAGAGCGCTCTATTTTTAAATGGGCGCTCCTACAAGACTCTCTAGGGATTCTCGCGGATCCAACTTTCCAGATATACAAATATTTTTAAACCCTAATGTCTCAAAAACTACTGAACTGAATTGGGGAAATTCATTGATAGACATAACATCATCTTATTGTAAGAAACATGGGCAATCCATGCGGAGTACAGACCTGGCTATATAACCTTTTATAGCAATGCTATCCCTACTAACTCTGGCCAAGCCTCAGCAGGACTTTTATTTTGGGTGAAGTCCTCAATCTTTTGTATGCTAGAAGCATGAATCACTGGCCCGAAGGATTACTTGGCAGTGAAATTAATGTTTAGGGATACTCCAAGATCGAACTACAAACACATTGTGGTGATCAATGGCTATGTTTGCTCTGTTTTCAATAACAGCGTATCACAATCACTTTACACTATTCATTTTTTGGTGGCTCTTTAAAGCAGGATTAGCCTGTGATCATAGCTGGAATTTGCAATATCCATTTTGAAACATTCGAACGGCTCACATCCCTGCTTTTACCAGAAGATGAGGAATGATTAGTCCCTAAACTCCTGGCAAATCCTATTAAAAATGGTCCAAGGTCGCTAATCAACTATTTCATTTGATTTTAGAATGTGGTTTAAGAGTGACCAATGGCTGCTCTATTCCGGACCATCCTGCTATTCGTACCTTTAAGACGGGCAGATCTGTTAGTCATATTGACATCATTTTTTTGGGATCTTAGATTGTGGCCCTTCTTAAGCAACATGAAGGTTTTACTTCACTCAGTTACCAATCACAATGGTTTAGTTGTTGACTTCCTTGCCTGCCCGCGCTTCAAAATTGATCGCCTGACGGACTGCAAAATTGAGCTTCACTCAACACCTTAATTGCAGACTAACAACCTCAAAAATGTATAATGGGGAGACATAATTAACAAGGATCTTTTACTGAGTTTGATTTATCATGCTTTTGTTGATTTCTTCAAAGTGTGGGCTATGGAATGTCTATCAATATGCAAAGGACAGAATTGCCACTTTCTGGTATAATATTAACAGGCAGCACAAGATCACTAAATTAATGAATTGTAATGCTTAATATGTGGTCTACTGCATCATTTGTGAGTGCGGGTATTACATTGGGCGCTCCATCAGATTCCTGAAAGAACAAATCAAGGAACACTTCAGGGCAATCAGAAATAATAACAGCAGCTATCCATTTGTAGTACATTATAACACTGTAGAAAAACATAGTGACATTTTCAAGATTAGATTCCATGGCATAGACACAATAGATTCCATGCCCCAGGGCAGAGATAGAACACTGGCCCTAAGGGAATTGAAAAGCCATTGGATTATCCAGCTCAGAGCAGTGGACATGGGTTTAAATACGGATAGGGAACTTCATGTTTTTTTGATAGACTGACTGTGTTTTCACAAGATCCAATATGTGGAATGCAATATGATTAAAATGAGGATGTATCCAAAAGCAACATGGTAGACCACATGTAACAGATACCCTACTATGCTATGAGGATATGTATATTTTCTTCTGTTTTCTTACTTATGATGATAATATGGAGAAAGTAATATTAACCATGAATGCATTTTCTGCATGTCTTTGTGACTCTCTATGTGCACACTTCTGTGACTTCTAACAACCCAATGTAATTTCCACACAGTTATTTCCCAAACCTCCTGCATGTCTTTCTTATGTTTTGGTTTGGACCTCACATGCCATCCCTTTTGGGTCCACTGAGACAAGGTGCTTCCTTGTGTAAATTACCATGGAGCAGATCACATCTCTCTCGTTCTGCTTTATTTTTTCAACAGTCTCATTTCCAGTAACTACGGGATGATTTTGACCATTCACGACTGTCTCCTTGACATTATGGCACCAGATCATATTGGGACCCGGTTCCAACTTCAATATGGCCACCATAGGCAGAGATGAGAGCTTCATGATAGTCCTCTCTCTATATCTATTTTGAACTCCAAGATCGACAGCTAATTAAACAAACTAGCCACACTGCGCGTGCTTGTGACATGGCACTATACAAATGCATAGCTTGCCGATATAATATTTTTTTACACAGATAATTTATTGCCCCGTTCCCTTATCAAGGCCTTTCAATTCCACTGGTGCAAGGCCCTTTACGTAACCTCACCAACTATTCGTCTTCTGAGCTTTTTTTTCTCACCTAAAGAAACTGAGGCTGCTTTAAGATCAAGGAAGCGGGTACAGCTCCTGGCCCCGACAGCATCCTGGTGACTTGTTCCTCTCTGAACCAGCAATATGGATAATGTACCTGAATTCCCCCTTTAATTCAGTAGTTGTGGGAAAAACAATCCCTGAGTCAGTGGAAAGGAGCAATTATCATTCCAATTCACAAGAAGGGAGAGAGAAATAACCCGAGGAATCACAAGCCTATTAGCTTATTTGACATTTCGCAAATGATTTTCGCCATGCATGACCTCGCTCGCCTCCAGTCCTGGATGAAAGACAACCAGTTATTGTCGGACTTCCAGGCTGGGTTTCGTGAAAAAATAAGTACAATGCATCGGGTTTTCCGGTTTTCAACTATATGTTGGAAATACATTCGACTCTAAAAAGATCACCTTTATGTGACCTATATGGACCTGAAGACCACATTTGATCTAGTCCCAAGGGAAGTCCTTAGAAAATATGACATCCCAGAAGATCTCTCACATATATTGATAACACTACACACTGACACTTGCGCTCAAGTCAGATGGAATAACCAAGGGTACCTGACAGAAAAGATTCTGTTTACAAATGGTCTGATGGGGTGGTTGAGTGGCTGTTAGCAGGATGCTCTCAAATTAGTGACACATTACTCCTATCCTATACCCCAATAGGGTCTCCAGGCTTTGCTGGATGAATTCCAGAAGTTGTGTGTAACAGAGGCCTCAGAATAAATACTAGCATAACTAAGTTCTGGGCCTTGAACCCACACCATTCTTTTAATAAAATGGAGGTGGACGGAAAATCGATTGAACGAGTCTTGAGTTTTGACTATCTGGGAGTGAGGCTTTCAGACAAACTTTCCTGGAAACCCCAGCTTGAGAAAAGTAAGACCTTGTTGCAGCATAGATTTGCAGTGATTTTGAATGAATACAGACTGACTTCTAGCAGGGCACTCTCCCCAGCCCAAGAGGTCTACAGAGCAGTCACACCGGATGGGGCACTTTATGGAGCAGAACTCTGAGGCTGCAAAGAGCAGCAAATGGGTTCCTTAGGTTACTATTAAAATTGCCCAGTCGTACCCCTATGCTGCCACTAGGATGGGACTTGAACATCCAGAGGGTGGATAATACCAGTCAGCATAGACCTTTAAAGTACTGGATTAGACTATGGACAATCCCCGAATTAACCCCAAATAGAATGGCTCCAAGGAGTTAATTAGGCTCGACAAGAACTACTCTACGCCTTGGTTTAAGTTGATCAAAGAACTCTGTCTTAGCCTACATCTGCCTGAGGCATGGAAAGACCGAGAAATTCTGATTAGGACTCTAGACACCCACATTAAGCCTCTTTACTTGTACTAGAGGCTTGCAGAAGTTTGGAGTGCCTTGCGCCTGGAGGGCATGATTGACAGGCTTTTACCACACTAGTGTTGCGGTGGGCGGAGTTCGCAGAGTTACACTATGCGGAATTCTACAGAGTTGCATAAAAACTCAGTGGAATTACGCTCCGCCCTAATTATCTGTTTGAGCCCTTTGGGGGCATATATTCCCTTAACAAAGGCTGGTGCGGTGGGGGCGGGACATACTAAAGTCTATGAATATGTGTGAGCTACGGCACTTTCAGGGACCCCTCGTCAATTCTGTAGGAGGGCGCGCATCATATTGTTTTACGTCACTACTTCTGAAGAGCACTTGACTTTTTACAATGTGTGGCCTCTGACTTCAGAGACCCACCTTATTTAGAAACTCGGATCTGATATGCCCCAGGTTAGGATCTGTACTCACTGCAAGTTGAGAATGTTTGGCACTGGGTACCAGATCTGATTGATGCGTGACAACATTTTGAGGGCAGCGGATGTATGGGTGTATGCTCGTCCAGCGGGGTACCATGTCCTTCATGCATCACATAGACACAGTGAGTCGGCCCACAGCAAGAGGTGGGAGGAACACATGCAATGTCCAAGTCACGGAGGTTCGCAAGTGTCTAATACGGTATTGGGGACGGCATTGAATTTGCCCCCCAGCAGTGTCGTCCTTGGGGGGAGGGTAAACAGGAGATTGAAAAGTGCCTGTAGTGTCAGTTGGAGGCGTTGTTGGGGGACATAGGTCGAGATAAAACTATATTATCTGGCGTCAAATCAGCCTTCGATCCCTACATAACGTCCCTGGGGGATCTTCATGGGATGCCAATACCACCAGTGGGCATCCCTTATGTAGCAGAATTGCTACTCCCAATCCAACCTTCTTAGTTACCACCTTTCCTCCTCTTCCTTCCCCTTCCTCTTTCCCCCTCCACTCTTATTTTTTTTTAAAGCCCATTATGAGTCCCAACATGGATTACTTATATGCCTCCTCCATAGCAAGAGAATTCCGCCTAAAAGGACTGAAGGTCACCAGAACACCGGAAACTTTTGGTTCCCTTTTTTAAATCTGTTACATGCGCTATTGCTGAAACTGTGTAAATGCGCCTTTCCAGAGGTGTCATTGTTTGAGGCAATGGTGGCAAATGGGCATCTCGATGCCTAATGGTTAATTGAACCAATTTAGGAAACACCAGCGGTCTCCTTTTAAGACTAAAGCGAAATTTAGCTTATTCATTTTTCTGACCACTTTAAATAAAGCAAATCTTCAACATGGAATTTCTGATGAGAAACTGGATGTTCTGGCTTTGAAAAAAAGGATTCCACATCCACCTATGGAAAATTGCATTTACATGAATACGTTCATTTAGGTTCGATGTGTGTGACATGAATCCCGAAGGAAAAATACTGGTGTACTGGTATAGTTTAATGCGCCGCTAATTGTGTGGATTGATGGTAGTATTTAACAGGCTGCAGGAAAAATAACAAGCTTCAGAAGGTCATATGGCCTGCATTCGGTGACTCTATTCACTAATTGTGTTACACCGGTCTCTGAGGAAGACGCTGAGGTTCAGTTCTGCTTCCGGTTACAGGCGGCTGAGTGGAAACCAGCGTACATACATCTTAAACACACGTATTTCAGCGACTTCGAAGACGAGGAGCCCTATCACATTAGGTAAGAAGAACTGCAGGTTCTAATTTAAGACAGACCTCTGCCACAGCTTGGGGGATGACTGGTGTCTTATATAGCTGATGGATTGGAGCAGGGTTATTTTTCCTGCTTAGTTAGTGGAAAATAGTTGCTTGTTACAGGAAGTTTAAAAGTATCTTCTGCCTGTCACTGAAAATATGGCTAACTTTGTTAACATATCTAAATGTAACACGATAACATACACAAAGCAACAAAACGTCACAATTAAAACATAACCAGGCACCAAACAGTGCAACATAACAACACAATGAAAATGTAATGGAACAACACACTACAGCCGAAATAGAATGAAACAGAAGAACAACAGAACATCATATTGTAATAACACAGCATACAAACTTCGCATCACAAAAAAAACAGTAGACATCATCATGACAAGAAAATACCACACAACAAATATACACACATATTTTTGCCACACATTAACACCTCCAGAATTCAGCTTTCTTAGGGGATTACGGTATTTCCTCCAAATACAGCCTTACCACCAAAGGCATTCAGTAGGGCCATTCAAAATATTACACAAACTGGTTTTGGGATATCCATGTAGGATAATAGGAGTGCTGCGGCATGCACATCTGTTGTAAGTGTGCACCAGTGTTCACTGCTATTGGTTTAGGTATCTAGAAGCATCAGAGGGGAGAAGAAAGACTTGCATATCAAACTGAAAAAGAGTATGGAAGGAATACAGACATCAAACATCAGGTAGACAGTATTGATCTTGTGAGAAGACCTATAGAGTGTGAAGATAGGAAGTGACAACACCCAATGGAGATTTAGGCCAACCTGACTATATTTGCAAGACCTTACGCACAAAAATTAGGTGCCAAGTTGATCCACATATTACAAGATCCAGAATATGCAATCCTGTTGGACAAAAACCAGATGGCCACCAAAGACTCTTTGAGACATTATGGCAAGGTAAATAACTTGCCCTTTAACGAATATCCAACTATTTTGGATACTTTCCAGTCATTGTTAACAGAGATTAGAACATTGGAATGTTGGGAGCTCCATTGAAAACAATGGAGCGCTCCGGGCTTATAATGGCTGGAATTAGCCCGGAGCACCAACATTCCAATGTGTCTTTGTTCACAGCTCTGGCTGTGAACAAAGGCTTCAGGGAGCCTGAGGGGATTTCAATCCCCTCCCGCTCCCTGAAGGCTTTGTTTTGTTAGAACATTCTGCCCTCTAGTGGCAGAATGTTCTAATAGCCTTATAGCCCTTCGTAGCAGGGCTATACCGGCTTTTAAAGTCCCTCTGCTTTGTTAAAGTCCCTCGCCTTCGGCTCGGGCCTTAAACGCTGCAGCGGACCTTTAACAGCCGGTATAGCCCGCTACGGCGGGCTATAAGGCTATATTAGAACATTGAAATTGTTGGAAGCTCCATTGAAAACAATGGAGTGCTCCGGGCTTATAATGACTGGTATAAGCCAGGAGCTCCAACATTCCAATGCTTCTTTGTTCACAGCTCTGGCTGTGAACAAAGGCTTCAGGGAGCCTGAGGGGATTTGAATCCCCTCGTGCTCCCTGAAGGCTTCGTTTTATTTGTTAGAACATTCTGCCCTCTAGCGGCAGAATGTTCTAATAGCCTTATAGCCCTTCATATCAGGGCTATACCGGCTTTTAAAGTCCCTCTGCTTTGTTAAAGTCCCTCGCCTTTGGCTCAGGCCTTTAACGCTGCAGCGGGGTCTTTAATAGCCGATATAGCCCGCTACGGCGGGCTATAAGACTATATTAAACTAATGGGGACATGCCAGCTTACCTATGCTAACCAAGGTCAAGTCAATAAACCTAGATATGTGTGGTATGATGAGGAATGCTTCCGTGAAAAAAAGCTAGTCTCACATTCCCTTATTTATTGACACCATGACAGGCAAGGTGAAAGGTATTTCCAGACCTGCGGGCAGGCTTACAAGCAACTGCTAAAAACCAAGAAACTTGGTCAACAGTGCCTGTTATGGGAGAAAATGAAGCAGGCAGCAGTTGAAAGGAACTCCAAGTATTTTTGGAGATAAGTTAATTATTTTGAATGGGGGAACACCAACCAGTTAAGTAGTCATATCAGTCCAAAGGACTCGAAAATCATTTTAGTAAACTGTATAAGGTGGAAAAGGAGGGGGAACAGAGAGTCAACTAGACCATGGATATGTGTGGAGGAATGCCGACCAATGCGAGATTGCTCAACTGCAGATTTTAAGACCAGAAGTCGACCGAGCTCACAAGTCTATGACAAAAAAATATGGTGTATGGTCCAGATGCTGTTTCGTTAGGTTTATATCAGATGGACCCAAGTTACTGGTCATAGGTCTTGACAAAGGTCTTTAATGCTGACATAAATGGTTGCTGTATACCTGCTTTCCGGCATACAGCAATCTTAATACTAATTTTTTTAAAAAGAATTAGCCCAGGGAATCCATCAAATTACCGCCCAATCTCCCTTCTGCATGTAGTGGGGAAAATACCAGGGAAAGTAAGACTCCATAGATTACAAGTATGGTAGATGCCAACAACCTATTGACAGCGTTGCAGGCTGGCTTCAGATGAAAAGTTGGGACAGTTGAGCAGATATGTTGCTTATATCTAGCATGCTGTAAATATACTGTTATTCACAAAACCTCGAATACCTAACTTTTATTGATCTGAATTCAGCCTTCAACTTGGTCAATCACCCTAAATTATGGAAAGCTCTGGAACGTCTGGGGGTCACAAATCCATCATTACAAATCATAAAAGGCCTGCATCAGGATAATACCGCTTTTGTATGTTATGGGAAAATAGGGGAGTGAATTGCTCCATTCTTGATTGGCAAGGAGGTAAGACAAGGGTGTATATTAGCCCCTTTACTCTTCACCTTATTTATAAATGATGTAGTAGAATATCTTCTGGAAATATCCCTTTAAATTCCTAAAATTGCAGGTAGCAAGATCCCTATTTCCAGTACAGAGAATGCCATGCACAATTGGTTGACGGAGTTCATTAGTTTTGAGGAACTGGACCTAGTTTCTGTCACGGATCAGGCCAGAATTCAGACAGTTGTATACTGGATTAGATTAATTAGGAACATAAAGGGCAAGAGCTACTAAAAAGCCTTAGAAGAGGGGAGCATGAGTACCGATAAAGGAGGATTTCTGTTGTCTGTATACATAGGTTAATGGCTAAAGGCTTTTCACCTTCGTTGTTGTGTTTGTTACATGTGGTACACATTTTATGTATTTTTTGTATAATACAATTTGTTTGTTATGTACTCTCATTTTTCTTTATGATGTATTCATGTTCACATTGTCTTTTTCTATGTGTAGTTGAGTTGGTCATTTGTATAGTTTTGACAGTGTTTGTTCTCTTTATCTCAGGGCTCTCGTGTTTTTATTTTGTGATTATTTGCCTAATGTATATATGAAAAGTGTTATTTATTATTTGTCCAAACCAATGTACTAAAAAATATTTATACTAAAAAAAAAATGAATTTTGATAATATGATGAATAAACAATTGTAAAATGAGTTTTTTCTGTGGGTGACACTTTTATATTTGGAGTTATTACCCATTCATATACATTGTAGTGGGGGTCTTCCCATGTGTTCTTTATTGTAAAGGCTTGATTAACCTATGGGAAGAGCCCGATGGGGCCTGATACAACCGATTTAGTTAACCCCTTCGCTGCTAGGCCTTTTCCCACCCTGTGCTAAGCCTTTTTTTGGCTATTTGGAGTAGTTCGCGCTTAGGCCTGTGTAACTTTTTGACCACATAAGGTATCCACGCCGAATTTATGTCTTTTTTCCACCATCATGGGGATTATGAAGGTACCCAGGGTTTGTGGATTCCACTGGAGGGGACCCAGAAATTAGCCAAAATACAGCTAAATTTTGTTTTTTGGGGGAAAAATTGTAAAAAAGGTCTACAGATGAAAGCGTCTGTTTTTTCCCTGCAAATGGTATTAAAAAAGGGGTTGTGGTGCTGAAATCACCATCTTCCCAGCTTTCAGGGACAAGCAGACTAGTGTCAGAAAACCAACATTTTTTACACAGTTTTGGCATTTTTCTTGGACACAGCCTATTTTTTCTATTTTTTGTGCTTTCAACCTCCTTCCAGTTAATGGTAGAAATAGGTATGAAAGCCATAATGGATCCTGGAAATCTATACATTTTAGAAAAGTAGACAAAACTGTGAATTTATCAAGGGGGTCATTTGTGTAGATTCTTCAAGGTTTCTTTATAGAAACTAACAGTTAAATATCGGAAAAATAGAAAATTAGTTGAAAAAACCAGTCATTTGTGCCAATGTTTTCACCTGTAACTTCTTCTAATTATGACAGCTGTTTGAAAGCAATATACCGATACATCCGCTGGACCTTTCTGGTTGTGGGAATATATAGGACTTGTAGGTTCACCAAGAACCCGACGAACCGAGAGCCAATAACTATGCAGCGTCTTGCAATGGTCTTTTATTATGTACTGTCGTACTTTAATATTCGGGACCGCGTAGGGGACAGGGCCCTACCCCTGTCTATCTTGGTATTAGCGAACCGCAAATGGTAAATGCGGCATGTACGAGTGCTTTATATATCGTTCTAGCTATGAATGCACTGCGTACACGTTATTCTGCTTCACTACGCGGGTTCCATTTTGGAAGCAGTGGCCACCTTGTCATTGCCCTCACATAGGCTATAATGGAGTAAATACGGGCCTCACAGTACATGGGCTTTCCCTCTGACTTCTCTGTGACCTGGGCAGCTGGCTCTGCTGCCCCAGGTCAAACCGGTCTCACGAGCTCCCCTTCCTCCGTCCACCTGTGATTAGCATCAGGGCTTGACCCGTCATAAAACCCTTTCATTCTATACAATCCTCCGGCTAATCTCTTCCACACCTGCTTGTTCCTGCTTTATGACTTGTTTCCCAAAACAGGAGATGCTCATGTTTATTGGGGGGTCTGTTTACATCTGATGTGGGATCTGAACCTTACTGTATAAATCATTGTGGGCTGGCCGAACTGGAATGTGGGAGGGTCATCATGACTCTGCTTTTTCGTTTGTAATGTATACCTTTATATGGCCATATCGTAAACCAAGGAATGTGTGCCTGGAGCATGATATTTTGTACTTAAGGAGAAACCCGTTCCTATGATTTTCAGCAGTCTCCTGAGAACATACACGCTGTTGTACTTCTAGGATACCTGTCATTGGTCTGCAGCCAATAAACGAATCTTTGACTTCACCCAGAAGACTCTGTGTTTCTGTAGGTCTGGAACAGGGTGAACCCAGAAGTCATAGGGTGTGTGCCCCTGCACCGCTGGGTCTAAAATACCCAGTACTTCAGTTTGGCGCCCAACTCGGGACGATTTCAGCGGTACCAGTCCAAGCCAGAGGTTCGTGAGGAGCTTCGTGTGGAAATTCCGGAGGAAGGCCGCCACTTCATCGACCCCTGCATGTCGACGTGGTCCGAAAGTCTTTTCTGCGAGGTTCTCCCCCCGTCCCGACGGCTACGAAGGACTGCTGCCCTGATTAATCGACCTGTTTTGGACCCTTGACGAATCTGAGAGAGCGAAACAATCGAGAGAGTCTTCTGGTGACGCCATCGATCAGCAATATTCAGTTAAGTATAAGTGGAGCGTCTCCCATTTGTTTTTGGTATCCTTCGGGATCGTTTGATTTGGTAATTTGGTATTTTGGAGTTTGCAAACGCCAAAACCAGAGGACTCGTGTATTCACGAGAATATCGTAATCGATAATCCTTTGACGTTTGGATCTAGACTAGTGAGCAAAGATGCCTGGTTCTGGACTATTTGGTAGATTATTCTGTTTGGGTTGTGGAAAGGATTTCCAGCTAGAGGAATCATGTCCGGTTCCTCCGGTTGGAACTCCAACTTATGAGCTCTATGTAAAACATGGCGTAGGCCCCATTGCATATAACGAAGTGTGGATCCACTACACCAGGAAAGATGGTGTTTTAAAATGGCCCCAAAATGGTAGTTTTGATACCGATATTTTAGATAATTTGGAAATTAAATTGTTTAAGAAGAAAGCCCGGCCGGCGATGTTTGACTCTTTCCGCTTATGGCGAAAGGAAGCCAAACAAAAGGAAATTAAGTTAGCGAAAAAGAATAAGAGAGAGAAAGGTATGACAGTAATGCAAGCAGCTGTACAATTTAAAGAAAATGAAGAGGAGCAGATGAGTGAGCAATTGCATAGGCAGCGCAAGTTAGGGATTGACAAATGTTACCCAGCTTTACCACATTCTAAGCAGGATGGGTTAGAAGAAAAGGAGAAAGATCCCCTGATGTCACATTTGTTGAGTTCGCCACCCCCGTATGCTCAAAATGCCACGGCACCTCCCCAGCTTGTAAATATGCCGCCTCCAGTGCATATACTGCAAGCCTTGCCGCAACCGCCAGTTGCTTTTCAGCCGGTTCCTATCCCTGCAGCGCAGCCCTCTCAAGGACCGCCAGTTGTGCTTCCAACTGCCCCCGCACTTCCTGCGACTTTGCCTAATTCAGCAACTGCCTCCCCTGACACTCTTCCTTCCACCACTCCAGTACCTGTCTCTACATCCTCTTTCCTTCCCTCTGTTTTTCCCCCTGTTCTCGCCTCAGCTTCTCCTTCAGCGCGACAGCGCTTAGCTAATGTGGTTACTACATTAATGTCTCCTCTCTTTGAGTCATCTGGTGCGACTCCTGGTTTACAGCGTAAGCAGTTGCGTAGCCAATTGCCTAACCCCGATGAGAAAAAGGTAATAGATAACATGGCGCGTAGATGGATCATTTTTCCTTCACTGTATAATGTGGAATCAGTTGTCAACGTTTTCCATCAATGGGATGCCCCGAAACAGAGATATGTGTTTGAGAAAATGTGCGAAATTCTCTGTGAAGAATTGGAGGATAGTGGTAAAAATCCGAACCCGCAGGAATTGTGTAGAGTGAGGTTCGATTTTGGAACTGGTATAATTGTGGACCGCGAAGTAGATAAAGCAGTTGCGGTTGTATTGTCCTTTAGGAATGATGATTGCCAGCAGTCATTGTTTGAACAAGATGTCCTTGTGGGGAAAAAGGTAAAAGCGCGACAATACCCTATGAGAGAAGTTCCCCCGGTATGGAAGGAAGCGGTTGCAGCTGCCGGTGGTAACCCCGCTGTGGCGGCGCATTTCCAGCGTGTTTGGGTGCATGTTCCATGGAAGCGCTCTGAGGTGTTAGCGCTTAAGCAGTCCTTGCCTGATCCCCGTAAAAACCCAGCAGGTTATTATAAAGAGTTGTCACAGACGGCAGGGTCATGCATTATGAATCTGGCCGACATAGACATGTTGTTTGGTAATGTTGTTCCACAGCCTCTATGGGGGTCAATTCGTAATGTAGATCACAATGCAGAACTAGGGGATACATGGGCTAACATTGTTGCTGCTGATGCTAGACAAACTGGTGGTGCGAAACCAGAACCTTTAGTGGCTGAACTGCCTGGTAGAATCATCACGTATATGAAGACAATAATGCCTGCGATGCGCGTAAATTGGGACAAGTTATCTGCATGCAAGCAGAAGAAAGATGAGACAGTGTCAGACTTCTTTACTAGGTTTGAAGAAACATTTATTGACCACAGTGGGCAGGATATGAGTACTGAGGGTGGCCAACGGCTGTTTGTGGATAAGTTTGTGCAGAATTTACTTCCTGACCTGTGTAAAAAGTTAAAAGATTCAGAAAGTTCTTGGGCTGTTTCTTCTTCAGCGCAAATACTGGCTACTGCACAGTATTATGAAAATAGAGATAAAGACGAGAAAGATAGAACAGAGAAGAAAACTAAGGAACTAAAGACAAAGGTCCTTTTACAGCAGGCCTATCCGCCACGTGGAGGTCAGAATAATTATAGGCAACCCCAAGGTGTCTATCACCAACCCCAACAGTTTCAGAACAACCAGCAAATGAATGGGTATTATCAACCACGTGTCCCTATAGGTCCCAACCAATGTTCATACTGTAAAGAGGAAGGTCATTTTAACTATAGTTGCCCTAAATTAATGCAGCGGAACGGTGATATGTATGGCGCAAGAGGTAGGGGTGGTCAGCAAGCGCCTAGAGGCAGAGGGCGTGGAAGTGTTCCCCAGAACGCGCGTCCTCTGCCGCCTCAGAGTACCATCAATAGCTTTGATCAGCAAGCTAACGCGATTAGTAATACGGCCCAGTATTATAATAATGATTATTATGCAGAGGACGGTGATGCAGAAAGTAATGATTACTAGGACAGCCATAGACAGAGAGAGGGAGTTGTTTCAGTGCCAGTGGATCAGAGTGGACCGTATGTTGAGGTAACTACAGCAAATGTAACGGAGCCTTTTCTGCTAGACACTGGTGCTGCAAAGAGTTCAATCATGCATTCAAAACTCCCTGGCGCACCTTTGTCTGGCGATATAAATGTTTCGGTAGGTTTTTCTGGCGCCCCAGTTAGGAACCCGATTTCTAGTCCCATGTCACTTTCTGTTGGACCTTGCGAGCTGAAAGCACCCCTGATTCTGACAACAGGTTGTGGTGAGAATTTTCTGGGATTAGATTTGTTGAAAAGATTGCACGCTACACTGTATTGTTCTCCTTCAGGAGTACAACTTACATTAGGCAAGAAAGTGATTTCCCCAATGTATTTGTCTAAAAATACAATGCCGCCTGAATTGTCATCCCTTCCGGATGTCCTTTGGGCTACTGGTCCCAATGATGTGGGCCTCTTGGAGATACCGCCATATGTGGTGACTCTAAAGGCTAATGTCAGACTGCCACGTATTCCCCAGTACAAGATCTCTAATGAAGGGCAGAAAGCATTGTTAGACATTGTCAGCGACTTGATTAATAAGGGTGTGATAGAAGAGACAAGAGGCAACGTTTGCAATAGTCCGATTTTACCTGTCTTAAAACGAACGGATCCTTCACAGCCACCTGTTTACAGATTTGTGATCGATCTCAGAGAGGTTAATAAGATTGTTGTGCCACAGTTTCCGGTTGTCCCCGATATAACTGCCTTGTTAACGATGATTCCAGCCTCTGCTGCATGGTTTTCAGTGATCGATCTAAAGAATGCTTTCTTTAGTATCCCAATTGCAGAAGAGAGCAGAGACATTTTTGGTTTTAGTCTGGGAGGCCGAAGCTTCCGCTTCAAACGCGCTCCCCAGGGCTACTGTGAGAGTCCATCCATATACAGTCAAGCTTTGAAAGCACAGCTTGATGCACTTGTTTTACCTAGTGGCGCTATCCTCATTCAGTACGTGGATGATTTACTAATTGCCGCGGATACTGAGAAGATCTGTAAAGAAGCCACATTGTCACTGTTGCGCCATTTATCCGCCTTCCATCACAAAGTGTCTCTCTCTAAGCTGCAATATTGTCGACAAGAAGTGACCTACTTAGGTCATCTCTTATCGAAGGAGGGAAGGAAACTGACCCCAGAAAGAATTCAAGCCATTGCACAGTTGAGTGTGCCGAAAACACAGAGAGAAGTGCGTGCTTTCTTGGGCATTACCTCATACTGTAGGCATTGGATTCCTAGTTTTTCTTTATTGGCAAAACCTTTGTTAGCCTTAACATGCAAAGACACACCGAATCCTATCCCATGGTCTGAAGAGTGCCAGAAAAGTTTTGTGGAATTGCGTAATGCATTGTGTTCAGCTCCTGTGTTGGGTACCCCTGACTACAGCAAGCCTTTTACATTGTATGTTCACGAGAAAGATGGTTGTGCGTTATCAGTGTTAACACAGCCTTTTGGCGACAGACCGCGCCCATGCGCATATTTTTCATCAACCTTGGACCCTGTAGCGAGGGCATTGCCAAGCTGTCTGAGAGCGACAGCTGCTGCAGCGATGTCTATCCGACAATCTGCTGGCCTGGTAATGGACAATACATTGATTGTTATGGTTCCACACGCTGTAGACACATTATTAAATAGGACCAAGACACAACACTTGACTAGTGCGCGATTATCAGGTTATGAACTTACACTGTTAGCAAATCACATACACATAAAAAGATGCAATACGCTGAATCCAGCTACATTGTTGCCAATTCCAGCAGACTCAGATGAGATTGAGCAACATGACTGTCTGTTCAGAACAGAAGAAGAGACGAAAGGGAGAGTAGATCTAAAAGATACTCCCCTGACTGAGTGTGATGGCACTTTATGGGTAGATGGGTCATGTTTCAAGCTCCCTAATGGTGACACGACTGCTGCATATGCTATCACGACTTTGCACACGGTCGTGGAAACTGCACGTGTGCCACATAATTCGGCCCAAGCAGCAGAATTAATCGCCCTCACGAGAGCATGTGTGTTGTCTGAAGGAATGAGAGTAAACATATACACAGATAGCCAGTACGCCTTTGGCGTGGCTCATAATTTTGGGCGACTGTGGAAGGAGCGTGGGTTCCTGACGTCGCATGGAGCTAAAATTCAGAATGGCAAGTTGGTGAATGATCTCCTTGAGTCACTGACCCTACCGTTGCAAGTTGCGATCATGAAATGCAGTGCGCACAGGAAAGTCACAGATGATGTTGGACGTGGAAATGCGTTTGCTGATGAGACCGCGAGAGAAACAGCACAGAATGTGAAGACTAGAATGTATGTTGCAGGCCCCGCAAGATGGGTTAATGATGTGGGAATGTGTGAGAACACAATAGAGAGTGTGAAGTCGCTTCAAGCTGAAGCCACAGAGGAAGAGTTAAGCAAGTGGAGAGAAAGTATGGGTAAGTTGGATGAGAATGGTTGTTGGATTGATCTGACAGAACATAGGCGATGGTTGTTGCCTGATGCATATGTGCTTCCAGTGGTTACTATGGCACATGGAATGGCACATATCAGTACGAAAGGTATATGCAAGTTGTTGGCTCCAGTATGGCAGAATGCTGGGATTCCCAAGTGTGCAGAGAATGTGGTCAAGAATTGCATAGTATGCTTGAAGTACAACCCTGGTAGGGGAACCCCAACTCCAGCTGGTCACTTTGCACCCCCATCATGTCCATTTGAAGTTTTGCAGCTGGACTTTATTCACATGGAAAGATGCAACAACCTGAAATATGTACTGGTGGTTGTTTGTGCTTTCTCAAAATGGATTGAGGCTTATCCTCTGAAAGATAACACTGCCCTATCCACAGCCAAAGCCCTTGTGAAAGAGTTTTTCCCTAGGTTTGGGATGCCAAGAATGGTGTGGTGTGATAATGGAAGTGAGTTTGTGGGTAAAGTGATGAAGAATGTATGTGAAGGGCTAGGGATAAAGCAGAAGTTCCATGCTGCAAATCACCCCCAATCAGCTGGATTAGTAGAGCGCTACAATGGAGCCTTAAAGCTCAAGCTGGCCAAAATCCAAGCGAGCACCGGTCTTAAATGGCCTGACGCTCTGCCTTTAGCACTTCTGTCCACCAGAATGACCATACACTCACGAGTGGGGCTTAGCCCTTACGAGGTTGTCTTTGGCCGTCCGGCCAATGTATGGGGTGTACCGAGGCCCATGAAGTACAGTGAGATAGAGCATCCAGTACTGCTCGATTACCTGTATGATTTGACTGTTAAACTGCGTGTTTTGCACCAACAGGTACATGATACTCTCCCTCAAGCCTCTGAGCCTCCTGGACACCCTATCAACCCTGGTACGTGGGTGCTAGTCCGAAATTTCCAGCGCAAGAGCAACGACGAGCCTCGCTGGATCGGCCCTCATCTTGTTCTTCTTTCGACAAGATCAGCAGTGCGAGTGAAAGGGAAGAAGCACTGGATCCATGGTACCCACTGTAAAGTAGTCCCCTTGCCTCTGCCATATGACCAGTGGGTCAAGGAGGGTATCGCCGACTCAGAGACAGACACTGTACCTCGTTTTGTACCATTCAGTGACGCACGCATAAGAGACACAGTTTCAGACCAAGAGAGTGACAATATTCTGCAAGAAGCTGTGCCACCATCAAATCGACTGGACACCACTGAGCCTGAACTTTTGTTTCAAGACCAAACAGCACCTGGCCGTCTCCGCTATAATTTGAGACCAAGGCCCATAGACAAGTAAAGATTTTCTTACAATTTCCCTTTTGACATTTTTTGCTCTCCCATCTGAAGGACTTTCTTGATTTTTGTTTTTCGAACCACCATCCGGGTTCTGCCGCAGGGTCGCGGTGCCAAGACTTTGGGGTACAGGCCGAAGACGCTAGGTCAACGGTTCTGGTTGGTCTAGGGCGTTTCCCTGGACTGACGGGCGTACTCCTTAGCAGAAGAAACTCATCCACCGCGAGCGGCCCGAGTAGAGGATGGAGTTTTTTAAGATGGAGAGACCTATTGAGGAAATGAACTCTAACGCAAGGATGTGTAGAATTGTAAAAAGTAAATGTTTTGTCTTTTTGTGCCTTTTTACACTGTGTAGTATCACAATGTTTATTGTAGGATTTGTGTTTTTCTCCGCTCAAAAGCCCATTGAACCCACTGAACAGCCTATACCTCTTTCTACTGCCTCCTCTCACTCTTTTCACCCTTTGCCTGAGCACGAACAGACCAGACGATCAGAGTTTGTAAATAACTCGTTTATCCAGCTCTTGCACCAGCACCAACTGGTAATGAATACGACCAATTGCTGGGTGTGTGGGTTAATGCCACATACCATTAACAAGGGTATTCCCTACCTGGTGCTGCCGTATAGTTACAATGGATCGTCATGGGCATTCCAAACCATGTTTCTCTATGCTCTAGATACATACTCCCCTCGCCAACCGCGTTCCATCAGACCTATCACCAATAATAAGGCTTTGATGAAAGGAGTTGCCGATATGAGTAGGGATATCGATGCATACTCATCCATTCCCAAAGAAGAGTTGAGACCTTATGTAGGATGGAACGCGACGGGGTATAGTATTAGTCTGGGTGAAAGACAGCGAAAAATCTCATCTCCAATCTGGGTCGTACCCCACATGGGTCGGTTCTGCTTACAGGGTAATGGTCAGAATCCTAGAGCTCAACTGGGAAGGAGTGACTGTACTGAAACGTACACTTTCCCGTCACAGTTTTCCCCTGCGTTTTTGGCTGCCAAGGGCACATATTTCATCTGTAATGACCGAGCATATACATGGCTGCCCCCTGATTTCTCGGGCACATGTTATATTGCGAACTTGCTACCGCCGACATTTACTGCTGCCTCTGACTATCACAAGACCAGAGTTGTGAGAGGTGTGATTAGTAAGGAAGATACTGCCGGTCAGGAAGCGGGAGACTTCTTCTTGGGTTTCCTGCCGTTTTGGGGACCTATGGTCAATAGTAGGAACCTGAGACAACTGACTCGTGTGGTTGAATCCACTGTCAATGTAACGGCTGGTGCCCTTAGTAATCTGACAGCTGAGCTCCAAGCGGATCGCCTTATGACTCTGCAGAACCGCATGGTTCTAGACGTTATTCTTGCAGACCGCGGTGGGGTATGCAAGGTCATCCAATCCAGTTGCTGCATTTTCATACCAGATAATGCTCCAACAGTGTATCAAGCCATCTCCAAACTCCATAAAATATCTGAATCCATACACGTGGATAAGGGAGATTGGTCACTGGTGGGGTGGTTCTGGGAATTGATATCTGCCTGGGGTTGGAAAGTTCTGATGGTCATTGGAATGATCTTAGCCATTCTTTTCCTGTTCTGTCTATGCATACAGTGTGCTCCTGCGATATGTGGTCTCTGTGCTACCTTATGTGTAAGGAAACCTGTATCGAGGGACGAGCTAAGTAATAGGATGATGCTACAGCAACATCTCCATGACTTTGCGGACATTGACCTAGACTCGGATTAAGATGAGTATAGTGATTGCCTATGTAAGGGCAAAAGGAGGGTCTGTCGTACTTTAATATTCGGGACCGCGTAGGGGACAGGGCCCTACCCCTGTCTATCTTGATATTAGCGAACCGCAAATGGTAAATGCGGCATGTACGAGTGCTTTATATATCGTTCTAGCTATGAATGCACTGCGTACACGTTATTCTGCTTCACTACGCGGGTTCCATTTTGGAAGCAGTGGCCATCTTGTCATTGCCCTCACATAGGCTATAATGGAGTAAATACGGGCCTCACAGTACATGGGCTTTCCCTCTGACTTCTCTGTGACCTGGGCAGCTGGCTCTGCTGCCCCAGGTCAAACCGGTCTCACGAGCTCCCCTTCCTCCGTCCACCTGTGATTAGCATCAGGGCTTGACCCGTCATAAAACCCTTTCATTCTATACAATCCTTACTGTATAAATCATTGTGGGCTGGCCGAACTGGAATGTGGGATGGTCATCATGACTCTGCTTTTTCGTTTGTAATGTATACCTTTATATGGCCATATCGTAAACCAAGGAATGTGTGCCTGGAGAATGATATTTTGTACTTAAGGAGAAACCCGTTCCTATGATTTTCAGCAGTCTCCTGAGAACATACACGCTGTTGTACTTCTAGGATACCTGTCATTGGTCTGCAGCCAATAAACGAATCTTTGACTTCACCCAGAAGACTCTGTGTTTCTGTAGGTCTGGAACAGGGTGAACCCAGAAGTCATAGGGTGTGTGCCCCTGCACCGCTGGGTCTAAAATACCCAGTACTTCAGTACCGGGTATAAAGCAATTATTCTGGAAAAATGTATACATGGAAAAATCGGTATGAAAGACACCTATGTATTTCTGAAATGGGAACAAAACATAGAGTTTAGAAACAGTAGATATTTGCACATTCCCGAAATTGGGAATGCCCATACTAGCATGAGAATTATAGGTTATTTTTCAAAATGACTTCTTGTTTATACATTGTCTTTCATTTGGAAGGCAGAAATGCATCAAAAGTCAATAGGTAATAACAGTTGCTCTACAATTCTGTGTTACCCGAAGTCTCCTGATAAAAATGGTACCTCACTTGTGTGGGTAGGCCTAGTGCCCACGACAGGAAACGGCTCAAAACGCAACGTGGACACATCAAATTTCACAATGGAAAATGACCCTTTTTTTGCAAAGTGCCCAGCTGTAGATTTGAACCCTAGCTCTGCCGGCACCTAGGGAAACCTAGAAAACCTATACATTGTTTAAAACTAGACACACAGGGAAATCCAGGATGGGGTGACTTGACTGGCTCTAACCAGGTTCTACTACCCAGAATCCCTTGCAAACCTAAAAAAGTGTCCAAAAAACACATTTTCCTCACATTTCTTTGGTGGAAAGTTCTGGAATGTGCATGGATCCACAAAATTCCACCCACTCCGTGTTCCTCAAAGTCTTCTGAGAAAAATGGTACCTCACTTGTGTGCGTAGGCTTAGTGCCCGCGACAGGAAACGGCGCCAAACCCAACATGGACACACCACACTTTTGCAGTGAAAAATTACCCTTTTTTTGCAAAGTGCCTAGCTGTAGTTTTTTAACCCTAGCTCTGTCGGTGTGAGAAGGTGGCCTGATATATGCTGTCCACTAGTTCTAGTGGGCACCTTGTATCATTTCAAACAACTCCTTATGGTGAAGGGTTAAAGACAACTTTATGTGAAAGCTATCCTAGAGGTAGCTATGGAGAGCAGCCTTCAGGCTAAGTCTTGAAGGAATGTAAAGCAGCTTGTTTTACCAGTCTATAATCTCTTGAAAAATCAAATGAAAAGACAACCACATCAGGTATATATTCAAAATATCTGTATTTAAGGTTAAACACACCCCTCTAGTCTCTTTATGAGACTGGAGTTCGAAGTACTAAAGTTACAAGTGATTAAGTATCAGTAAAAGCACAAATACACGTTCGAGTCCTAGGGGCGTACCAAACCATATGCTAAAAAAGTGGTATAAGAACCACGACTGTAATAGGCACTAGGCCTACTGCCTCTAGAATCGCTGGGACCCCAAGGAACCACCCAAGGTAGTAACACAGGGGACCCACAGGAACTGTATGCAGTGTGGAAACACAACCGCGGGTTCCTATTACTTTCTATGGGGAATGTTGCGGTTGGAATTTTAAAGATTAGGGACACTTCTAAGCAAGTCAGGACCAAACCCTCTTGGACTTAGGAATTTCTAGGGCTAGCACCCACGAGAGTACCGGAGTACTCGAGTTACCTCACCCAGGGAAGCCGGGTGCATAGGTGTCTTTTGGTGTCGGGTTGCGTCGTCGATTTCAATGGAAGCCTGTAAAGAACAGCTGCTGCCGTGAAGAGGAGAAGTGTCCGGAGAGATCCAAGGCTGGATCTAGGATGTAAGGAACCTGAAAGCAGAGGGGACAGAGTCTGGGTCACTTGCCAGTGACCTAGGGCAGAATGGACCAATGCCCACGGATGTCGGGTGCTTCAGGTGAGTTGATGGGTGTCTTGACTCTTCAGCCACGAGGTCCAGGAGGCGTCGACGAAGTCCACAAGCCGGATTCGAGTTGTCCCACACAGTCTGTCGAGTGCTGCAGTGTCGGTGACCAGAAAGGACCCACCAAGCCTTGGCAACGGCAAGTCACAGGAAATCAGAGAAAGGACTGCGGTGCAGACCAGCAAGGTCTGATGGACTCACCCAGCAAGGGTAAGTAAGGACAAGTCTGGAGCAACCAGAAAAGCTCAAGCATAAATGGAGTTGCCTTCATGGGGACCTGCTAGCCAACGGGCTAGTGATCACAAAGGAGCCTTGAGTGGTCGCACTTGGAGCTGGCCCACGGGTCACTCGTGGAGTGGAGGCCAACAATCTTCGGTGCAGGAGGTGCTCAAGGCTGGGGCTATTCAGAGCCCAAAGCACAACTTCGAGGAGGACCAGGAAGATAGTGTTGCTGCAAAAGTTCACAGTGTCCAGGGGTCATGGTTCCACGCTACCCACGATAGCCACGGGCCTCAGCTTTGCTGTGGACTCAGGGTAGCCTCGTAGAAGTCTGGAAATCCACCTCTGGTGATGCAAAGACTTCGGTGTCCGGCGGGAGCTTCAGCAATGCAGACTGGTCAGTTGTTTCTTTGGTGCCTGCCAAGCAGGGGAGTCACTCCTTGACCCCAAGGGAGGTTTCTTCCATCTTCTAGTCGTGATAGACAGTCAAAGGTCCAGGATATAAGTTGCAGAGGTTCATCCAGGTTAATCTAAAGTCCTAGGGACTGGATTCCTATACTTATTCTAAGTTTATGGGATGGACTAACTCTAAGGCTCCACCTATGGGTGGGCCTGGGGTGGAGATGGTTACACCCCTTTCCCTTTGTCCAGTTTCATGCCAGAGCAGGGGCTGAGTGCCCCTGCAACCGGTTTGAACTGGGCTATGCACAGGGACACCTTGTGTGCCCCAGGCAGTGTCTCGAAAGCATTCTCTGAATGCACCCACCCTGCCCCAATACACATCTGCCTGTCTGGGGAGGTGGTTACACCTCCCTGAGACAGGAAACCTATTGTCCAGGCCTCCCCTGCCGGAGTTTCCTTCAGCAGCAGGAGGCCAGACCCGTGTCTGTGGCAGTGGCATCCATTTTGTGATGCCAGGGCTTTGGAAAGATTTAACCGGGTTTAGCCAGTGTGAACATGTCTCTCCCTCTAGAAGGGTGGAATGCTACCCCCGCCTCCAGGACTGGCGGGGGGTAGTATTCCAGAGCGTTTGACACCAAACACGACATGTTATGATGCAGCTATTCCAAAGTTAGCATTTACCGCGAGGTTATAATGCACTTAAGAGTATATGGTAATACCATATACTAGGGGCTTATAAGGCACTCCAGAATCCAATTAGATATGTACCTAATGTACATGGAAACCATTTTAGAGAGGAAGCAGCTAGGCTGTGGTCCTGATTAGCAGGGCCACAGCCAGACTAATGTCGAAAAACAGTGAAACACCAGCAAAAAGTGGGGGTACTCATGTGAAGCAGATCCTACTCTCCTACAGCCGGCACCTAGGGAAACCTAGCAAACCTATACATTTATGTAAACTAGACACCCTGGGGAATCCAGGATGGGGTGACTTGACTGGCTCTCACCAGGTTCTGTTACCCATAATCCCTTGCAAACCTAAAAATGTATTTTAAAAAACACATTTTCCTCACATTTCTGTGGTGGAAAGTTCTGGAATCTGCGTGGATCCACAAAATTCCACCCACCCCGCGTTCCCCAAAGTCTTCCAAGAACAAAGGTACCTCACTTGGTTGGGTAGGCCTAGTGCCCGCCACAGGAAACAGCCCAAAATGCAAGGTGGACACACCACATTTTCGAATTGAAAAATGACCCTTATAATATTGCATTATTGGGCATGTGCCCTTCAGCAGCTTGGTACGCTGTATTTTTCAGAAAAAGATAGGGCTGAAGGATGGAAGATACCTACATTTATCAGCTGGCATTGGAGAAAGAGACAGAAGGCCTCTTTCAAAAGCAATCTGAACCCAGCTATAGTAAAAGAAATTGTTATAAATGTGTCAGGGGGTAATAAAGGTTTGTGAAAAGGTGATGAAGCACTGCCACATCCCTAGATATAATAGATATACCTCAGTGTGGCACTCAGATTTTCTCCCACATACACTTTATGATGGGATGGCCAGGCAATGAGAGCAGGCAGGGATTGTGAAGGTGTCAGACTTGTTCAATAATCAAGAACAAGTAACTTTTCTGGAGCTTGTTCAAAGGTTTGGCTTAAATAAAAGCTCCTGTTTTAAATATATATAGATACAACATCGTATAAAGACCCGTGCTAAGGGAACTGCTAAAATGAAAGCGGTATCAATGGTGAGAGTAATGAAGCACTCAGATAGCAGAATCAGGGATTTTTATGTGGAGTTGCTACAGAAATTATCAGATGCCATGGAGAAAATCGAGGTAAAATGGGCGGAAAAGCATGTAGATGGGGAGGTAGATTTGGATATGATAATAAAGACTAGGATTAGGGTTTTGCTGTCATCAAATTTGAAAGCGCAACAGTATAACACTCTGTATGATCTTTATTATACACCAGCGATGTTGTTTGGTTGGGGAATGACCCAGACAGATGAATGTCCAAGATGCCAAAGTAGACCGGCAGATAGCATTCATATGTTTTATTCCTGTGGGAAATTGGATGAGCTTAAAACAGGCATAGAGAATTTTGGGTTACAAGTAATCAATATAGCTATACAAATTACTTCAACATTGATGCTTTTAGGTTATGTCAATAGGATGAAATTAGATGTTTCACAGAGAGATTTTCTATTTATAATGGTTGCAGTGGCAAGATTGCTCGTTGCCACGGGATGAAAGGATAAGGAACCCCCTTCGTATCAACAATGGGTGCATAGGATTTTGAATATTGGTCAGCAGGAAATGTCTCTGTATAAATGTAAAGGCTCTGAAGCCAGGCGGAAAGGAATGAAAATATGGAATCCCTTAATGGTTTGGATGAAAAAGATAGCAGAATAAAATACTGTGTAAATATGTGTAAATATGTAAAGATGTAAATAGTATTGTTAAAGCAGATGAATTTAACAATGAGACCATTGCTGCAGATGCTAACAAATCTAAAAATCATTAGATAATGTAAATATGTATGTACCTGATTTCCAATAAAAATAAAAATAAAAAAAAGGACCCTTTTCTTGCAAAGTGCCTAGCTGTAGTTTTTTAACCCTAGCTCTGCCGGCACCTAGGGAAAACTAGCAAACCTATACATTTTTGAAAAGTAGACACCCAGGGGAATCCAGGATGCGGTGACTTGACTGGTTTTCACCAGGTTCTATTACCCAGAATCCCTTGCAAACTTAAGAAATTGACAAAAAAAAAAAATCTTTACATTTCTGTGGTGGAAGGTTCTGGAATCTGCGTGGAGCCGCAAAATTCCACCCACCCCGCGTTCTCCAAAGTCTTCCGAGAAAAATGGTACCTCACTTGTGTGGGTATGCCTAGTGCCCGCGATAGGAAATGGCACAAAACGTAAAGTGGACACACAACATTTTCACAGTGAAAAATGACCCTTTTTTTGCAAAGCGCCTAGCTGTAGTTTTTGAACCATAGCTCTGCCAGCACCTAGGGAAACCTAGCAAACCTATATATTTTTGAAAAGTAGACACACAGGGAAATCCAGGATGGGGTGATTTGACTGGCTATCACCAGATTCTGTTACCCAGAATCCCTTGCAAACCTAAAAAATTGACACATTTTCTTCACATTTATGTAGTAGAAAGTTCTGGAGTCTGCGTGGATCCACAAACGTCCACCCACCCTCGTTCCCCAAATGCTTCAGAGAAAAATGGTGCCTCACTTGTGTGGGTAGGCCTAGTGCCCGCAAAAGGAAACGACGCAAAACGCAACGTGGACACACCACATTTTCACAGCAAAAAATGACCCTTTTTTTGCAAAGTGCCTAGCTGTAGTTTTTTAACCCTAGCTCTGCCAGCACCTAGGGCAACCTAGCAAACTTATACATTTTTAAAAACTAGACTCCCAGGGGAATCCAGGATGGGGTGACTTGACTGGCTCTCATCAGGTTCTGTTACCCAGAATCCCTTGCAAACCTAAACAATTGTCCAAAAAAACTTTTTTTCTCACATTTCTATGTGGGAAAGGTCTGGAATCTGCATGGATCCACAAATTTCCTCCCACGCAGCGTTTCCTCAGGTCTTCCGATAAAAATGGTACCTCACTCGCATGGGTGGGGCAAGGACCCGTGACAGGCAAGGGCCCAAAACCAATTGAGATGATATCGAAATTACCGATCACAAACTAACCTGGTTTTGCAACGGAGGTCCCATGAGTTTTTGGGCCATCTAGAGAAACCTACCAAACCCACACATTTCTGGAACCTAGACACCTGCGGGAGTCCAGCGAGGTATGGCTTGCGTGCATTCCCCAACATTCTCCTACCCAGAATCCCCTACAAACCTCAAATTTCGCTGAAAAAAATCACTTTTTTATCAAATTTCTGTGTGAGAAAGTTCTGGAATCTGCGTGGATCCACAAATTTCCTTCTACCCAGCATTCCCTCAGGTCTTCCAATAAAACTGGTACCTCACTTGTGTGGGTAGGCATAGTGGCTGCAACAGGAAATGGCCCAAATCGTACTGTGGAGACTTCAAAATTACCTATAACAAAACTACCTGGTGTTGGGGGGGCACCTGGGTTTTTGGCCTCGGGCTCGGTGGCCATTTTGGAAAAGTACCAAACCCAAACATTTCTGAAAACTAGACACCCGGGGGAGTCCAATGAGGTATGGCTTGCGTGGATCCCCCAATGCTTTCCTACCCACAATGCTATTCAAACCTCAAATTTAGCTGAAAAAAACACATTCTCCACATATTTGTGCGTGGATTCACCGTGCCAGCACAGATGTCCTACCCCACAGCATTCCCCTGAGTCTCCCGGGTAAAATGATACCTCAGTTGTGTGGGTGGGGCAAGGGCCTGTGACTGGCAAGAGCCCAAAACATAGGGAATAAGGGTATAGCACAGGGAATTCTAAGCGCTACATTTTTATAAAAATACGTTTTTAGCCAATTCTGCATTGTACCCCCACACAAGTGAGGTATCATTTTACTCGGGACACTAAGGAGAACGCTGTGGGGTAGGACATTTGTGCCCCCATGGTGATTCCATGAATAAATATGTGGAAAATGTGTTTTTTTAGGCTAAATTTGAGGTTTACATGGCATTCTGGGTAGGAAAACATTGGGGGATCCACGCAAGCCATGCCTCATTAGAGTCCCCGGGGTGTCTAGTTTTCAGAAATGCTTTGGTTTGGTACTTTTTCAAGATGGCCGCTGAGCCGGGGCCAAGACCCCAGGTGCCCTCCCCAAAACCAGGTAGCTTTGTTATAGGTAATTTTGAAGTCTCCACAGTACGATTTGGGTCATTTCCTGTCGCAGCCACTATGCCTACCCACGCAAGTGAGGTACCATTTTTATCGGGAGACATGGGGGAATGCTGGGTAGGAAGAAATTTGTGAATCCACGCAGATTGCAGAACTTTCCCACACAGAAATTTGAGAAAAAGTGATTTTTTTCAGCGAAATTTGAGGTTTGCAGGGGATTCTGGGTAGGAGAATGTTGAGGGACTGTTGGAAGGCGGACCCCGAGGAGTCGGCGAGACCACCAAGGGGGGCCCTCACACTGTATGAAGTAGCCGAGCGCTGCCGAGAAGTCTCCTGAGAGATCCTTCTCCTATCACGTACTAGCACAGTAACACCACCACACAGGACTCAAGGAGGTTGTCTCAAGACAAGCAATTCTTTATCAGCAATAAAAAGGTTACGAGGTCAATATTTACACGAAGGGATCGAGGGATCCACCAAAAGTCTCAGTGTCTCTTTGGAAGGGTAGGGGTAGCGGGACAGTCCTCGGCAGGAGTGCGGTACGAGGGTACCTGGGGCCCAGTTCTTATTCTCAAGCTGGAGGACCTCCGGATCTCGGAGGGGTCGAGCCGCGACGGCGTCAGCAGGGCTCTGGCGGACAGTTCGTGGAGAGCCGCGATCCAATCAGCAGGGCTCTCAAGATGGTTTCTGCTGAGCTCGAGCCGCGACGTCGTCAGCAGGGCTCCGAGGGAGGTTTCAGCGAGGTTGGGCCGCGACAGCGTCAGCAGGGCTCCGATGTTCCAGGTGGCTTCAAAGTGTTCACAAGAAGGAGCCGCGACGCAGTCAGCAGGGCTCGTGATGGTTCCGACAAGAGTTCTTCTCCGTAGGGTCAGCCGCGATTCAATCAGCAGGGCTCTCGACTCCGGGATACAACTGCCGATCTGTGGCGGGGTCGCCCCAGATATAGGTCTGGATCTCTTTGATGTCCGGACCCAGGCGCCCGGTGGGGGCGGAGAGGCCGGGTGGAGGTGGCCAGACGCCCAGCAGGAGAGGCGCCAGGCCCAAGGGAGTTGCAGGGCGATCACACCTCAAGAGGGGAGGACAGTTGGGGGTCCCATCGATACTGTCCTCCGCCGGGGGCGATGAATGGTTCCTGCGGCACCCCCTGGCCAGTTCGTGGTGCCTCGATGTCAGGGCTTCGCTGGGGTCGATGCCGGGTTGAGCGGGGTCGCGCTGGCTGGTGCACAGAGTCACGTGGGTGCCAACAAGATGGCGGAGCCACGAGGGGTATGCGACCTCGTGCCGCTCAGGAGGAAGGGCCTCGGTGCAGTTCAGAAGGGTGGCCCGTGAAGGACGGGGCGGGGAACGGGCACAATCCACGGGGGTAAGGACCATGCCACGAGGCCGGGTCCAACAGGCGTCCCCCCCAGCCGAAGGCATGGAGAGTCACCCATCTCCTTGGGGATTCTCCTCGTCAAGGCGGAAGAAGCGGGACAGGCCGTCGGCGTTGGCGTGGTCATTGCCGGGCCGGTGTTCAACGTCAAAGTCCATCCCTTGTAGCGAGATGGACCACCGCAGCAGCTTGGGGTTCTCGCCCCGCATTTGCATTAACCACCGCAGGGGCCGGTGGTCGGTCTGGACCCGGAAGTGGGTACCGAAGAGGTAGGGCCGGAGTTTCTTAAGGGCCCACACCACAGCGAAGGCCTCGCGCTCGATGGTGCTCCATCGTTGCTCCTGGGGCAGTAGCCGTCGGCTGATGAAGGCCACTGGTCGGTCGAGCCCCTTTTCATCGGCCTGGGACAGGACGGCCCCGATCCCATACTCGGAGGCGTCCGTCTGCACCACGAACTCCTCATTGTAGTCAGGGGCCTGTAGCACCGGGGCAGTACACATTGCGGTCTTTAGGGTGTCGAAGGCTGCTTGGCAGCAGGGTGTCCAGTGCACCTTCTTGGGCTGCTTTTTGGACGTTAGCTCTGTGAGGGGGCCAACAATGCTCCCATAGTCCCGGATAAACCGCCGGTAGTATCCGGTGAGACCCAGGAAGGCCCGGACAGCGGTCTGGGTAGTGGGGGGTTCCCAGGCCTGGATGGCATCTATTTTCGGTTGGAGAGGGGCCACCTGCCCGCTCCCCACTTGATGGCCCAGATAGGTCACGGATCCGTGGCCGATCTGGCATTTGCTGGCCTTGATTGTGAGCCCGGCCCGCTGGAGGGCGGCCAGGACGGCTTTAATGTGAAGGAGGTGCTCTGCCCAGTGGTTGCTGTACACGGCAATGTCATCTAGGTAGGCCGCGCTGAAGGCCTCAAGCCCGGCCAAAACCTTGTTCACCAGTCTTTGAAAAGTGGCCGGGGCGTTCTTCATTCCGAAGGGCATCACCCGAAAGTGGTAATGCCCATCCGGGGTCGAAAAGGCGGATCTTTCTTGAGCGCCGGGGGTGAGCTGGATCTGCCAGTACCCGGCGGTGAGGTCCAGCGTGCTCAAGTAGCGAGCGGCCCCTAAGCGGTCAATGAGTTCATCGGCCCTGGGTATAGGGTGGGCGTCCGTCTTGGTCACTGCATTCAGGGCCCGGTAGTCCACGCAGAATCGCAACTCCGGGGGGTGGCCGGGAGCTGCGGCCTTTGGCACCAGGACGACAGGACTGGCCCACGGGCTGTCGGAGGGTTCGATGACCCCCAGGGCCAGCATCTTCGTTACTTCGGCCTGGATGCATGCCCGCACTCGGTCGGGTACCCGGTAGGCTCTGTGTCGCACGGGGGGGCTCTCCCCGGTGTCGACGTCGTGGACGCACCAGTGGGTCACCCCCGGGGTGAGGGAGAAGAGGGCTGCGTAGTCCTGCAGCAGTTGCTGGCAGTCGTTGCGCTGTTCCGGAGTCAGGGAAGAGGCGAGTTGGACACCCTCGATGGTTCCATCATGGACGTTGGACTGCAAGAGGTCGGGCAGGGGGTCGGAGTCGTCCTCGCCCCCCTCGTCGGTCGCCAGTAGCAGGCTCAGTTCGGTCCGGGCAAAGTGGGGTTTTAGCCTGTTAGCATGTAGGACCCGGAGGGGGTTCCGGGGGGACTCCAGGTCGACCAGGTAGGTGACGGGACTTTTCTTCTCCACTACCTTGAAGGGCCCGGTCCACTTGTCCTGGAGGGCGCCGGGTTCAACCGGGGCCATGACCCATACCTTCTGACCTGGCTCGAATTCTATGGTAGAGGAGTTCCGATCGTACCACCGCTTCATGTCCTCCTGGCTGGCCTCGAGGTTGGCTTCGGCCAGGGCTCGGAACTTGCGGGTCTGGTTTCGGAGGGTCAGGAGGTATCGGTAGACGTCAGGAGGGGTGCCTTGGGGCTTCGTCTCCCAGCTCTCTTTGACCAGGCTGAGCGGTCCGCGGACCGGGTGTCCGTACAATAGTTCAAACGGGCTGAACCCCAGGGACTTCTGCGGGACCTCCCGATAGGCAAACAGGAGGCACGGCAGCAGGACATCCCATCTCCGCCTGAGGGGCTCTTCTAGGCCCTGGATCATTCCCTTTAATGTTCTGTTGAACCGCTCAACCAGTCCGTTCCCCTGAGGGTGATAGGGGGTCGTGAACTTGTATGTGACCCCGCACTGCTGCCACAGGGACCGCATGTATCTGGAAATAAAGTTCGTGCCTCTGTCGCTCACCACTTCGCGGGGAAATCCCACTCGGGAGAAGATCCCCATTAGGGCCCGGCCTACCACGGGGGCCGTTACAGTTCTTAGCGGGACCGCCTCCGGGTACCTGGTGGCGTGGTCCACGAGGACCAGGATGAAGCGGTGGCCCAGGGCGGTCTGGGGGTCCAGGGGCCCCACGATATCGATCCCGACCCGTTCGAACGGGGTGCTGACGGCTGGAAAGGGTTGGAGGGGGGCCTTGACCCGACCCCCCGTCTTCCCGCTGGCTTGGCAGGTCTGGCAGGACCGGCAGTGGTTGTCCACGTCCCTCCGCATCCGAGGCCAGTAGAAGTGGGTCACCAAACGGCTGTACGTTTTGTCTTGCCCCAAGTGTCCGGCGAGGGGCACATCATGTGCCAGGTTGAGCAGGAACTCCCGGAAGCGGAGGGGGACCACCAACACTCGGCTGGCCCCGCGTTCTGCCCCTTTCTGCTCACTGTATAGCAGGCCCTCGGCCCAGTAGACCCAGTGGGTGCCAGTCTGGTCCCCGTTGGTTTGGGCGGACGCTTGTTGGCGGACCCCTTCGAGAGTGGGGCAGGACTGCTGCTCTTGTTGGAATTGCTCCCGGGTGGGGCCCCCTTCGTGTCGCCATTGTGTCAGCTCTGGTAGGGCGCACGGGGAAGCCATCTCTTCGGGGGAGGATTCACTAGGTCCAGGGTCGGTGTCCGCCTCCCCCTCGCTGCTGGCGGGAGGTGGTGCGAGCCCCTCGGGCTGGACGGCCCCGGAGGCCGAGGATGAGCGGGGGGCCCGGGCGGTCATGGACCGGGTGATGGCACAGGCCCAGTCAGATAGTCCCAGCATTCGGAGGTGCTCTCGTCGTTCTACTTGAGCCCAGGGGGAACTCTCCAAGTCGTTCCCCAGGAGGCAGTCGACGGGGGCGTCGTCGCGTACCGTCACCTTCAGCAGGCCTGTCACCCCTCCCCACTCGAAGGGGACCAGGGCCATCTGGCACAGGCTTTCGCTGTTGTCGGCCGTCCGGACGGGACACAGCACATTCGGTAGGATCTGTTCGGGGGTCACCAGGTGGCAGCGGACAGCGGTGACACTGGCGCCGGTGTCACGAAGGGCTTCGGCCCGTTGTCCATTGACCGTGACCTGCTGCCGGTACTTCTGGGTGTTGCTTGGGATGGGGGTGCAGGGTACCATTTCTCGGCTACCCAGGCAGACCAGGGACATGGCTGCCGGCTCCCATTCAGTGGTCCCTCGGTCGAGGGTCTCCTCTTCCTCTTCTCCTTCTCCCAGGGCGGCAGCCGCCAGATGTCGGGGCGGGGGCCCGCCGGCCCCGTTTCTTCGGTTCAGGGGGCAGACCGGATCGCTGGCATAGTGTCCGGTTTGTTGGCAGCCGTAGCACGTTACTGGTGGCCGTGGTCCGGATCTGACCGGGGGCGCTCCCCTTCGGGCTAGGCTCGGGGAGAGTTGTTGCTGCTGTGGCCCTCGAGGGGGACTCCTGGGGGCCCCGGCGGGAGGGTCTCGGTTCCTGTTCGGCCCTCCCCCTCCACCGCGTTGGCGGGGTGGTCCGGTGGGGTTCCTCTGGTACTCCCCTATTGAGTTCCGGGGGACCCGGGAGTTGACCCATCGATCGGCCTCGACGGCGAGTTTTCGCGGGTCGGTCCTTTTGCTGTCGAGGAGGTGCTGTCTCAGTTCCACGAAGCAATTGTTGGAGAGATGTTCCCACACGATGAGGTCGACCAGCTGCCCGTAGGTGGTTACTTTGCTACCTCTGATCCACCCTTCTAGGGCCCGACTGAAAAAGTCCACATATTCCACCCAGGTGGTGCCCGGGATTTTCTTGCAGTCTCTGAACCGCTGGCGGTACATTTCTGCGGTTAGCCCGTAGCGGTTGAGCAGAGCCTCCTTCATGTGATCGTAGGAGGTCATCACCTCCTCCGGCAGCTGGAGCAGTGTGTCTCGACCCTCACTCAGGAACCGCCCCCACAGGCCCGCGCCCCAGTCTTTTCGGGGCACCCGATGAGAGGTCATGGCCACCTCGTAGGCCTTGAACCATTGTTGGATGTCGTCTTTCTTGTAGTACTCCTTGACGACCTCATTCGGGATATGTACCTTGGTCTCGGCAGGCGGTAGAGTGTCTCTAGTACTGGGGGCGTTGGTCCCTCCGTTCTTGGCCTTGATTTCGAGCTCCTTGAGACTGCGCTCGTGCTCAAGGGTCAGTTTCTTTTCCTCCAACTCCCGGTGTCGCCTCTTCTCCTCTATCTCCTCTTGAAGCCGTAGCTGTTCTAGGGCCAGTTTCTTTTCCGCCAGCTGGAGTTCGCCGTCCAGCCGCAGTCGTGCGAGCTCTAGCTCGTGGTTCCGGACCTTCTCCCGCTCTCGTATTTCTTCTTCGGAGAGGCCGGTTTCTAGGCTCTTTCTTCCTCCGGTTGCCGGAGTCCGTGCGGTTGATGAGGTCTCAGTCAGGGGTGAGGGACCTTCTTCCTGGGAGGGGCCTGCCCCGGCCT
Source organism: Triturus cristatus (assembly GCF_964204655.1). Classification (NCBI taxonomy): domain Eukaryota; kingdom Metazoa; phylum Chordata; class Amphibia; order Caudata; family Salamandridae; genus Triturus; species Triturus cristatus. The sequence goes on from NC_140594.1 coordinate 684,078,461, forward strand.
CCAGCCATGTCCTCAGAGCTTTCTGCATGTCCTCTTTGGTACTTAGGCCGGTGGTTGCAATGCCTTTGTCTTTGCAGAACTGTTTTAACTCTTTGTGCGTATATTCTTCCAGCCGTTCGGGCTGGAACTCCATTGTCGCGTTGTTTTCCTGGCTGCTCATCATTACTGTTCGTTTGGATGGGTAGCTAGTGGGTACTGGCTGGTACGTACTGCGTTCGGCTCGCATCCCGTCGCTGGCCACCAAATGTTGGAAGGCGGACCCCGAGGAGTCGGCGAGACCACCAAGGGGGGCCCTCACACTGTATGAAGTAGCCGAGCGCTGCCGAGAAGTCTCCTGAGAGATCCTTCTCCTATCACGTACTAGCACGGTAACACCACCACACAGGACTCAAGGAGGTTGTCTCAAGACAAGCAATTCTTTATCAGCAATAAAAAGGTTACGAGGTCAATATTTACACGAAGGGATCGAGGGATCCACCAAAAGTCTCAGTGTCTCTTTGGAAGGGTAGGGGTAGCGGGACAGTCCTCGGCAGGAGTGCGGTACGAGGGTACCTGGGGCCCAGTTCTTATTCTCAAGCTGGAGGACCTCCGGATCTCGGAGGGGTCGAGCCGCGACGGCGTCAGCAGGGCTCTGGCGGACAGTTCGTGGAGAGCCGCGATCCAATCAGCAGGGCTCTCAAGATGGTTTCTGCTCAGCTCGAGCCGCGACGTCGTCAGCAGGGCTCCGAGGGAGGTTTCAGCGAGGTTGGGCCGCGACAGCGTCAGCAGGGCTCCGATGTTCCAGGTGGCTTCAAAGTGTTCACAAGAAGGAGCCGCGACGCAGTCAGCAGGGCTCGTGATGGTTCCGACAAGAGTTCTTCTCCGTAGGGTCAGTCGCGATTCAATCAGCAGGGCTCTCGACTCCGGGATACAACTGCCGATCTGTGGCGGGGTCGCCCCAGATATAGGTCTGGAGCTCTTTGATGTCCGGACCCAGGCGCCCGGTGGGGGTGGAGAGGCCGGGTGGAGGTGGCCAGACGCCCAGCAGGAGAGGCGCCAGGCCCAAGGGAGTTGCAGGGCGATCACACCTCGAGAGGGGAGGACAGTTGGGGGTCCCATCGATACTGTCCTCCGCCGGGGGCGATGAATGGTTCCTGCGGCACCCCCTGGCCAGTTCGTGGTGCCTCGATGTCAGGGCTTCGCTGGGGTCGAGGCCGGGTTGAGCGGGGTCGCGCTGGCTGGTGCACAGAGTCACGTGGGTGCCAACAAGAAGGCGGAGCCACGAGGGGTATGCGACCTCGTGCCGCTCAGGAGGAAGGGCCTCGGTGCAGTTCAGAAGGGTGGCCCGTGAAGGCCGGGGCGGGGAACGGGCACAATCCACGGGGGTAAGGACCATGCCACGAGGCCGGGTCCAACAGGGACCCATGCAAGCCATTCCTCGCTGGACTCCCCCCGGGTGTCTAGGTTCCAGAAACGTGTGGGTTTGGTAGGTTTCCCTAGATGGCCGCCGAGCCCCGAGCCAAAAACTCATGGGACCCCTCTTGCAAAACCAGGTTGGTTTGTGATAGGTAATTTCGATGTCGCCTCATTAGGTGTTGGACCCTTGCCTGCCGCGAGTCCTTGACCCACCTACGCAAGTGAGGTACCATTTGTCTCGGGAGACCTGGGGGAACGCAGGGTGGGAGGAAATTTGTGGATCCACGCAGATTCCAGAACTTTCCCACACAGAAATTTGAGACAAAAGTAATTTTTTCAGCGAAATTTGAGGTTTGCAGGGGATTCTGGGTAGGGGAATGTTGGGGGACCCACGCAAGCCATACCTCGCTAGACTCCCCTGGGTGTCTAGTTTCCCGAAATTTGTGGGTTTGGTAGGTTTCCCTAGATAGCCGCCGATCCCCGGCCCAAAAACTCATGGGACCCCCCTTGCAAAACCAGATTGGTTTGTGATAGGTCATTTTGATGTCGCCTCGATAGGTAATTTTGATTTCGCCTCAATAGGTTTTGGGCCTTTGCCTGTCGCGGGTCCTTGACCCTCCCACGTGAGTGAGGTACCATTTTTATTGGAAGATCTGGGGGAATGCTGGGTGGGAGGATATTTGTGGATCCATTCAGATTCCAGAACTTTCCCACACAGAAATTTGAGAAAAAAGTATTTTTTTCAGCGAAATCTGAGGTTTGCAGGGGATTCTTTTGTAGGAGAATGATGGGGAAACCACACAAGCCATACCTCACTAGACTCCCCCGGGTGTCTTGTTTCCAGAAATATGTTGGTTTGGTATGTTTTCCTAGATGGCCGCCGAGCCCTGGGCCAAAAACTCATGGTACCCCCTTGCAAAACCAGGTTGGTTTGTGATAGGTAATTTTGATGTCGCCTCAATAGGTTTTGGGCCCTTCCCTGCCGCGGGTACTTGGCCCACCCACACAAGTGAGGTACCATTTCTATCGGGATACTTGGAGAAATGCTGGGTGGTTGGAAATCTGTTGTTACTTTCTGTACCGTGAAAATTTGGGCACAATAATGCACGGAAAATGTGACAGTCACAGTTTGAGGTTTGCAAGACATTGTGGGGAAGATAACTTGTTGAGATCCACAAGAGAGACATCACCATGTACTCCCATGGGTGTTTAGTTTACAACAATATCTACAGTTGGTAGGTTTTTCTTAGATGAAATGTACACCTTGGCAGAGAGACAAAAAAGACAATGATTACTACACAGCCATCTATTCCTCAAGCACACACACATACTGGTTGGATTTGGCACGAGGGCGAGTGATGGTTCAGTATATAAAATGTTATTAACAAGCGATTTCACAAAAATGAAATGCACTGTCAATAATTGAAAGGGCAAAAAACTGAACCAGTGACTGGCAACTCGTGAGCTGTAAAGCCACGACAAGGCACCAACTGCTTTACAGGCCATTCACACACCTTTCATACGTGATGCACACAAGACCATTCACACCACCAGGCACAAAACAACACATTGCAACATTCACCAAAAGGTACAAGGTACACCCTGCTTGACAAAAACAGAAAAGACAAATATTTCTGCACAACCACCTATTCCTAAAGCACACATACACACTGGTTCGATTTGGCACGAGGATGAGTGATGGTTCAGTAAATACAGTTGTAATAACCAGAGATTTCACAAAAATTAAATGCACTATTAATAATTGAAAGGGCGAGAAACTGAACCATTGACTCACAGCTTTTGAGCTGTAAGGCCACAACAAGGCACCAACCTCTTTACAGGCCATAAACACACCTTTCATACATGTGACACATACAAAACCATTCACACCGCCAGCCGCGGGCCCAGCACATTACAACATTCAAACCAGCAGACAGCGCCATGCAAGGGCCCATCACTTCTACACGCCCACATTCCTGACACAGCAACCACACCAGCCCACGGATTGCGTGGAGTGGCGTTTAGCTAGCAGTGTGTGTAGTGACCAGCAGCAACTCACTACTCACACACCACCAGCCAAGCACCAGTCCACCCACACCGCAAGCCAAGCGCAAGTCCACCCATACCGCCAGCCAAGCACCAGTCCACGCACACCGCCAGCCAAGCACCAGTTCACGCTCTCCGCCAGCCGAGCACGAGTTCACGCACACCGCTAACACCGCCAGCCAAGCGCCAATCCACGCACACCGCCAGCCAAGCGCCAGTTCACGCACACCGCCAGCCAAGCGCCAATCCATGCACACTGCCAGACAAGCGCCAGTCCACGCACACCACCAGCCAAGCATCAGTCCAGGCACACCGCCCGCCAAGCGTCAGTCCAGGCACACCGCCAGCCAAGTGCCAGTCCATGCACATCGCCAGCCAAGCGCCAGTCCACGCACACCACCAGCCAAGTACAAGTCCATGCACACAGCGCCATCACATTTAGGATTTTTTTATACAAAAAAGAAAACACAAACAAATTGCAAATAGATACAAATCTTCTAATCTGAAACTAAATACATTGCGCAAATGCCAACCTTGAAACTGAACAAAAAATATAAAACAAACAGTTCACTTTACCACTCATGGATGCTCCCAAAAAATATTTTGCGTGTGGTACATTCTAAAACAAGCAGGCACACACAGCCGAGGGTTAGAAGGACACTCAGGGCAGTACATGCGAGTCTCCTTCCGCGTACCTCTTCGCCAACAGACTCTACATCTCCTACTGGGAAAGTCTTTTGAGGGTGTGGGAGGAATGTGATCAGGACAAAGGCGATCTTTCAATCTAGCCACATCCTCCACCACTCCAACTCTAGGAACACTTGCCTGTTCCACTAAAACAAGGCTGCCTATTACAGACTCCTGAAACTTAGCAAAAGTCATCTTTGACTCAGGACAAGAATCCTTGAATACAACGAAAGCATTAAAGGTTGCCATGTGGAAAATATGGCTCGCCAACTTCTTATACCAAATGTAAGCCTTACGACGAGCAGTGTAAGGTTCCAACCTCTGATCTACTCTATCAACACCATCCATGTGCCTATTATAGTCTAAAATGCACACAGGTGTACGTGCTTCAGCAACCTGACCCCAAACAGTCACAGGTGAAATGCTTTCATCATGGATGGTAGTCAGCTTGTAGACATCTCTCCTGTCTGAAAACTTCACAGCTAGAAGTTCCTTATAATGCAACGCGCTGCACTGTCCCCGCACAAGCTTTTTACAAACATGTTCTTTTGGGAAACCTTTACGGTTAGAGCGGATTGTGCCACAAGCAACAGTGTCCACTTTGGCCAATTCCCTGAACAACCGCACACCAGTGTGAAAGTTATCTACATATAAATGGTGGCCTTTGTTAAAAAGTCCTCTACCAAGTTCCTACACTATTTTCTCAGTCACTCCAAAAGTGGATGGACAACCAGGGGGGTTAATCCTGGATTCCTTACCGGTTTATGCCCTGAAATTAGAGATATATCCAGTCCTACTGTCACACAGCATATACAGCTTATTTCCATAGCGTGCCGTCTTACTAGGAATGTATTGCCTAAAAACCAAGCGGCCCTTGAACAAGACCAAAGACTCATCCACTGCTATTTTTTTCCCTGGAGCATAGAGCTCAGAAAATTGGTCAACAAAGTGATCAATGACAGGCCGAATCTTAAAAAGACGGTCACAATGAGGGTGATCTTGTGCCAGTGCTAAACCATTATCGACAAAATGCAGCATCCGAGGCAGGATCAAATACCTATCATGACTCATGCCTGCCGGAAATATAGCCGTTGCCATCAAGGAAATTGTAGACCAATATGAAGACATTGATGGCTTCCTTAGCAAGCCCATCAAAAAAGTTAAACCCAAGAACTTCCTAATCTCTTCCAGACTTGTGGGAGTCCACCGGGTAGCTCCTGAGTGGGGTCTAAGGCTGGCACTGTTGTCCCTCAAAAACTGAGAAATTCTCTATTCACTCTACACCCTGGCACACCAGTAAAGTCTGGCAATGCCGGCTGCACCATGCCTGGGCAACCCAGAGGTCATCATTTCCAACTGGAAGCCTTGCAGCCCCAGGCTGCAGCCCAGATTCCTCTTGCTGCACTATCGGCACATCAATGTCCTCCTCTAAAACAGGCACTTCATCCGCACTAAGAGTAGCTTCATCCACACTGAGAGTAGCTTCATCATCCGATGATTCCATGTGGAGAGAAAACTCACTGCTTGAATCTTCCCCTCCCTCCACTGCCTCAGATGCAGAGTCAGTGTCTGAACCACGGTCAGAGGAAGACTCAAAAAGCATACCAACAACCTGCTGAGCAGTAATCCTGCGGCTAGCCATTATCCTTACTAAGAAAGGAGACTGCACAAACAAGTCAAGTAAAAAAATGTGTGCATTTATCACAAAGATCTATATACTCGAAAACTATACGATTCACTTGCAAGAGACAGCTCCACTCACCAGCACCTACATTGCAGAGAGATAGCAAAAAACAACGATATCCCACTAGAAAGAAAAAAACAAAACCAATTACTCACAAGACAACAAAGTACACATTGAGCACAAATGCAAAAAGTTTTTGACACTCAAAAAACAGAAGCCAACATACTGCTATTATTACACCATTTGCAAAAAACACATTCATGCAGAGAAATGAAAAACATTTACATTGTACAAAAAAAGTCTCTTACCAAACACATGCAACTACACAAACAGCAGAACCAACGAAACCGCAACCTGGAACATTCTAAAGTGCAAAAGCCTTGAGCTAAAACAAAAAAGGAGAAATAAAGCATTACAATTGCAATTCACAAGAAATACAACAATTAACATTATAACACGCTATGTCACTACCCAAATGGACAATCTGCCAGATGGGCTTTCAAATAGGGCTGAGAAAAATGGGGGTTGATCTTGCCCAAGGGATCGGGTGAGGTGGTCTGCTAGGCCGATCTGTCCACCAGGTGGGGCAGAAAACAGCAGACTGAAATGTGCCCCCCTTGCTAAAAAATAAATCCCTGGTGCCTAGTAGGGCTTTCTGCCTCCGCCTCCCGCCTAGGGCAGAAAGGCCAAGAAGCGGCAGACACACAAAACAAAATCCCTGGTGCCTAGTGGATTTTCTGCCCCCCCTTCGTGGCAAAAAAGCCATCAAAACAGGCCGATCGGGGGGCAGAATACACACATAAAAAATCTGCTCCCAGGAAGCGACCCTTGCCCAAGGGGTCGCTTCCATTTTAATTTTAAAGAAGTCCCTGTTGTCTAGTGGGGTTTTCTGCATCCCCCCCCCCCCCCCCGGGACAGAAAGGCACCAAAAAAGGGCTGATCTGCAAAATACACACACTAAAAAACATCTGCCTCCTGGAAGTGACCCTTGCCCAAGGGGTCGCTTCCATTATAATTTTAAATAACTCCCAGGTGTCTAGTGGGGTTTTCTGCCCACCCCCCCCCCCGGGGGCAGAAAGGCCAAATAAACGGCCCGATCTGCCCCTGGGGGGGCAGAATACACATTTAAAAAAAATGTCCCTGTAAGCGACCCTTGCCCAAGGGGTCGCTTCCAATTTATTTATTTTTAAATCCCTGGCTCTAGTGGGCTTTTCTGCCCCCTTGGGGCCAGCAATGCCAAAAAATGCAGGCCCAGTGGGGGCAGAAAAGTCTTTAAAATGATTTAGGCCCAGAAGGAAGCGACCCTTGCCCAAAGGGGTCGCTTCCATTTAAAATTTAAAACACTCCCTGGTGTCTAGTGGGGTTTTCTGCGGGGGCAGAAAGGCCAAATAAACAAACCAATCTGCCACCAGGCGGGGCATAATATACTTTTTAAAAAAATATGCAAGGGGTTGCTTCATTTCCAGAAAAAAAACATCCCTGGTGTCTAGTGGAGGCATTCCTGCTGCACGATTGCGACGCTGTGCGTGATCGTGCAGCAGGAATGCCCTGCATTGAGACATCAGGGGAAAGGAAACTCTCTTTCCTCTCCCTGATGCCTCAATGTGACCGGATCTGCCCCCCCAGCCCCACCGGAGCCCAAAACTCAGGTCTTAATCCAATGGACGCCTGGAAACAAAAGGTTTTCAGGCATCCAGCGCTTCCTGATGACGTTGGCGTGCGCTGTGCCCACTGACGTCACAGGATCGCCGAGGGGGGTCAGGATGGCAGTTGAAGCTCTTCCGCTGCCATCCCCCTTTGTGGCAAGATGTTGGGCTGCCCATGGGGGGAGCGCCAGCGCTTACCCCATGGGTGGGTGCCATGATGGAGCGGATCCCGTAATGAGCACTGAAGGGGTTAAGGAGCACTCTCACACTTCATTAAGGGATGTCAAGACTGGGAGTGCACAACCTGGTGGTCTAAAAGACACCTATCTCGAGTCTAAGACTGAGGCAGGGTTCAAGGATTACCTGGATAAGGTACAGCCTAATCAAAGAAGGCAGGTATAGATTTTGTTCAGACTAGGGATATTTCAAATGAGGTCATATCTTGTGAAGTTAAATGGTTAAGAGAGGAGGACTCTCTTTGTAACTGCTCCGTGGGGGGAGGAGGAGGATAAAATAATCCACTTGTTTCTGTTTTGTTCAAAATATTCTTCCATTCAATCCAGGTGGATACAGTCTCTTTTTTAACTATTTGGGATTTGCAGCATTATAGATGTGACTGAACTATGCTATAGGATAGATATGTAGGATATCTTTAATCACATGTCAGCCTTTTTTTAGGGGTCTTGGCTGGTTGTCAAGCAATTGAAAGAAGCATTAAAAAACACACACCTGATAGTGCTTACAGTTTCATATGAAATTGTATGCAGCACAGCCAGTCATGATACATGTATGTAACACTGCATGGAATTGCACGCATCGGCTTAATATCAATAAAAACAAACTAACTGTGATTAATCATTCTGTGAGCAAAATTTAGCATTCCTATTTTGCACCTTGCAGGAGCATTAATTGTACTTTAAACTAGTCTGACGTTTACCGTCCTAATAAACTGGTATTTGTGAAGCGCAAACTAATCACCCCTATGGGTCTGAAGGCGCTGGGGCTGTTGGGAAGATTAAGCGAGCCATTGCCCAGAGTCACATGGTGCTGAGCTGAACTGCCACCGGCGATCGAACCGTGAGCCCCATGCTCCAGAGTCAGCCGCCCTGGCTGCTGTGCCACACCTCTCCCTCAGCACCTAGGCACCTTTTAACTGTTAGCCCTGTATGTTTAGCGCTGAACTAGTTGATGGACAGTATGCAGACCTAAGTCTGATGTTTTTTACACTAGGCACTTTATTCCTGTTTCCATTTTATATTAAGCGGCCCCCCAGTTGGGGATGTATTCAGAGTCAAATTGCAAAGAAAACAATTCATGGGCCGGGGTGCCCCCAAAATCCTGAATACTGGGCTGTATTAGTATTGCTCAATAATGACTGTAGTAGTGACGATTTGTTTTAGGCTGTGAAATATCTGTCCCTCTTTATACCCTAGCTCGAAGTAGTTTGCTGTTTAGCAAAATATAGCTAGTTCTTAATTCATTTATTTATTATTTTCCTCTGTTTAATTGTCTGAATGAGCTATTTGATGTTATGTATTTTATTTAAGGAATGTTTCGATTTTACCTTCATTGTTGTACGTGAACTTTATGCACATCACTTTTCTGAAGTTGTGAAATATCTTTTTATAGGTCCCGTTATGAAGGATTACTTTACTTGATAAAAAAATGTTTGTAAGGCTTTTTGTGCTGATACAATAACATTAAATTGAATAGAAGGCTAAGGCAACAGTTTTCAGGCTACACAATGTGGTTTCAATCTGGTTTAAATGGGTTTAGCTACATTAGAGGAGTGATGGAGTTTGACAATTTATGCACAATCATCTCCACAAATGGCACATGGCTCAAACTTATAGATAGAAGCAAACTGAGAGCCTCTACGTGCCTTAGAGAATGAAGAGATTTAACCTCTTACATGACGACTCTTCAATCCTGTCTATTATGAGAACATAAGAAGCAAATGTTTCCCCGTACCTCCTTCACAGTGCAGGGCTATGGCACGCAAACTTAGCTGGGCCCTATAGGGTTGAAGTTTTTGAGATTAAGGGCCAGATTTAAGTTTTGGCGGACAGAGTAGTCACCATTGGACTGGGGGACGACTTCATGTGTGCCAGGCCGAGACTACTCCGCCCACAACATTTATAAATGGCAGTCGCGGCTCCTGGAGGGAGTGCTGTGGGGCGGTGGGGTGGGACAGGCCAGGGGAGGGGCAGGGTGTTGGGTAGTAAACCTCGGCAAATGGCCGAACAGAGTTAAGTACATGAATAAATAAAAACAAATTATATTGCGTGCGCTGCAACGCCATTTGCATTTCAGCGCACGCAATGTAATTTGTTTTATTTATTTATTTATTTATTTACTTAAACCGGTCGGTGGTATGCCGGAGTTTACTACCCCTCACCCTGCCCCTCCCCCGCCTCGCCGCCCTGCAACACTCCCTCCAGGAGTCGCGACTGATAAGTGGCCGTCTAGCAGTCGGTCATTTATAAAGGCGTCATAGCGATTCTTGTTAATGCATTTTACTGTGTGTTACAGGGCTGCGTGGGAAGGAAACAACCCTGTAACAAGCAACAATATTTTTTTTCTTTTCAAATCGAAAATCACAAAATGGGATTTTTATTTTGTGAAGGAAAAAGTGATGCTCCCCTCACCTTGGGAGGCTTCTCCCATGTTGGGGGAAGCATTAAAATGTTTTTACTTTCCTTACTGACAGGTTTTACCTGCTGGTAAGAAACAGTACAAAATTACTACCTTTCAGCCCATCCAAATTGGGTGGGCAGACATGTGGACATTTCTTTGTTGGCCTTTGCTCCCAGGGACATCGGAGGGGTTAATCACAACAGAGACAGAGTAGTCTCCGCCGTTATTAGCCTGAAGGTTCGTCTGCATCTAAATGTGGTAGTCGGACTTCATTCTTGGTGGTAAGGATACTCCGTCACCATTGCGACAGACTACCCTCACTGCCGAGAATTGAATCGGGACCCAAGTCTTGGCAAATTTACTGGGTGCACTGCCTGGAACCCCTTCCGTACTGTAAATACTGAGTTGAGTATGCTAATTATGACTTACAGGGCTGAATATTAATATATTATTTTCTCAATAAAGAAACTGTACGACCCACTGAGAAACTGTTCCACTATGTTTTGCATCAAACAAGGACCAACACATTGAACTGAAAAGTGGGTTCTGGGCATTGTGCTGAGGAGCCTGGCCGTATCTCCGTAAAGCTCCACCGCTCTCCTAGGCCCTGGGCCACAGAAACACAACATGAGGGCAAGTAATTACTTGTAAAGAGGGGAGAGTGGTGGTAATCCAACCCTCTAATGAACTGCTCAATGCAATGGAAATTAATACAATTGCTTCTTGAACTGCAAGTCTATTAATACAAGTCCGAGTACTTGCAGACCCAGAGATACTAAACCTAAACAAAAAGATCTTAGACTTGGAGAATGGGAGTAGGTGCAGTAACATCAGAATTATAGCAGTCCCTAAGAAGCTAGGGGAAAATCCCAATTTCCTGCATCTAGACTTCTGACCCTATCTAGAGTTTCAGAGGGCTCGCATGGTCAAATCACGTAAACACAACAAAACAGGGCCACTACAGTATATATTGGCCTGCTGTAAGCAGCATCAACTAGAAAGCTAGGAAACATGGTCCCTGTCAATAAAAGAACCATTTAATGTTCCTTTCTACAGACTTCTCCACCCAGGGATGGTGGTCTGCTGGGGTCAGCAGACCACCACGTCTGTGACTACTTTTTAAATAAATCTTTTTAAATAAATCAGTCTTTTTAATTTAAATGCAGCTCTTTTTTCTTAAAGGAGAATGAGAGGAAAATTAAAAAGTACTGTTCCATTTTTTAACAGTAGGCAGTGGTCCATGGGACCACTGCCTGCTCTTAAAATTTTTTTGTAATGCCAGTCACAAAGGGGAAGGGGTCCCCTGGGGACCCCTTCTTGTTTGTGAGTGGGTTACCACCCATTTGAAATGGGTGGTAAACTGCGAGGGTTATGCGGCCGCAATTGCAGCTGCAAACATTCTTACATTGAAGTGTGAGTCGCTATCAGGAAGGCACGCCCTTGGCATGGTCCTTCCTAATAGCGAGTCGCAAACCCTTTTTTACGAGTCTGTAATAGGTTTTCGACTCGCAAAATAGGGTTTGTAAATATGCCAGACCTATTTTGTGGTTGCAAACGGACCGATTTGCCGTTTGCACGAGCAAAAAATTGTCGTACATCTGGCCCAAGATCTGTAAAGAAGGTAAATAAACTGGAAAACTGACAGAAGGCTTTACCAAACCAGACTGGAACCAAGTGCACTGTCCAGACCTATACCCATTAGAAATAAAAATTTGAAAATATTGGCAACATTTTTAGCAAATAAGTGGAAAAGATTTATCTTGAAATTAGTCCATCCAACTTAAGTTGGATTTTTGACAGGACATTCCTAAGCTTACCATTTGAGAACTTTGTTACACCTATTCTGGGGGATAAAACATGAAAAAGATGACAAAGTGAATATTTCAATAAATGATGAAAAAGCATTTGGCCAGGTTGAGTGGAACTACTTCTTACAAGTAATGAGGAAAATGGGACTAGCAGGTAACTTTATAAGACTGGTCAAACAATATATGATAATCCTGAAGTCTCATTAAATTGTGGAGGTTTCTCATCCTCCAACTTTAAGATGCACAGAAGAAAAGGGTTGCCCTTGGTGTTCATATTGGCTTTGCTACCACTAGCAATAGCCATGTGCTAAGAAGTGAATATAAGAGAAATACAGACGTCAGCCAGATATCAAAAGGCATTCTATTATGTGGATGAGATATTTGTGACCATATCAGACCTAATTAATTCCATAAAGGCATTGATATAATATCCACATTAAGTTCACTTTTCAGATTCTCCGGTTATAAAATTAACTGGACCTAGTGTGAAGCCTTGTCAACGCTGTTTTCCACGACCAGAATATCATTGGGAACATTCCTTTTCAACTAGAAATCATCTGTCTTTAAAAAACTTGGGAATATATATAAAATAGGGTTTTGAAAACATGATTTGGGAAAATATCTCTTGTTTACAAGACAATACCAAGATTGAATTTGGAAAATGGTTCAAGCTGAACTTGTCCATGTCGGACAGAGAGCAAGTTATTAATATGAATATTGCTCCCAGATTAAATTATATATTTGAGATGCTAGCGTTGAAAATACCTAGAGAAATTGTAAGGGATATTGCACTTTATATTAAGAAATTCGAATGTGGGAATGAGGAACTCACATTACTACCTTTAAAACCACACATCACAACCACTATGGGAGGACTACAGCTGCCACATATTGAATCCTACTGGTTGGCTCATCAACTGGACCACACAGTCTGTGTGATAAAAAAAATATATAGAGACGTCCCAACCAGGGGCGGCTCCTCCGTAATGGGGGAGGAGTGATGCCCCACTGGTTAGAGTCAATCACAGAAAAATAAAATGATAATAAAACAATAATATAATTTTATTTTTCTGTGACTGTCTCCGGCTGAGGTGTGCATGTGGGGAGGGGCAGAGCCATGACAAGGAGGAGTGGTGGGCACTTAGAAATGCGTGTTTGTTTGGCTAGCCATCTTGCTGGAGTGAAGCACTGAGGTGGGCGTCGGCTCAGTGACAGGCAAGTATTTTTTATTATTAGTATTATTTTTACCCTAATTTTCCTGCCCCTCCACCCCCACTTTTGTTTTGCGGCAGCTACCACTGGTCCAAACATGGCTACACACAGAGAGGTATCTAATAAATGCATCAGGAAAATTAAATGAGTACTATATGCATCCAGCACATGGGTTGTTCAGACACAATTCTATACTATCTGCCTCCTAGTATGAATGGCAAAGAGCACTGGACATGCTGAATGTCTGTATAGGAACCACTCAAAAGCCCCATTATGGGAGACTTGTGATATAGTGAAGGTAGGAGACAGAGAAACCAACTGGTTAATGTGGAGAATTTTCATTAATTTTCTTTGAGTGTCAACGACAATCATAAAGGTTAGTGTACAGAATATATATTGATAAAACATATAAAATACATCATAATGGTGCACATTTATATACACAGAAACATCCTAATCTAAAAACTGAGACTCTTACAATAAGATAACAGCTGCTTTAAGAAAACAACCCATTCTAAAACATACGTCAGTGCTAGGCAACAATTGTAAAAAATGGAGAGCAACTCTGCATTATTTAAAATTCCAAATTTTAAAAAGAGGTATTAAATATTGGGTTCTAAAAGTTCCATACAACTTACAAAACATCGCAAAGTTCAATAAAGATTGAGGAGACACATTATTACTGGCACATTTTCTCCCTTCAAGGTTCCCAAAATATCCCTGCAGGAAGCACTGCATATAACATATAGTGCCAGCTCTAATTTTAACAATAATGCTCTTTCCCAAGGGTTGCACGCGTAAAATAGATATGTCATGGGCCAGGGTTAGTTTTTAGAGGGAAGTACTTCCTGACTAACAATTTGCTCGGTTCCAAACCGTCCCTTATAACCGATGTCTTTCCCTGAATAATCTTTTCAGAGAGTGTTTGCCAGTCTTACATAGCGATAAAAGATTATCAAATAGAGCAAGTTTGCCCAGAGCGGCAAAATTCTGCTTAACATATTCAAGCCAGGGGATCAAGGCTGGACTGGGAACTGAAACCGGTCCTGGCTAACTGCTCAGCTGCCCCCACCCTGGGGTGAGTGGGGGTTGCAGCCGAGAAGTTTGTGAGGGCCAGTTTCAGACGATTTTGTTACAGGGGGCCAGATATTGCCGACCCCAGGTAACAAAAACGGCCCCCCAGGGGCCCAAAACCGGCCCCCACCCTAGCGGCTCACCGGAGAAACGCCCGGTGCCCGCTATGGCCAGTCCAGCCCTGCAAGGGATGTGCACACCCCATTAACACCAGACACAATCATTAATTAAAGAAGCCCTGGGTTTATTACATGTTGAAAGCCATAACAAAAGAGGCCCCATCTTGGTAAAGTTGTCAAAAGTAGTAGGGGGTTGATAGAGGAAGCAGGAGGAGACACTTGCAAAAGCGGTTCTTCACTACCTGCAGTGCTCAGCATTCTCCATAACCCCATATTTCACTACCATAACTGGCAACTGGTACATATTGTTTGGAGATTATTTCTACAAGTGGAGGAATTGACTGGCCCCCGTGGTCTTACAAACATTAAACAATGAGCATATAGCTTGCTTAAATTTCATATTTCGGTACCTGACATTTTCTACTCAAGATCGATTGGCATCAAAACCACGGCCTGAATAAAGAAATCTGGGGACACTCTATAGGCTATTGACATTAACACATAAAGTACGCAATGCACAGTTTTTAGGGCCACATGCTGTGGTTTGAGATATAGTAAAACTGGTTAAAAGACCTAAATCCATCAGGAATACTTGTACTAAGCATCATAAGACATTTGGAGTTTGTGCTAAAAGTACGGCATCCTCATATAACAGTACGGGTAAGGGAACAGAATTGGCAAAAAGAACATCTTGTGTTACAATGCATAGGGGATCATTACGCTTATTAATATACAAAATACATAATAAAGGGGCTAAAACACAACCTTGCCTCACACCTCAGTCCAAACTAAAGGGATTGTATAGTTCGCCCCTTGGACCAAATCTGACCCTAGCAGTCAGATTGTGATGCAGGTATGTCAAAAAATTGACAATTGCAGTGTCTATCCCCAACTCAAATAAAATTACCAATAGCTCAGTACGATTAACCCTATCGAAAGTGGAAGTCAGATCCATGAAAGCAAGGTACAAGGGATTCTTTTTAGACATAGTACATTTGCCTATTATTAAATGATGATTTAAACACTCTCCTATCCTACCTAATCTTTCTCTGAACCCATATTGGCAGGGGATAAAACATTGTTATCATTGCACCAATCTCTTAACCTAATAAAATTACTCCTCCCATT
This sequence comes from Triturus cristatus, assembly GCF_964204655.1. NCBI lineage: Eukaryota > Metazoa > Chordata > Amphibia > Caudata > Salamandridae > Triturus > Triturus cristatus. Next base: position 684,093,897 of record NC_140594.1, read on the forward strand.
ATTTTTATATAGGAATTCATTAAAGATGTGGGCCTGTATTATTTTGAGTTTTCGAGGACATTATACCCAAACACTCTTTGTGGACGCAGAAACACTGTTCCCAAGCCGTAATTATCCATATACAGCTTGGCACCAAAGATAAGAGATAAAATGCGCATTTCAACAAAACGGATGCAAGCATTGAACCTACCATTTATGTCACATCTATTGACATTCTAGCCAGACGACAATCGTTCTCTTGGCTTCTTTATCTTCATCCCTCATCTATAGTAGCTGTATTCATTTGAAGCGTTTGGCCAATGAATATATGACTATAAGTTATATACTTATCGTTTATAGAATTCTACAGATCTAAGAGATTCCTATCTTTCAACTAAAAGAAATTTGTGTGGCTTTCCTGACGAAGGCTCTAGTGCACCGAAACGCGCGTAGAAGCTGATCCTTTGCCGCAAGAATATATATATTATTTTTTTTAATGTTATATTGTGTTTTTAAGAATTGATATATACTCATTTTGAAAACATTTGTCTTGCTATGAAATTAACTTTTTAATGTTTTTATTGTGCTTTTGTGAATTGATTTGTACCCATTTTGTACTTATATACCTTATTCATGATGTATTGTTGTATGTAATGAAAATATTATAATTTTCCTTTTATTCCATGGATATTATTGGCACCATATTTTTATAAAAAGATTAGCAGTCTATTGCAATGAAGAAAGCAATTTCTCTGTATAATTATGAGTTGGTACACCGTGTTTAATTAATCTATTTATTGATTGTTTGCTTTATAAAAATACATCTGTTGAGATATTTACCTTTTTCTGATTGCCTAGGAATTTTTTAATTCACAATAATTATTTTGGGTCTTTACAACTATTTTTTTTTAAACCGGGACAATAGTGGCACTTGACCTTGCGGAGGGAAGATCCTTTAAGAAAAGTTAATAAAAACATTAGTAAGCAGAGGTGTCCAAACATCTACTCTGCATTTAAAAATGTCTTTAGTCATTCCATCCGGCCCAGGAGCTTTTGAAAAAGAGGTAGCATTAAGAGAAATAGTCACCTCATTAACAAAAAAAAGGATCCTGTCACTTATATTACTTATGTAAGACAGATCAGCAGAATCACTGCGGTCAGGACTTCTACAATATATAATGATAAAATGAGTTACCCACTGATCACCGGTGATGTGGCTGCTCATTAGGGAGAGTGTTGACTTTTGTGTCCTAAATTTGTTGACCGGACTCCAGAATTAACGCAAATTCTTGAGCGAGGTGGCGGTGGTCAGACTATCCCAGTTATCCTTTCGAATTTCACATTTTCTTTTTTGAGGGCCTCTTCATAGAGTACCCGAGCCTGGGCAACTACGATTAGATTTCTAGGAGTAGCAGTCAGGGCTTTCTGCAGATTCCTATTTGCATAAGAGCAGAATCCATCAAACCAGCGAATAGTGGGGGAGTAGATTTGCAAACTGGCTTAAGTAATGAGTTATGTATTAGGTTACTTAAAGCATTAAACTGATTGCATAGGTTCTCCCCCACAGGATCTCTGACAAACATGCCAGAGAAATATCTAGATTGGATTTGATCAAGCAATCCAGATATTTGATTGGTTTGGGTACATGCCAAAATAGCATAGGCCCGTTATGTTAGGGCAATGGTTGCACCACGGCTTGCACCAGTAACATAAATTTAGGTATCAGGGGATTATGATCACTAAAACTGGAGCGCACTATGTCACACTTTAGCTAAATACTGCGTCAGCCCACTGGTTGTAAACACATAGTCAATTATTGACTCGCATCCTCTTCCATGAAATGTAGGAATCCTGGGCTAAATTTCATAAACAGATTCATGAATATTTACAAGCTCACGACCCAAAAGATAGTGACCTAATTCAGCACCTCTACAATCAGAAGAGCCAGACACAGAACACTTGTCGTAGTCAGATGGGTAGAAGCTAGTGTCAGAGGTTTGAAAATTTTAGCACTAAAGTCATCACAAATCATAATAGTACATTCAAACTGTGCACAATCGAATTTGGACATAAGTTTATCCACAATATTGCATAATGATTAAAAAAATCCTGTTAGAAGAAATGGAGAAATTATTATTGCAAAAATGTATAATAAACAACTTAAAACAGTGAGAACCATTCATCCCTAATGCTTGAATCTGAGAGCAGTTAAAATCCATAGGGACTATTTTTGCTTTAACCCCTAACTTGTTCCATATTGATTAACCTCCTTAAGGAAGTCCAGATGAGGAGGGAATTGCGAGGATGGAATAACAGGATTAACCATTACATTGAAGCGTAATTGTGTTCTAAGTATTTGCATATTGACAAAGTCAAACTGTTCAGTCAAAGACACTCGGTCTTTGAGGGCGAGCTTGCTGTGAATCCCTACGATCTTCCAAGACAGGAAGCTAAAATCAGAAAAGTATCTCTTAGAATTTGTGATTGTGATAATCCTCTGTGCTGCTGTATCCACCCCACTCTCTACTGAGAGTAATTTATTTTTAGGTGAAATATATAAAACATCAACACCAGGCATAATACAAGAATCCCCCATAAACATAACCTCCGCAAGGCTAGTATTCTGTCCATCCCAACTATGCACAACCTTGGTGCCAAGTTTATCGTGTCATATCCGCCAAGTCCGCAAATCTGCTGCTAAGAGGCAACGCATCATAGCCAGGTATGCTGAGGAAATATGAATTTTTATGGTCAATTGTGTCCCCTATCTTAGACCCCAACGGCTCCATGTATATGCTACAAGTACATGTATGTTCCCTCCACTTCAAACTATGAAGACGCAAATACATATGCGTCCAACGTTAACATGTCCTCTTTCAGATCTGCCATGAATGGGTCAGATATTCCGTTCCTAAGTATGCCTTGCCACCGTCTTTACATGGTGTACTTTTCACGTTTTCCAGCTCTGGCAAGGTAGGCCCTGAATTCTGCCATCGAGCTTTTCCTGCTTTCTGCCTCTGAATGCTCCAGCCTGGACCTGCATCTGTATCCATGACCTTTGTCTTACTTCCTGCGCGGCTAACGGTGCCTGGCCCGGCCTGTTGCCTGCCAAAAACTGTATTCAGCCTTCAAGTTATCTGCTCCGCTCCTCGAGAAATGCATTCCTGTCTAGTAGTTTAGGTAAACATCCTTCCAGCTACAGAGCAAAGGGCCCGGCTTTACTGTCTCCGAGCAAGTAATTCATGACTACTGTTGCCATGGTAGGCCCATGCCCCTCGCATCCCATGTAGACGCTTAGACGCTTGTACACGCACTAGCAGTCAGTATAGAATAGACTCTGCCTGAGAGACTTTTCCTTCCAGATAATATAGTTCCTTAAACACAAGATATTAGATACGATTTGGGATTAGGTTGTTCTGACATCCCAGACTTCTGTCTCCTCATGTAGGGCTAAATGTCAAGTCCCCTTCACCCTCTAGTTACACGTCAATCACACGTCATGCGGCTGCGCGCGCATCTCTGCCATGTATTTCTGCTGACATTGCAGGATTCTCTTATGGATCCACCCACTTGTGTCATCATCATAATGACGTTTCTAGTATACGCCTTTATGCACACCTATTGTAACGCCTTTTTCATTACGTATGTGTATTCTTATCTCTCTTCTCAGCTGTAACGCCTTCTGCATATGTCTTTACTGTAATGCATTTACTATAAATATGATAACCTGTCAATAATGTATTGCCGATCCCTTCCTGAACCTTAGTGGTGACGGAACCCGATTGCCTGGTTCGAACCATAATTCCTTTGTAAGGAATAAATTCCCTTTTATAACCTCAAATACCACGGATTCTGCCTCTTATTTTTACTGAGTTATTCTTATTGAATTTTACCGCATAAATTAAGTCTAGGTAATTTAAATTTACCACATAATTGGCGCCCGAACAGGGACACCTCTCACACCCCACGCGCCGGAGGTGCGTTGCAGACCCGGTCTCCTGCCACAGCCGGACGGACAACTACGCGTACCCGCAGGATTTCCTGTATCTCCCTCAGGCCAATGGGGGTGACTGAGGCTGCGATCAACACCCAGACGAGGCGGTGAGGAGTGCGGAGAATCCCGACCAGAGCCTAGCTGAGAGAGCAAGATCCGAGGTATACAGAGGCCCACCAGATTCCGAAGTTCCGAAGTATCTAAGTCACGAGTCGAGTCCAGTCCAGTTTGGTCTAGTCCAGTCCAGACTTCCGAGGCCTTCTGTTCCGTTCCGTGCTTCCCGGTGAGTACCGTTGCTGGGGACGCATCTAGACGTGCACATTGGTTTGTGCCGGTCAAGACGGGTTTGGGTACACAGACCTGGTCTGCACTGTTTCAGCAGTGTATCTGTGCTGTTTAGCAGTACATCTAGTATTATGCAGTTAACTAGTTTTATTCTAATTATTATTGTTCGTTCTAAAATGTTTTGATATGTTTTAAATGTCGTGGTATGAGTGATTGTTCGATTTTCATTATTGTGGTTTATTGTATTAATTGTGATCAAGTCCAAGTGTTAAAATTCAAGTAAGAATCAAGTAGCAAGGTTAAAGATGCCGTTATTCTCGAAATTAAGACAGATAAAAACTAGAAAAGGAATACTCGAGGAAGCTGTTCCCATTCCACCTAGGGACACTCCAGGGTACTTTATGTACCATAAACATGGCCTAGATGCCGTATTATATCTTGATTTATGGGTGGACTACACCAAGGATTTAGCAGAGAGTCAGAGATGGCCCGCTGCTGGGACATGGGATGCAGATTGCATCATGAGAGTAGAAGAAGTATTATGGAAAAAGAAAGCCAGACAGTCACAGAAAGATGCCATTGAATTATGGCGTAAAGAATCGCATAGACGCGCAGAGAAAGCGTTCAGAAAAGAAGAGAAAAGTAGAGAGAATTCAGACAAAGCCCGAGAAAACATATTAATTGACGAAGGTATCCGAGTAAAAACAGAACAAGTAGACAGACAACGAAACACTCTTATGAATGGTATGTATCCTCTTCTGGCCGAGGGTTTGCCTAAGGCCACCCTGGAGGTACCAAAAGATCTGCCACCTCCATTACTCCCGATTAAAGTACATCCCAAGACCGCAAAGGACATTTTCCTTTCTTCCTATTTAGATGATGCCGCCCCCGAATATGCTAATGGTGCGCAGCCACACGCACCACCTGTTGACGACGCTCAACCCCAAGATCATCTGCCCCCACCTCCGCAGCAACAAACTCCTCCTCACGTTCTAAACGTTCCACCTGTTTCTACAGTCCTTCCTGCATCTACACTCTCTACCCTACATCCAACAAATCCTTTTGGACTTGGCACCTCAGGAGGTGCGACAGGAGGTGCGACAGGAGGTTTTTCCACGCCACCGCCAGCACCTAGGTTGACTTATAGGGATTTAGCACACCAACGTACACCCCAAACAGCTAATCACAATATATTTAATGAGCCTCTTACAGATTGTAGATATGATCCAGTGCCCGGTAAACACGACAGAATGTTGCTGTCATCAGTACGTTTACGACGAGTTTCGACCTATCTAATGACGCTACCAGGAATGATTGGTCATCTAGACAAAATATATCACTTTATCCAAACAGGGCAAGGTCCTGAAAGTATTGGCGAGGCCATGGAATACCAGAAAGTGGACATGCAAAAATTATTGTTACGCTTCTTCATAAACTGCTTGATCAGAAACAGAGATAGGCCTGAGGTAGATCCGGAGGAAATGCAAGTACTTACCAGATGGGGTCAGAATATAGCAGACGGAAAACATGATAAACAGAAGAGTATAGAAGTTATGCACCGAAAGATCAGAAAAGAAGTAGAACGAATACATGAAAGAAGATTAGAGGCAGATAAAACTGAATCAGAGGGAGAGGAGGAGGAACAGTCAGAAATGACCACAGGACAATTAGAATTACCAGCTAGAGAAACGATAGCTTATGTAGGAAAAGGAAGATCTTTTAATAATACAATGCGTCCGATACGTCCAGAATGTAACAGAATTTTTCAAGCAACGATATCAAATCCAAAGACCCCTGAACACTTATTCCAGGCTACTGATAAATTACTTCGAGAACGAAGGGGGTACCATGTGCTGGATTCTATGGATGAACAAGAATTAGCCAGGTCAGCAGTACAATGGGCTGACAGTTCTGAAAAATACAGTGATGATGCGCTAGCACACACGTTTCTGAATCTCACACCAGACGAACAGCGTTTAGCTGGTATATACATGATACAACACCTCCTTATATTGTATAAAAACGAACACTCCGATCCTGGTCCCCTACCTAATATACTGATAGAATTACTCACGAATAAATGGAGAGGTATGGGTACCGATCTAATTAAAGAAATTCTAGAACATCGGCATCGATACAGTGCCTTCCTATGTCCAGAGCATGATTCAGCTCCCTCCATGGAAAGAAAAATGTATTACATAGACAGACAGAATCCCTTACGCGAAGTGCACCCACTTAGGAATGATGATAATACTTTTAGACGCGTGTTTGTGTACACGCCTATAACTAAAATAGAACTATTGGAAATGAAAAAATTAGTGCCCAGCCATGACAGAGATCCAGCAGGTTTTCACCGTGAAATAAAGGACATGTTACTCATGGGTGATTATACCTATCCTGACATTATGAAAATATTGAAAGTATTATTGCCTGCCGGTATTTACGAGAAACTCAAAGAAAAAGAGTGGGAGGTGGGAGAACAAAAGATTGATTGGACAGCATTAGAAAACGAAGAAAATGCCCGAACTGCAGGCGTAGGGCTTGGAGACAAAACTAAAGCATTACCAGGATTATTAGTACAAGTATTGCCACGTTTATTAACTACGAAAAAGGAAGACTGGGGAGCAATCTCAGCCTGCAAACAGAAACCCGATGAAGACACTAGTGATTTTTATTCCCGATTTGAAAAATGTTTTGGTATTAATAGCGGCCTAAAAGCAAATAGCGAGTCATATCCACATCTTTTTGTAACAAAACTAGTCGAGAATTCCCTGCCCCAGGTTAAAAACAGAGTATTGAAAGTTGAGAGCACTTGGCAAGCTAACACTCCTTCACAAATGTTACAAATGTTACAGTATCACCAGAATAGAATTAGAGAAGAACAAGAACACGAACAAAGACGTATGAAAGACACGAAAATGAAAATGCTCGTCGCCCAGTCAGTTCCGGCTGACAGTCATAAAAAGGGTGTGACACAGTCCAGTAACTCAGCGGTTCCCGTTAAAGGGACATGCAACTATTGTAAACAGCCAGGTCATTATATAAACGATTGTGCAGTTCTGAAACATAATATCTCTACGGGTAAAACCAAGGAGAGACCACGTCCGCCTAGACAGGATCAGATCCAGCAACAAGCACCTCAGAATGTACAGCCTATGCAAGCTGCACAACAGACCATAGCGGTACCACAGTCACAGCCTATTGCCGCAACACAAAACACGACACAACAGATGTACCAGTATGCACAAAATGACTATCCAGATTATCAGCGATACACATGAAATAGCCTAGAGAAGGTAGTTGGCTTACCCCTTATTGAGGTTCCCGTAGATCAAGAGGGTCCTTATGTACAGAGTCAAGTATTAGGGAAAGACAGAAAGTTTTTACTTGATACAGGGGCAAGCAGAACAACTATAAGTCACGACGAGGTTCCAGGGGCACCCCTCTCAGGCTCACAAAATATTTCCCTTGGTTTTTCAGGAAAGCCTACTATTAACGAAGTATCACAATCGCTTCCACTTACAGTTGGTCCTTTGACACGGACTACAGATCTATTGCTTACAAAATCATGCCCAGAAAACTTGTTAGGTATAAAGACATTGAAAGCTCTAGGAGCTATAATATGTTGTTCTCCGGACGGAGTACGACTATTTTTGCGTGACTTTAAAGGTCACTACGTGTCAAGAGACATGGATCACCGGTTACAGAATCTACCTGCACATTTATGGGCACAAGGCCCCACTGATGTAGGTTGTATGCACATTACACCATATCGTGTCACACTCAAAGCAGGAGTGGTATTACCACGAATGCGACAATATAAGTTACCTCCAGATGCTGTAGTGGCTTTGCTGCAAATCATTGACGAGCTCATTGCACAAGGAGTGGTTGTGGAAACGGACTCCAATGTGTGTAATTCTCCTATCATTCCGATTCTTAAACTAACTGATCCAAAAGCACCCCCAGTATATCGATTAGTTATTGATCTGCGCGAATTGAATAAATGCATTGTACCACAATATCCCGTGGTCCCAGATATCTCTTCATTACTGACAGCTATTGATTCAGAAGCAACGTTCTTTACTGTAATTGACCTCAAGAACGCCTTCTTTAGCGTCCCAATCGATCCGGAAAGCCAATATTTGTTCGGATTCTGTTTAAATGGACGAAGCTTTAAATTCGCACGCGCACCTCAAGGATTTACAGAAAGTCCTAGCATCTACAGCCAAGCACTGAAAAGACAACTTGACAGTATCCACATGCCTGTTAACACTGCACTGCTTCAGTATGTCGATGATCTGCTGATCACCGCCCGAAGCGAACCCGAATGTGAAAAAGCATCACTGACGGTTCTACATTTTCTGGCCGACAAGGGGCACAAGGTGTCCCCTTCGAAGCTGCAATTCTGTGTTCAGCAAGTTGTGTACCTTGGGCACTTGCTGTCCAAGGGGGGGAGACAGCTCACACCTGACCGCATCCAGTTAATTGTAAACATGCCACCACCCAAGACACAAAAGGAGGTACGGGCCTTCATAGGCCTCACTTCGTACTGTAGGCAGTGGATTCCCCAATATGCATTTCTAGCAAAACCACTCATTCAGTTGACAACCCAGGAGGCAGCGACATCGACTGTCCTCCCTTGGACTCCAGAACATACACAAGCTTTTGAAGACTTAAAGAAAGCCTTATGTCAAGCACCTGTTTTAGCGACACCATGTTACAGTAAGCCTTTTACACTCTTCGTTACAGAACGCGAAGGTACTGCCTTGTCAGTACTTACTCAGGAACAAGCAGGATCACACAAACCATGTGCTTACTTTTCTAGCACATTAGATCCCGTAGCTCAGGCTCTGCCTACGTGCCTGAAATCAGTCGCAGCGACAGCTTTAGCGATCAGACAAAGCGATTCCATAGTATTAGGACATCAATTGACAGTGCAAGTTCCACACTCCGTGGAAGTTCTTTTAAACCGAACTCAGACTCAACACTTGACTATAGCACGACTGACAGGTTACGAACTAACATTGTTCCAGCCACACATAGAAATCAGACGTTGTAGTACATTAAATCCTGCCACACTTTTGCCATTAAGTGGAACAGACCCATTGGCACATGATTGTATTGAAGTCATTACTATTACGACAAAACCCAGACAAGACTTGACAGATGTCCCATTACCAGATCCAGACCTGACACTTTATGTGGATGGGTCATGCATGAGAACAAGTACAATAGAATTAGTGGCCGCTTACGCAGTCACGACAGACACCGAAGTCATTGAAACAAATTGTATTGACACATTATCAGCTCAAGCAGCAGAGCTCATCGCTCTGACACAAGCCTGTATTCAAGCCAGAAATAAAAAAGTCAACATATACACAGATTCACGTTATGCATTCGGAGTTGTACACGACTTCGGAGTCCTTTGGCGAGAGAGAGGTTATTTAACTTCTCATGGTGCCAACATTCAACACGGTCCCCTCATTCAAGCTCTATTAGATGCAATACATCTGCCTACTGCGATATCTATCATGAAGTGCAAGGCCCATACAAAAGTCACCGATATTATTTCCCAGGGTAACGACCTAGCGGACCGAACAGCTAAGCAAACAGTACAGAATCGGACTCATGCAACTGACTTGACAAAGACAATAGTTCCGACACCGACACACTGCATGACAGTTAGGGATCCCGCCCTTGATGTAATTGACATACAGACACATGCTACACCAGAGGAAATAAAGAAATGGACTGAACTAGGAGGGATCCAAACAGATCAGGGATGGATGACGAAGGGAAAATCTATATGGTTTCTCCCCGACTCAATGGTTCAAGTTATCATTAACACAATACATAGTCCAGCACATCTAGGAGAAAAAGCTATGTTAGACAGTATTCAAAACATTTGGTTTAATAAACACTTACGAGCTGCAGCCAAACAGAAAGTCCGAACTTGTATGATTTGTTGTCAGTTCAATCCAGGTAAAAGCATTCCTGTAGAGCAAGGTGGATTTCAACCTCCCGATCACCCTTTTGAAGTCCTCCAGATGGATTATATCCAGATGGAACGTTGTCGAGGATTCAAATATGTCCTCGTAGTTGTATGTGCTCTTTCCCGTTGGACAGAAGCATATCCCGTCTCAGATTACACTGCCCCGACTACTGCCAAACAGTTAGTTCGTGAATTCTTCCCACGGTATGGTTTGCCCCGTATCGTGTACTCAGATAATGGCCAACCGTTCTCATCCGAGCTAATGAAACACATTTCACTCCTGTTAGGTTATCAATGGAAATTTCACTGTGTCCGACATCCCGAGGCAGCAGGTCTCGTGGAGCGTCACAACCAGACTCTGAAAATTCGACTTTCAAAAATCTGCAGAGAGAAAGGTGTCGACTGGATAGTAGCCTTACCAGTTGCTCTCTTTTACATGAGAATGGTAGCACATTCTCGCACAGGGCTATCACCGTACGAGGTGGTCTTCGGTAGGCCACCAAATATGTGGGGGACGCCTATACCTCGTAAAATCACTGATGTCGATTGTAATATGCTGACAGATTACCTTGCTTCCTTGATGTCTGCACTACAATCTTGCCGTTCACAGGTAGCTGCAGCCTTTCCCGACAACACCGAGGTGAAGCCCCATGAAGTGGTTCCTGGAGACTTTGTCTTCATAAGAAATTTCGACAGGAGGAGCCCGCTGGAGCCTCGCTGGCAAACGCCAAAACTGGTACTTCTGACCACGAGGACAGCAGTGAAGGTCGAGGGTCGCAAGGGTTGGCTACACTCGAGCCATATCAAGAAATTTCATGGACTACCGTCTGATTTGAACTCTCAGCCCTGCCTTCCCCCACAGACTGATTTAAAACTCCCCCTGGTTGAGAAAACCGAATCACAAGAATACAACCTGAAACTAAGGTCTAACAAGTCAGACAATTCGATTGTTTAAGTCCTCTCCTAGGTGAATCGGTTGAATTAGTCTCTGACATGTATCCTCTAGACCGAAATCGAGAGAGAGATAGACAGAAACAGCTCAAGAAACGTGCATATTGTAAATCACTTCATAGTCACTGTATAGTGACATTGTTGATTATGTTTTTTCTAAATTTGTTGATTATTGCTGCAAGTATACTGTTGCACATGTACTATCCTATTTTCAAGCGTGCTCATTCTGCTTACAATGATACTGCCGAACATTCTTTTAGCGAATTACCTTCACATGAGTTGCCCTATAGACTTGCGCTGCGCAACAACACATTCATTAGTATGTTACATCACTCCCATCAGGCCAGCAATGCTACAAATTGTTGGATATGTGGCCGACTCCCTCCCTATCAGAAATACAAAGGAGTTCTGCCTCTCTTTCCGTATCCATTCACACACAATGGTTCCTGTGGTGCATGGTTTAGTTTGATTAATTCTTTAGATTCAGACACTGTAGTTTACCAGAGCAACTGGGTATGGGGAAACATGAACTTAGTTTTGCTTAAAGCCTGTTACCCTAACAAGGAGGGACTTCCCAAAAGGACAGGAACTGACCTAGAAAATGAAGTATATGGATTAGGTAATTTTACACTTAACCTCATGATTCTGAATGTTGAATCTGAAACTGCACCAGTCTTGCCTGCTATGTCCGTATTACCAGTCAAAGGTGAATTATGTGTAAGAAAGAATGGTTCAGTACACCTGGGTCATAGTAAATGTACTACTGTGATCGAATTCAGTGATAAAGGCAAGTCTACATTTAGAGCTTCCCGCCATTCCTACTTCATATGTGGTCATACCGCATATATACGTTTACCTCTAGATTGGGATGGTACCTGTTACATTGCATTCCTTCTGCCACCTGTTTTCCTAGCCCCTCCTGATTATCATAGAAATACCCATCTAGTACACAATAGACCCCAGAGAGATATCCCGATTGTTGACTACACTGAAACAGCATGGGAACAATATACAGACTTCAATAAAGGTCTCTTTCCTTACATAGGTGTTGTCTCTAATAGTAAACTGATACGTAGATTAACCAGAACCCTTGAAGCAGTAGTGAATGAAACTACTTCCGCCCTAGGCAACTTAACAGAGGAGCAGTCTGCGATGCGGATTGTTGTTCTTCAAAATCGTCTTGTCCTTGACGTCATCCTAGCCGATAGGGGCGGAGCCTGTAGGGTCATCGGATCGAGTTGCTGTGTTTTCATTCCAGAAAACGCGCCATCCGTATATAAAGCCATAACTCGTCTTCACAAGATTGCAAGCCAGATACATCAGAATCCAGGCACCTGGACATGGTCCGGTTGGTTCTGGAGCGTGTTGTCAGCCTGGGGATGGAAAGTCCTATCCTTCCTAGGTATTGGCCTTCTCATAGTATTCAGTTGTTGCCTGTGTCTACAATGTGGACCAGCGATTTGCGGCCTGTGTGCCACATCATGTACTCCACGTTCAAGTTCTCATTCAAAATCCCGGAAGAAGAAAGAAGAGCAAATGATGTTACATGAACAGATTGATGGATTCCTGAGGATCGATATTTCATGAAGGGTCCGTAGGGGACAAGGAGGGAATGAGGAAATATGAATTTTTATGGTCAATTGTGTCCCCTATCTTAGACCCCAACGGCTCCATGTATATGCTACAAGTACATGTATGTTCCCTCCACTTCAAACTATGAAGACGCAAATACATATGCGTCCAACGTTAACATGTCCTCTTTCAGATCTGCCATGAATGGGTCAGATATTCCGTTCCTAAGTATGCCTTGCCACCGTCTTTACATGGTGTACTTTTCACGTTTTCCAGCTCTGGCAAGGTAGGCCCTAAATTCTGCCATCGAGCTTTTCCTGCTTTCTGCCTCTGAATGCTCCAGCCTGGACCTGCATCTGTATCCATGACCTTTGTCTTACTTCCTGCGCGGCTAACGGTGCCTGGCCCGGCCTGTTGCCTGCCAAAAACTGTATTCAGCCTTCAAGTTATCTGCTCCGCTCCTCGAGAAATGCATTCCTGTCTAGTAGTTTAGGTAAACATCCTTCCAGCTACAGAGCAAAGGGCCCGGCTTTACTGTCTCCGAGCAAGTAATTCATGACTACTGTTGCCATGGTAGGCCCATGCCCCTCGCATCCCATGTAGACGCTTAGACGCTTGTACACGCACTAGCAGTCAGTATAGAATAGACTCTGCCTGAGAGACTTTTCCTTCCAGATAATATAGTTCCTTAAACACAAGATATTAGATACGATTTGGGATTAGGTTGTTCTGACATCCCAGACTTCTGTCTCCTCATGTAGGGCTAAATGTCAAGTCCCCTTCACCCTCTAGTTACACGTCAATCACACGTCATGCGGCTGCGCGCGCATCTCTGCCATGTATTTCTGCTGACATTGCAGGATTCTCTTATGGATCCACCCACTTGTGTCATCATCATAATGACGTTTCTAGTATACGCCTTTATGCACACCTATTGTAACGCCTTTTTCATTACGTATGTGTATTCTTATCTCTCTTCTCAGCTGTAACGCCTTCTGCATATGTCTTTACTGTAATGCATTTACTATAAATATGATAACCTGTCAATAATGTATTGCCGATCCCTTCCTGAACCTTAGTGGTGACGGAACCCGATTGCCTGGTTCGAACCATAATTCCTTTGTAAGGAATAAATTCCCTTTTATAACCTCAAATACCACGGATTCTGCCTCTTATTTTTACTGAGTTATTCTTATTGAATTTTACCGCATAAATTAAGTCTAGGTAATTTAAATTTACCACAATGCAATGCACCAAATTTGGTCTGGGTGTTTATAGAAAGAGAAATTTGGTTGGTCTAAAAGGCTATGCACAATTTTTGGGTCTCTACAATTCACTGCTATACAATCTCCAAATAATACTTTGGGGGATGACTCAGTCTAATCAAGCCACCTAGACAAAAGTATTTGATTATATAACATGGAATTAAATCCCATGTGCTTGCTTACTCAACATAACACCTTATGAATCAGTTGATCGATTGTTTCTTCCTGAACTAGTTTGAGTCTATGGACATTAGCCAGAATTAAAACATAAGGGCAAGCTGACAAGGGCAAATTCAATATAACTTCCCTCTGAGCAAGATGCTTGTTCAGAGGCTTCTCCCGAGGAACAGAAACCGGTTCATTCAAGGTAACAGGAACAGATAAATTAGGTAAGGATGACGGAGGGAGAGGGAATTAAAGAGTTTGCAGGAGCTGGCAGCAGCTGGCAAGAGAGAAACAACTTTTGTGAGCTAGTAGGTGCATTAATAGTTACATTACTATTGTCACTATTGGTAACAAAATGAACAGCTAGGGATTCCGCAAGAGGATTACTAGTAGCCTTATGCTGGGTCAACTTAACCAGACTGGATTCGATCATATCTAAGTGATCTAACAGAGGCTTAAAATGCACTTTAAAACGTACACAAAGCTATCATCTATGTGTTTCGAATGAAGCTCATTGGCCACAGTGTCCGGCTTGGTGCTAGAAGCTTTACAACCCACTACCTCCCTTCTCTTCACAGCACCTCCTTTTTCTTTTGACGGGGGTTCATTGGGAGAAAAAGTGCCCTTACAATCCGCACAGACGCTATCCAGTTTCTCCAGAAGAGTAGGTGAACAAATGAAACCAGTGTTAGCGGAGCCATGAGACCCCAATACTGCTTCATGGTGAGTGCAAGCAGGCAAACCAAATCCTCCAATCCATAATCTTCTTTTGGTCAAAGCAATTTCTTTTGAAATCACCCCTACTGGTTGGTCCAAAAAGGAATCAATGGTGATGACAGAGGCTACAGGGGCAGAACTACTCACAATTTTTCTCTTACCCATGTTAGGAGAAGGTTTGAGCCTCAATAGTTGCAAGGAGAGAAGAAAAAAGGGGGGTAGCCTAGCCCAGTCTCTGCCAGGCGATGAAGGGAGAAGACGGGACCGCTCTTGGCCTGGTCTTCGCCCAGACACATTCCTGGGCGTATCCCATTTGGGAGGCAACAGTCAAGCACTATATAGCGTGTCAGCTATGCAGCCCCTTCTCCTGCTCCACAAGACTCCTGGTACTTGCAGTCACCATCAGCGGCAGCAACTATGGTCCCACTCTGCTGGCAACAGTCAAGCTTTATGTAGCGTGGCAGGAATGCGGCCCCTTCTCCTGCTCCACAAGACTCCTGGCACTTGCCGGCCCACCAGCAGCAGAAAGGATGCTCCTGCACTGCTGACAACAGTCAAGAGCTATAGAGCACGACAGGAATGTGATCCCTCCTCCTGCTCACAAGACTCGTGGGGCTTGCAGTCCAAACCAGCAGCATCAATGATGGTCCCGCGCTGCTGACAACAGACAGGGCTATATAGCAAGACAGGAATGTGGTCCCTCCTCCTGGTCCTTGCAGTCCAGCAGCAGCAACAATGTGGAGAATTCAGGGTATGACAGGCTCTCAGGAACTGATATTCATTCACAACTATGGAGATTTAAGCAACTATCCCACTGTCTCTGACACAATTTAGGATCCCCCCCCCTACAGTATAGGACTTTACTATATTACATTACAAATGAACGTGAAAAAATACAAGACATGGTTCAACTACAATGATTGACCATGTTTTCTCCCAGGAGAACTTTTTCATAATACAAACTTGGCGAGAAAAACGTTCAAGCATACAGCACCAAGAAGGGAATTGGCAAACACCTACAAAGGAACATTACAAAGGACTGCAAGAACTACTGATATTTAGGGCCAGATGTAAGACCATTCCCTTTTGTGGGTAGCAAATTGTGATTTTTTGAGACTCGCAATTTGAAACTCACAAAACGGAATGTACTAATGTGTCTCTGAAACATTTAGCAAGCAATCAATGGGGTCACAAATGACCTGCCTCATCAATATTTATGAGGCAGGTCGCAATTTGCAATCTATTGGGAATGGGGAATAACACAGGAATTGTGGGCTGCTCGGGACAGCAGACCATCATGTCCCTGTTTGCTTTTTAATTAAAGCAACTAACTTTTTTTTCAAATGATGACTCTGTACAGCAATGGCTGTTGCTAAAGTGGGAATATTAAGACATTACAGAAGGATACAACAGAACACATCAGAATTGGTTAGAGGACATTCATGATATTGCCTCATATGAGGAAATAATATATAAAATGAACAACCAACCATCTAACACAATTTGAATATACTTGGGAGTGATTTATTTCTTAATACATATACGAGAAGGGCAGGGGTAAGCATAACGTTTATAACACATTTTTACAATTTTTCAAAGGAAAAATATTACCACCCAGTACTTTAATTCCCTTACTAGTATCCTTCTTTTATCCCATGGGTACTCACAAACTTTCACTCGGGGGGCCAAATTTACAGTGTGGTTTGTGGCCGAGGGCTGCACCGGTGGGGGCGGGGTCAGAGGGGGAGGGGCGGGGCTAAAGCAAAAAAAAATTGTGACCATGAGGTTGAACACAGGTCCCTGCAGCAGACGCCTTCGTTCACTGAGCGACCAGACCCGGCATACACACATCTCTCTCTCTCTCCCTCTTCCCCTCCCTCCCCTCTTCCTCTCCCTCCCTCCACCTCTCCCTCCATCTCTCCACCTCGCTCTCCCTCCCTCTCCCTCCCTCTCTCTCTCCTCTTCCCTCTCTCTCCCCCTGTCTCTCTCTCTCCCTGTCTCTCTCTCCCTGTCTCGCTCTCCCTGTCTCTCTTTCTCTGTCTCCCCCCTCGTCTCTCTCTCCCTGACTCCCTCCCTCCATCGCCCTCCCTCCGTCTCCCTCCTCCCTCTGTCTCCCTCCTCCCTCTTTGTCTCCCTCCTCCCCCTCTGTCTCCCTCCTCCCCCTCTGTCTCCCTCCTCCTTCTCTGTCTCCCTCTGTTGCCCTCCCTCTGTCGCCCTCCCTGTCGCCCTCCCTCTGTCGCCCTCCCTCTGTCGCCCTCCATCTGTCTCCCTCCATCTGTCTCCCTCCCTCTGTCTCCCTCCCTCTGTCTCCTCCCTCTGTCTCCTCACTCTGTCTTCTCCCTCGGTCGCCCTCCCTCTGTCGCCCTCCCTGTCTCCCTCCCTGTCTCCCTCCATCTCTCTCCCTCTGTCTCTCTACCTCTGTCTCCCTCTCCCTCGGTCTCCCTCCCTCTGTTTCTCTACCTCTGTCTCCCTCTCCCTCCGTCTCCCTCCCTCCGTCTCTCTCTCTGTCTCCCTCTATCTCTCCCTGTCTCTCTCTCTCCCTCTGTCTCCCTCCCTCTCCCTCTGTCTCTCTCCCTCTGTCTCCCTCCCTCCGTCTCCCTCCCTCCCTCCGTCTCCCTCCTTCCCTCTCCCTCCCTCTCCCTCCCTCCGTCTCCCTCCCTCCATCTCCCTCCCTCTGTCTCCCTCCCTCCGTATCTCTGTCTCCCTCCCTCTATCTCTCTCTGTCTCTCTACCTCCCTCTCTCCCCCTCTGTCTCTCTCCCTCGATCTCCCTCCCTGTCTCCCTCTCCCTCCCTCTGTCTCCCTCCCTCCCCCCCTCTGTCACCCTCCGTCTCCCTCCCTGTCTCCCTCTCCCTCCGTCTCTCTCCCTCCGTCTCCCTCCGTCTCCCTCTATCTCTCTCCCTCCATCTCCCTCCCTCTCCCTCTCTCTCTCTCTCCCCCTCCGTCTCCCTCCCTCTCCCTCCGTCTCTCTCCCTCCCTCTGTCTCTCTCCGTCTCCTTCCTGCCCTCTGTCTCCCTCCGTCTCTCTGTCTCCCTCCCTCTATCTCTCCCTGTCTCCCTCCCTCCATCTCCCTCCCTCCGTCTCCTGCCCTCTGTCTCCCTCTCTGCCTCCCTCTCGCCTCCCTCTCTGTCTCTCTCTGTCTCCCTTCCTCTCCCTCCCTCCGTCTCCCCCAGACTGCGCCTCTCTGTCACCCTCTCTCTGTCACCCTCTGTCAACCTCTGTCTCCCGCCCTCTCCCTCTGCCTCCCTCTTCCTCCCTCCGTCACCCTCTGTCATCTCACCCCCTTTGTGTGTCAGCCCGGGCTCAGACAGCTTCCCAGCGCGCACACTCAGCTGCACTCAGACAGCTTCCCAGCGCGCACACGAGTACTTCACAGGTCTTTAAAAGACCATATACATGTTAATAAAGCTTTGTTGTATTTCACCTCTTCGGCCCCTGCATCTCCACTTTGACAATCACTGGAATCCCCGGGCCCCCACAGAGCAGAGTCTCAGAGTCCGGGCTGCTGCACCCGGCAGTGTTTGCTATTTTTTTTTTTTAACACAGGTAGGATGTCTGCAAGGTCCGCGGGCCGCCAAGGAAGGCTTGCCGGGCCGCTGGCGGCCCGCGGGCCGTACTATGAGTAACCGTGTTTTATCCTATAACCTTTTACAAATTTAGCAACTTGCAAACCTAGTTTATGTTCATGTTTTAATTCTAATTCTAATCCTGATGTGAACCATTATAGAATTTTAATGTTTTCCTATGTTGTTGCACATTGCTTTTATGATACTAGTCATCGAATAAAGCACTATTTGATTTGATTTATTTCTTAATGCATATATGAGAAGGGCAGGGGTAAGTATAAAGTTTATAACAAATGTGTAACAACACCTTTTGTGGACGTTTAGTCATTAGCCTCGGCGGATCAATATTAATAGTAATTGCCTCCCTCTGTGAACTCAACAGTATGAATGCCAGTGATTGTGAAAAGGATTGAGTCACACTCAAAGAAGTTATAGTTTAGAAGGGAAAGATTAAGGCTTGATCTCAGGAATGTGGTTCATGATTTAGGAAGCGGTTAAATGAGAACGAGAACTGAGTATGAAACACATTCTTGAGCTCCCCTGGATCTCTATTTTCAAAAATGCATGTAGGGTTTAGGGTTGATGAATACAGTCAGATCCATTCCTATGTATATGAAAACATGTATAAACAATTGGAATATAAACATAAACTGAAACATGAAGCTCTGAAACCAGTGGTGTAGCTAGCCCATTGGCCTCCTGTGGCGTACCCTGCGTTTGCCCCCCATTGAAGGGGGGGGTTGTGCTGGGGGGATTTCTCCTTGTGATTTTTGCCTCGAGATGGCAGGTTAGAGCGGGGCAGGTTGCCAGCCCCGAAACTCGTGCCGCCCGGGGCAGACTGCCTCCCCCACCCCATTGCTATGCCACTGTCTGAAACCATTAAAAGAGTTAATCGCTAAATATGATTTGTTGGATAGTAGAAGAAATTCAACCAGAGAGCCCATGTGACTGTTGCAGCGTGGAACATCAAATTCCCCCTTCGTCACAGACCAAATACCACAATAACAAATTCACTCAAATCATTCATTGGTGGGGCCCATAACACCAACACTCATACTTCATTCATCTGCTTCCCTAGAGGAATACGTTTCCTAAAACCCTAAATGCATTGAATACTATTAACTCCAACCTTGTGATATTCCCCTCATTAGGAGATTAATCATTTAGTTGTTTTGTAGTTTAGTGGAACCATTCAGTTATCTATACTTTACTCTTTATCTTCAAATAATTGACACAACACATTTATCAATTAATCAAATATCATTTATCTAAGAAAATTGCAAATTGTTAGAAATCATCATCCAAACCAAGGAACATCATATTTACCTAATCTGGCTAATAGTCATCCTCTAAGTCAGTCAAGTCGGGGAAAAACCTTTGAATTCATCAAAGTCAGGCCGCAATTCAGTCTCTCAAAGATTCAGGATAACAGCTGTCCAGCAGTGTCACCGTCCTCTCCGTCAGCATAACGTCAGAAAATCGAGTTCGTCAAAGAAGGAAGAGTTTTTTTTAGTTCATTTCCTTACCCACTTTTATAATGAAATTAATGTCAAAATGTATCAAGATTGGGGTTTTAGAAAGTCCTCATTGGTGGACATTGGGTCAAGCGGTAAAATTCTCACATAGTCCGCAAAATGAAGTCATCGCACTTGCTGGTTCCGGTTTTAAGACAGTTCATTGTATTATCGTTGGCGAAGCTCCCAGAGTGTCCTTGACAAGAACATCATCTCCAGGGGTCAGGACTAGGCCATTGTTGCTGGCAGTGACACATGCGCACTTCACCCAGAACCTTGTATTGTCAGGAGCAGTCGCGTTATACTTCTCGTTGAGCCAGCTTGGATTAGGCCGAAATGGTCAATTTAAGCAAAACAAACACAAAAACGTAATTAAAACATAGAAATGGCTAATAAAATGTTAAACCCTCACTAATTCCCTTATGTGTAAGTATTTATCTAGCAGAATAGCAACATTCAAAGCGTTTATACTCCCTTAATGATGCACAACTTACAATTACGTCACAAAAGCAACATATATCATGCAATATTCTAATTTTCTACTATTAGTATGCATACATATGTTAGTATACAATTAGTTTAGCCATGCCAGGTGCAATTCCCACGTGTAATTCATTATTAATACAATTGGTAAGTCTTTCACTGCAAACAAATTAATAAGATTACTATTAGTTGATTATTCAGATTAATATAAACATGCAGAATGGGGAAGGTATACAAAATTTTGTACTACCCGCTCCAGCATGACGTGATCCTAGGGAAGACGAAGGAGAGAGGAAGGGCAGTATGGACATTCCATTGAGCACCATACCACCATCCTGTGATGTCATTTCCAAGAAGTAGATGGTGGGGTAATGAGAACTCCAGCGAGCCACTGAAGAACACATGCCTGTCAAAGATTAGAGCATCCTGGAGACCCCATGCAGAGATAAAGCAATTGTGAATGGAGCAATGTTTTCAGGACCAATTAAAAGACAGGAGATTTCAGGTGGGTTGCTGAGCTATGAACCACTGGGTGCTTGTCGCCGTCATTGAGGGAGATTGTGACAGCTAGTGTGAGAGAAGGTGTGAGTGAGTAAATGAGACTGAATGTTTGTGTGAGAGGATTAGAGCGTTTGTATTGTGTGCAGGTATGTGGTTGTTTTTCACATTTTGTAATTCGGCCTAGCTACGATGGGAGCCAGCTGTAGCTGATTTAATTTTTGTCGGTCCCACTGCGTGGGTTCTGCATCTCTTTCACCACTGAGACCCGGAATTCTAGAGTTCTGGCAAAATAAGATTACATGCTCAAAATTCAACTAAAGGATTTTTCCACTGATGGCAGGCGCTCCTCCAAACCCGCTGATCCTCATTCATGGCGCTGTCCCAATCATTTTGCCGCCAACTCATTCGCCTCATTTTGTACCATAAATCAAAAAAATAAGAGACATCATTCAGGCAACAGTTGGGCATTTGTCGAGCTTGAATACGCTGTTTCTTCTCTTTGGCTCTGACTCTCACAGGGGCTGGATTTCTACTATGTTTGAGTATTAGTATTATTCTATTTCTATCTGTTCTTGGTTTTCAATTTTTACTGATGAATATTGACAGAAAACAATGTATTTCTCTCTCTCTCTGTATTTATAAAAGCAGGAAAAACGGAAAATTGACATCCTTCGACACTAAGTGCTGTCATTTATGAATAAAAGCTATAAAGCTTAAAAGATTCACTTGCAGGGGAGCTAAAGAAAGTTTCTCACAAAAAGCCCGAAGCAGCTGAAGATGTGCATGTGTTTGTACTACCATGTTAATGTTTTCAAACAAACGTACTGCATAGAAGAGCTGAAGAATATATGGCTCTTTTATGATAGTAAAACAAATCAGGCATCCAAGTGCGAGTGTACCTTTATTGTTTAAATAAATGCGGAGACATTCAAGTTACAACTTCATTTTTCACAGACTCCAAAATAAATATGGATAAATGCAGATGAAACTGGCAAATAATAAATATGGATAAATACAGACAGAAATTTCGGAAAAATAAATACCCAACCGGGATATCTAGGTATAACCAGAAAGATGTATGAACAGAGTCTTGCCAGAATCAAAACCTTGACCAAAAAATAAGAAAGGCTTTCTGCAAGACTTTGTATGAATGCAGGTATATATTTTTTACAGGACTAGTAAATCCCTGAAGCATCTTGTCCCTTGGCAAGTAGATATACAATTCTACACCTCTTGAAGCTGCAAAGGTAGCCACTGAAAAAGTGTACCTCATTTCATTTTATTTTTTTAAATCTTACTTTTTGCAATTTTGCTGAAAAATACCTTGCATCAAATTAGCACTGAACGCGACATTGTGTGCAATTGTTAGAAAATAGGTTTCTTGTTGGCAAGGGTATGCACTCTGTCCAAGCTGGAACCATGATCCTAGTCGTGGGAGGTCAGATACACACTGTAAATTACCCTGCGCTCACCCTCTGGTAGCTTGGCACAGAGCAGGCAGCTTAACTTAAGAGGCAATGTGTAAAGGATTTGTGCAACACTTCAAACAGTAACACAGTGAAAGACTTCACACCAGTTTAGAAAAACAGATTGTGATTTTATATATAAAACAAGACCAAAATAACAAAAATCCAAAGAGTAGAAGTTGAGATACGAATTTTCAAAGATTAAATGTAAAATTAGTTCTTAGAACCAATATGGGGGTTATCTGGTCACGCTAGACTGGAGCAAAGTCAAGACTTCAGGTCGGCTGCAATGGAGCTTGGGCTGGATACAGGAGCCACGCAAGGCCCCCGGAACAAAGTACCTTGATCCTGCTCACAATGGTGAAATGCAGGGCACAGCCAAGTGATCCGACGGTGTTGATCCATGCTTACAGGGTAATGCGTTTTTTCCATGCAATGATGGCGATGAGTCAGTTCTGAAGCCGAAGCGCTGAAGGCGAGATGCGTTGGTTCTGAAGCTGATGCGCCAGGTTTCTATATGCAGTTGAGGGAATGTGACAATCTTCTCACTCTGTAGCAGCAGTGATGCAGTGGTTCCGATGCATCGGTTCTGGGGGCAATGTGTTGGTTCAGAGTGCTATGCATCAGCTCTTGTTCCTGCAACAACAGCAATGTGTCGATTCTGCTTCAAGCGGCAGAGGATGTGTCAGTTCCACTAGAGCAAACACCTGGATTCACTTTCAATGGACCGCCACAGGAGCAGGAGGTGAGAATTTGATATTCCTGAGTCTCAAAACAAGAGGCAAGCCAGCATGCCCTTGGGGATCACTCTGGATTGAAGCAAAAGTACAGTTTTTCCTCAGCCGAGTCAGAGGGTAGAAGGCAGCTGGGCAGCACGGCAGAAAAGCAGCTCTTCCAGAGCAGCTGTCCAGCATAGTTACAATCCTTGCAGCAGAAGAGCAGTCCTTCTTCCTGACAGAGTTCCTTCACAGGTCCAGAAGTGTCTGTTTTGGTAGGGTCAGAGACCCAGTACCTGTACCCAGATGTGCCTCTGAAGTGGAGGTGACTTCAAAGAGGGGCTTTAAATTGTGCAGAGGTCCTCCCTTCCCAGTCCTGGCTCCAGACTCCCTACAGAGGAGAAATCAGCCCTTTGTGTGGGGGCAGGACACATCCCATTCAGATGCAAGTGTCAGATTAAACCTCCCATCCTGCCCAGGATGAGCCATCAGGATCCAGATGGGCACTTATTCACACCTACTCTTCCTTTGTGTGTGTCTAGATGGAATTCACAGCGTCCAGCTGTCACCTACCCCAGACGTGTATTGGAGACAGGCTGCAGGCACATTGAGGTTTAAGAGCAGAGAAATGCCTTCTTTCTAAAAGAGGCATTTCTAGAATAGAAATGTTAAATCTAAGTTTGCCAGCAAAGATGATTTCAGATGAGGTCAGTCTATGAGTCAGTGTACTCCATAATTGTTAATCGGGTCCGCATACATGGAAATCCAATTAGAACTGTGAAGCGCGCTTCATCCGCGTCCGTCTCCCGCCGTGTATGACAATTATGGAGTACACTGACTCATAGACTGACCTAATTATTGGCTACAGATTCTATCTTCAGCTTTAAGTTTTTTCGACGCACATCCACCAGCGATATTGGCCGCATCAACCATATGAATTATCGACCTTTTGCTCCCTACTACTGACCAGTAGACCAGATTTAACGGTATGTGACTAGGCCCCATACCTCCCCCTTTGGTTGCTCCACCCTGCCCTGATGAAGATCCGCAAGACCGAGGATCCAATTGCCCTCATGGCCATAAGACGGGTCGAAACGTCAACGCCCATTTAACCAAGCCTGGATCTTGAATCTTATCCCCCACGTGCCACCTTAGAATGGAATTCTATGTGAATTGAAATTGCAATATATTTGTAACTGTTTTGTGGCCAGGCTTTCCTAAGGACGGTGATTTACAACCAGTCCTGTGTGTTTTTTGAAATACTAAACTCTTCTATACCACTCCTTTGAATACCCTCTTCCTTATCACGTCACACTTGAGCACCTCTAATTTTATGCACGTTACTTCTGGAGCAACCTCCCCTTTTTCTTCTTAAAAATTGACAAACGCATATAACATTGTCTGTTTTTCACCATTTGATTTGAGAATAAAATGTACGGTGACCCAGATTATGGTCTGTTGCACTCTTATGTTGTAAATAATGGATTAAGTCATATGAGCTATTAGCTCACATAATCATTAGTTGATTTATAAATGAAGGTCTAGGACCATTGTTTTTTGTATCATAATCTACCCAGGTCCTTGATCACTATTGGGTTACCCCATTTTTTGTAATGGCAGACTCAGTGTCAGGCACCACATGAGTTGTGTTAATGCTGATGATGCTGCAGCACCCACTGGGCTGTCCTTACTTTGCATACAATATGTAACACTTCGCGCCTGACAGCACAGTTGCGTTAATTTCTGCTCTCCAAGTAACAGTGGAGTTCAGAAGCAGTGGCGGTTCCTCCTCTAAGACGGAGAAGCTTCGCCCCACTGAGCAGTCCAACAAGGAAAAAATAAAATGATAACAACTCATTGTTATTATAATTGTATTTTCTGTCCTGAATCAGCCGGGAAGGGGCGGTCGGGGCTGCTCTGCTCACAGCACAAGGCAGGTGTGGTTTGCCTACTTTAAGTGTGCAAGGCGCTTTGGCCTGCCTTCTCGGGCCAGCCAAACCATCAGGAGCACTTTACGTTTTCTGCGTCAGGCTGCATTACAGCCTGGGAGCAGAACATGGCCAGCCTCTCATTCCCTGGCTGAGCGCACAGAGCTCAGACCAATCGCAACGCTGCATTGCAGCATTGTGACTGGCTATGGGGAGCCTGAGAGCTTCCTGCCCAGGAAGCGGGTGAAGAGGAACGAGAGGAGGCAGCAACAGGTAAGTGTTTTTTTTTACATTCCTTCCCTTCCCTGCGACTCACTGCCTTTAAATACCAGCCGCCACTGGCCAGTAGCATCTGTCTTCTCTCCTGAGAGTGTGCAGTTGAGGGTAAAAGCATTTCCCCTCAAACCAGGTTCTGCTTCCATGGTGGCACTTGTACCGGCTGAGGGGCACTAGGGGTTACCGAGCACTTCTCTCCTAGGCCTTGTCTCCAGCTTCCTGTGGGGTGTGCATTTCTCCCGCCCCTCGAGAAACAGTAGGCTGGATTATTTTACCCTTTGCTTTTTCTAATCCCTATGATTTAGTTCAGCCTTTTTAGATATTTCAAAATTCAGAAAAAGGCAAGAGCAAAGGAAAACAAAACAGTACCAGGAAAGCAAATGCTTCCCTATACTGCAGTGCTGCTATACCTTGCTGTGTGTTTTAAATCCTCTTAAATGTGGTAATGAACATGTTTCCCTTAAATGTTTCCTGATTTCACATGAAGACTGATTACTTGAATGCTCTATCTTCCTTTTAAGAATATGTCAAAATAACCCTTTAATATGATTTTAAATTGTATGAATGTTCTTTCCATGCCTATGCAAACTAGAAATTGCAGGTTACTCCTTTGGTCGTCATCATCACCCCAGTAACATCTTATACTTTAATCATTAAGTGAATACTCTTCCCAGTCTCAAACAGGATCAACCTGCCCACGAGTCTCTTCAGACCACACACCCATCTCCTGACAAACGTATCGGGCTACATACCCTTTTTATGGTTCTTTGCACCTCACTGCCCCTTTAAACTGATACATGCTCAGCTGCGTAGCAAAGGTTTCCTGGGCCCTAGTGTATCTACCCTTGAAATCGCCACCCACGTGACTGAAAATGAATTGAAACTTTAAACCCAGTTTAGAAAATCCTGTTGAAAGGCTGTGTGTATTTCATTCTCTGTTTTCGCAAACTACAACACTAGCTAAATGAGTCTTACTGAATAAATCTCAGTCCCTAAATGTGAAAAGTGTGCTCCAACCTATCGGAATAGACCATGACAGACTATAACCTGCTGTTCAATCACTTCAACATCATTCATGCTACAAACATCTGTCTACCCTTTATTCCTTTCCTCTTCGGCTCTGTTACTCCCTGGATTAATGTGGGACTTAGAGCCTTCTTAGACACTTGTGGTGCAAGTAGCTGGGTCTAGACTTCCTCTACACTCTGCTGCTTAACCTTTATTTTCAAACACACCCAACCTTGTATGGGAAAAAAATCCCTGTCATTATGGCCATGTGAAAACCTACTCCTCGTTTTATCATTTTAGCGCATCTTACAAGTGTCACACATGATAAGACACATGCCATGAGCCTCTGCAATGTTTTGTTTGTTGATTTGTTTAGTTGCTTTCATTTCACAAACATAACATGGACATCATTTAGGGGTAGCTTGCCCTTTGTTACTCCTGGCACTTTCTTTGCAACCCCTGGCCTCAGAGGAAGCAG
Source organism: Triturus cristatus (assembly GCF_964204655.1). Taxonomy (NCBI): domain Eukaryota; kingdom Metazoa; phylum Chordata; class Amphibia; order Caudata; family Salamandridae; genus Triturus; species Triturus cristatus. The sequence goes on from NC_140594.1 coordinate 684,120,752, forward strand.
CTTCAGTGCCAAAAGACCAAGGCAGCTTGCTATTATGGTCGTTGGAGCTCTATCCTTGTTTTCTGCCCATATTTTATCGTACTAATAGTAAATAATAGTTTATTATTCCCTATTAGTTTAAAATAAAAATGTAGCACCAAGAGCTGGAACGAGATGTCCAGCTGCACATGATGTAAGTGAAAAAAAAGTTTTAACATATAGGTTGTGTGTGTGCTTGTGGGCGAGAGTGTGTTTGTGTGCAAGAGAGTGTGTGTTTGTGAGCTTGTGTCTATATGTGTGAGCATGAATGAGTGAATGGTTGCGAATCAGTGACAGTGAGTGAGAGTTAGTGGCAGATACTGACTGAGGATGACTGAGAGATACTGCTGCTGTCAAACTGGAGGCAATTGTTAGCATTACTGTCAAGGTTCCTGGTTCCGATGTCCCCGGGGCTGTGTTGATGCTCTAAGGGGGCCCACCTCTGGATGACCCCAAGTCCGGCTAGTGAAACCATGGACTTTTGGGGTGATCGAGCGGGGGAAGGAAAGGGTGGGGACTGCAGGGAGGGAGATCTGTGAAGGCAAAAAGACAACAGAACACAGTATAAGACGTTTTGTTTCCGCTTTCAGCGTGAACCACAGGCAGTACCTTTAACAGCAGTGCGTTTGACTCTAGCTTGCCCTCTCACCTGTAAAGAAAATAAGGTGCGCCAGGACATATGGGGGAGAGCTACAGGCAGTGGTCTTTGGTCGCAGGCACTAATACAAATGACAAGGAAAATCACAAGTATGGATAATAACAGGGATCAACATGCATACGCACACACACCACGTAGCTTCGTTGTTGCTCAATACCCACTTGTCAAAGCCCCTCTAGGTCCATGCCATCAGCGTTGCGACCACCCCTCTATCCAGACTCTCTCATATGTCTATGGAAATAAGCAGAAGAAATCAAAGATGAAGCCTGGCCACCGCGTGGTGCCTTTACGCACTGCTAGCGTCTGCCAGGAAACTGAAGCCAGGAAGGCTGAAGCACGCTTCGCTTACTCTCCTTGAAGCCTGATGCACTCCTGTGATTCTACGACATGCATTTCAGCCAAAACTAAGTACAAACACACCAGTTCGCGTTTTACTCAGTGCGGGTTGTTTCAGAGATTCGGGCTGTATCACTGCCTGAAATTGACAGCGAGTTGCGCCCCGTGGGTCAAAGTAGGTATTTACACACACGTTCGCTCCCCTGCATGAGACCAACCGGTCTCCAACAGAGGGGCGGATCAGGGTATCACTGCTTACTCGGATGGTGATAGCCTCCGGAGAACGCGTCTCCGACTATGATGGGCCGAGCCCCGAGTATGAACCCTGCCAAATCACTCCTACCTCGGTCTCGGCGTCCTTGAGAAAGTACGGGCCGCTACCTGGGTGATGAACTCTTCGGAATGCCACTGCCGCTCCGCGTTACCTCGGCTCGTCTCCGGTTCCAAGAATTATCGGCTCCGTGTGAGGCGACCTTTCGCCTTTTGACGTACGGTGAGGGGCGTGGCGTGCGTTACGCAGCGAGCCTCCCGCAATGCCCATCGGGAATTGTGGTCCTGATCGCATTTCCAGTCCTTGCTCCGTTCCTGGCCGGCGTTGCGCTGTTGATGATCCTGACAATTACAGGCACGTGTGACAAAATACTGGAGCTGGCATACTGGAGGACATTATTGGCATAAAGGTCACCCTTAAGTAAAATACTGGTAGTGGCATGCCAGAATTAATTCTTGGAATACTGGGCACCCATGGAAAAATGCTGGCACTGGCATACTTGAGGAACATTTTGGCATTAGGGCACTTTTGGGGCTAGCACACTGAAAATATGTCTTGACACAAGTAAGGAAAGCTGTGGCATAAGGAAGGGGGCACCAGGATAAAATACTGGCCCTGACAGACTAGCGGTAACTTTGACGTACGATATACATTGAATTAATTGCACAATTCTGACACTGGCATATTGTTTCTAATTTTTGGCATAAGGGGGCATCGCCGCCATATGAGAGGCCAGCATGATAAACTGCTGGCCCTGGTACAGTGGTAATGGTAATCTTTGGCATGTGGGGGCACCCATGGCACATGCTGAAAACAATTCGGCTTTGTCCTCATTAGCATCAGGTATCGTTGCTTTGACACACCATGAAAGGACTTGAATATGGATGAGTGTCCTTTCAGAGTCTATGACTTTTTAGCAAAATTATGTGAAAATTCTGCTTTAAAATACACAATTTAATCCAAATTAACTTAAAATGTTCTGAGAGAGAGAACCCCCAAGGCCTCCTAGAAGAGGTCTGGTTTATAACAATTCAAGACAAGCAATACTTCTACCACTTTCAAAGGTCATGTCAACCCCCTAATGGAGGTAGTTTCTAAAATGGAAGTTTTCTGTTGTGCTATAGTAATCATGCAGTTATGGTACTTTAGCAATGACAATTACTGGAACGTCTTCAGGTCATGTTATACCACTTCCTGAGGATATTCAGGGTCAAAAGTCAAATGATGTCACTTCCGGTGATGTCATTAAGTTGTGATGTCACTTCCGCTACCCCAGGCATTTTGGTGAATCGATGTCCATGAAACACGGCCCAGAGGCATTATAGCTCTATAAAAAGAGAAAGACAAACGTTAGAAAATAAAGCAGCTTGAGCACAGTAATATCAATAGCAATCAATATATCGCAATCAGATATCAGAAGGGGAGAAAATGGGATAAATGGGATAAATACAGATATCAGAAACTCACATGAGAACTCAGCAGCGAGTCCAGGTAGGATAAATAATAGAAGACTTGCCTGCAAGGAAGAAACCAAGGGAAGATAGTGGCTGTGAGAAGGTCAAATAGAGGTAAGGAAAACAAGCATTAAAAATGCAATAGGTCTCGCCTTTTATGAAGTTAAAGCCATTTGCTTTGCTATATAATACCATTAGCAAAGCAAGTGGCTTTAACTTAATCAAAGGCGAGACCTATTGCATTTTCAATGCTTGTTTGCTATGGCTTTTGAGAGCAGATGTCCGCAGACACTGGCGGCACTGCCAGTGAATCAGCCTTCTTTTATGATCAGGAACGCTTACCAAATGCAGACAGGTTTCCAGGTTTGTGTATGCTGTTTTGTTTATGATTATTCCAACATGACCTGTCTTTAATTCTATTGTGCAGCATTATGCATGTTTCTCTCAAAACACAGTTGTTTACACTGGAGCATAACTATTACAGGAGACGGTGACGCATCTGCTGCCGTAAAGGCGGCGCACTGCTGGAGTTGCGTCGCAGCTACAGCAAGGCTTGGGGGTGCCCTATCTTCAAAATGCTGCGTCAATCCTTATGCCTGCTTCAAGCAGGCGCAGGGTTTTGACGTAGCATAGCCTTAAAAGTGCCTGTAGATTTCACTCAGCCACTTTTAGGAGGCGTTCCTGTGCACCCCCCCCCCCCCCCGCGCCGGAATGCCTACATGTGGCGCAGGGCTTTACAACGTGACACATCTCCCAGATGCATCATGTTGTAAGTACCCTGCACCATGGCGCTGGCTTTGTGCCGCCGCTGCGTCACAAAAGTTACGCAACGGCTGCGTAAAAGAGGTGCAAGGGGCTTGTAAATCTGCCCCCATGTCTTCTTGTTTTAGACCTTCCTAACAAAAAAGTCTATCAATGCACACAGCACGATTAGCACAAGTATTGTTTTCTCCGAACAATATAATGTATTGGGTTTTTGGAACCACAGAAAAAGAGACCCTGCTCGAGTTAGCAATAATTATTCATTGGGAAGCTTTGAAATAGAGAAAAGATTTCAAAGACAAGCTCGACTGAATGGCAGTCTCGAACGTGGCACCTCAGCAATTTTTCAGCTCTGGTCTTTGATCAGAATATTGCACTCATTCACAACAAATAAATGGACGTTACATTGTAAATTCTTTATTTTAGAAGCCTCAAAGGGACAATGCGTGTAGAATTTAGTCAACCGGAGCAAAAACTCCCTCAGCCATATTCTAAATATGAAATAAAACGCATGAGCTAGTAGAGAAAAAGTCTGATAGAAAATCAGGAAGAAAACATTTTTATTCTGCTGTCTTTTTTGTTGCTGAAATTAGAAACACAAAAAATCCCGATAGAAATTTGGCACACACGGTAGCAGACACGTCTGGCACCGCAAGCTACAAATTAACTGCGAGCTCTTTTTTCGTGGGAGGATAGAATACATTGTTGGTGCCGTGATATATTTCTTTGAACTGCAAATGTTGCTCGAAGCCCCCATAAAAACAAAGCTGAACAGTGAGAATCTTCTTTTATCCGCGCTTCAAAGTGAACGAGGAGAGAGTTCTGGCAAGTTCACCCTGCTCCGAAGATGTTAACAAACACCAGGCCCATAATTGTCACTTAATGGGTCAGACAACAAAAACAAAACTGTCTCAGTGGTGTCTCCTGTTTTCAATAGATCACACTTATTTCCCCTTCATATTTAGGGAATATAATTATGACTTCACCAGGTTAAGCAGAAGAGTAATCACACACATCTGATATTCGGGTATGTGGTTGTTAGAAAAGGTAGACGGACCGGGAGGGCCGGCCGGGGTCAGGGGGAGAGGTCTCCGGGGAGAGCCGTCTCCAGCGATCGTACAGACAAGTAACTTCCCCCCCACAGACAGGAATCACACACGGATAAGGTTCAGTGTTCTTTATAGGTACTTAGTTATGATACGGTAGAATGGTACAAGGAGGTCTGGACGCCGGGGTCCCCTCGATTAGAGTCTCGTAAGGTAGGGAAGGGGGTAGCGGGTCAGTCTATTTACCAATCAGGTAGTTCGGATGAGATGATGATGAGCTCACAATCCTCGAGCTTGGTGTTTAGGTGGTACGGTCCGCGGCAGCGCCAGCAGGTCCCGGTAAGGATGGTTGATACAACGGGCCGCGGCAGCGCCAGCAGGTCCCCTGGAAGATGTACGGTCCGCGGCAGCGCCAGCAGGTCCCGGTGAGGATGGTCGTTACAACGGGCCGCGGCAGCGCCAGCAGGTCCCAGGAAGATGACGGTCCGCGGCAGCGCCAGCAGGTCCCGGTGAGGATGGTCGTTACAACGGGCCGCGGCAGCGCCAGCAGGTCCCAGGAGGATGAAGGTAGCAGAAGGCCGCGGCAGCGCCAGCAGGCAGGACGATGGTTCACAAGAGCGGACTACGGCAGCGCCAGTAGACCGTCAGGGTTGAGTTCACTCGGTGTCTCTCGACTCCAGGATACAACTGCCTTCCTGCTCCGGAGCTGTCTTAGTTATAGGGCTGGCGCCCTTTGATGTCCGGACCCTCGCACTTGGAGGTCGGAGGGTCCGGGATGAAGGTGTCCAGACACCCAGCAGGGGGTGGAGCCAGCGCCTGGGGGCTGCTGGAGGCGATCGGCACCTGGCGGGGGAAGAGCTCTTGACGCTTCGTTCTCCCATTGACCTGCCAAGTGGTCCGCCCACCTCCTGGGTGGATGGTGGTGCCGGGATGTCGGGGCCGGCCAGGCCCGGGGTTAGGGTCGGGGTGAGGCCACGCGGCCGCGTGGTGCAGGGCCCAAGATGGCGGCTTGACCTGGCCGGGGAAGCCGGTGGGGCTGGACCCCGTGATGAGTAGGGGTCCGAGGGCAGAGGGTCCGTCGGGAGACGGAGTACAGGTGCTTGTTGCGGGGATATGCCAGGTGGGCCGGGGTTCGGGCCCCGTCGAGCGGGGAGGGAGCGAGCCGTTTGTGAGGCCTGTCCAACATGCGTCCCCCCCAGCTGAAGGCGGGGAGAGTCACCCATCTCCTTGGGGACTCTCTTCGTCGAGGCGGAAAAAGCGGGACAGGCCGTCCGCGTTGGCGTGGTCTTGGCCTGGCCGGTGCTCCACAGTGAAGTCCATTCCCTGCAGGGAAATGGACCAGCGCAAGAGTTTTGGGTTCTCCCCCCGCATCTGCATCAGCCATTGCAGGGGTCGATGGTCGGTTTGTACCCGGAAGTGGGTACCGAAGAGATAGGGTCGGAGCTTTTTGAGGGCCCACACTACTGCAAATGCCTCCCTCTCGATTGTGCTCCAACGCTGTTCTCGGGCCAGGAGACGTCGACTGATGAAGGCCACCGGCTGGTCATGACCTTCGGGGTTCAGCTGAGAGAGGACGGCCCCGATGCCGTGGTCGGAGGCGTCGGTCTGTACTACAAATTCCCGACTGTAATCGGGGGCCTGGAGCACCGGGGCGGTGCACAGGGCGGCCTTCAGTTCCTCGAAGGCCGCTTGACAATCAGGAGTCCAGTGGACCCGCTTCGGTTGATTCTTGGATGTGAGTCCCGTGAGGGGCCCCACGATGCTGCCGTAGTCCTTCACGAACCGCCGGTAGTAGCCGGTGAGCCCCAAGAAGGCTCGGACCTCGGTCTGGGTGACGGGGGGCTGCCAGGACTGGATGGCAGCAATCTTAAGTTGTAGTGGGGCCACCAGCCCGCTTCCCACTTGGTGCCCAAGGTAGGTCACAGACCCTTGGCCAATTTGGCACTTGCCGGCTTTAATGGTGAGGCCGGCTCGCTGGAGGGCTTGGAGGACCTCTTGGAGGTGACGGAGGTGGTCGGACCAGTGGCGGCTGTATACAGCGATATCGTCCAGGTAGGCAGCGCTGAATTCTTCGAGCCCTGCCAAGACCTGGTTCACAAGACGTTGGAATGTGGCGGGGGCATTCTTCATGCCAAAGGGCATGACCTTAAATTGATAGTGGCCATCGGGGGTGGAGAAGGCTGACCGTTCCTGAGCCCTGGGTGTGAGGCCGATCTGCCAGTAGCCCGCCGTCAGGTCGAAGATACTAAGGTAGCGGGCGGCCCCCAGCCGGTCGATCAGCTCGTCTGCTCGGGGGATGGGATGAGCGTCGGTCCGGGTGACAGCGTTCAAGCCCCGGTAGTCGACGCAGAATCTCAGTTCAGGGGCGGTGCCGGGGGCAGCGGCCTTGGGAACTAATACAACCGGACTGGCCCAGGGACTGTCCGAGGGCTCGATGACCCCGATCGTGAGCATCTTGGCCACTTCCTCCTGTATGCAGGCCCGTACCCGATCGGGTACGCGGTAGGCCCGGTGCCGGACAGGGGGACTGTCCCCAGTGTCTACGTCGTGCAAACACCAAGGGGTGACCCCGGGGGTGAGTGAGAACAGGGCAGCGAACTGCAGCAGGAGGTCCCGGCAGTCCTGGCGTTGCTCCGCAGTGAGGGCGTCGGAGAGCCGGACCCCATCCACGGAGCCGTCCTTCTCCTGAGTCTTTAAGAGATCCGGGAGGGGCTCGGAGTCTTCTTCTGTACCACTGTCGGTCGCCATCAGGAGGCTTAGTTCGGAGCGCACAAAGTGTGGTTTGAGCCGGTTGGTGTGGAGGACCCGCAGGGGGTTCCGGGTGGACCCCATGTCGATGAGGTAAGTGACGGGGCTTTTACGCTCGACCACTTTGAAGGGCCCCGTCCACTTGTCTTGCAGGGCACATGGTTCGGTGGGGGACATCACCCATACTTGCTGCCCAGGCTCGAACTCAACGGAGGAGGCATTGTGATCATACCACCTTTTCATGTCCTCCTGACTGGCCTCGAGGTTCGCCTTGGCCATCTCCCTGAAGCGCCGGGTCTGGTTTCGTAGGGCCAGGATGTATTTGAAGACGTCGGGAGGGGTCGTTAAGGGGGCCATCTCCCAACCTTCCTTGACTAGGCTGAGGGGCCCTCGCACAGGGTGCCCGTACAAGAGTTCGAAAGGGCTAAAGCCGAGGGACTTCTGGGGGACTTCCCGGTAGGCGAAGAGGAGGCACGGGAGCAGCACATCCCACTGGCGACGGAGAGGCTCTTCCAATCCCCCAATCATCCCCTTGAGAGTGCGGTTAAAACGCTCCACTAGTCCGTTCCCTTTGGGGGTGATAGGGGGTCGTGAATCTGTAGGTGACCCCGCATTGTTGCCAGAGGGACTTCATGTATTTAGATATGAAATTCGTACCTCGGTCGCTGACAACTTCTCGGGGGAAACCTACCCTGGAGAAGATCCCCATCAGGGCCCGGCCAACCACCGGAGCTGTCACTGTCCGTAGGGGCACCGCCTCGGGGTAGCGGGTGGCATGGTCCACTAGTACCAAGATGAACCTGTGTCCTTGTGCCGTGCGGGGGTCCAGAGGCCCCACAATGTCTATCCCCACCCTCTCGAACGGGGTGGTGACCACCGGGAAGGGTTGCAGAGGGGCCTTCAGCTTCCGACCACTCTTCCCGCTGGCTTGGCACGTGGGGCAAGATCGGCAGTGGTTCAGGACGTCATTCCTCATTTTTGGCCAGAAAAAGTGGGTCACCAGGCGACTGTATGTTTTGTCCTGGCCCAGGTGTCCAGCCAGGGGGACATCGTGGGCCAGGTTGAGCAGAAAGTCTCGGAAGCGGAGCGGTACCACCAGAACTCGACCGGCCCCCAGCTCGGCGATTCTTTGCTCGCTGTAGAGCAGGTCGTTGTCCCAGTAGACCCAGTGGGTTCCGGTGGTGTCCCCTGCGTTTTGGGTATCGGCTTGTTGGCGGAGTCCCTCGAGGGAGGGACAGGTCTTTTGTTCCTGGCGGAACTGTTCTTGGGTGGGCCCCCCCTCCTGACGCCACTGAGCCAGATCCGGAAGGTCCTGGGGTTGTGCGTCTGCTTCGATAGTCGGGTCCGGGAGGTCGGCCTCGCTGTTGTCCTCGACGGGGGCAACCGGGGGCGGAGGTGCCGGCCATTCGGTTTCTTCTGATCGGGGGGTGGCCCGAGCGGCCATGGATCGGGTGGTTATGCAGGCCCAGTCCGGGAGGCCCAGCATCCCCAGGTGCTCTCTTTTCTCGACGGTGGCCCACCGGGAACTCTCGAGGTCATTCCCCAGGAGGCAGTCCACGGGGGCATCGTCCCGGACCGTCACCTTCAGTAGGCCGGAGACCCCTCCCCATTCAAACGGGACGCAGGCCATCTTACACATACTCTCAGAGTTATCTGCCGAGCGGACGGGGCAGAGAATGTTCGGCAGGATCTGCTCGGGCTTCACCAGATGACAGCGGACGGCCGTCACGCTGGCGCCGGTGTCACGCAAGGCCTCGGCTCTCTGTCCATTAATGGTCACCCACTGACCGTATTTTCTGGTGTTGGCGGGTAGGGGAGCCCGCGGAACCATGTCTCTTCCCCCTAGGCATGCCAGGACCATGGCGGCCGGTTCCCACCCTTGCTGGGCCGGCTCCTACTCTTCGGGTCCCTCCGAGGATTGCTCTTCCCCTAGGGCAGCGGCCGCCACCTGGCGGGGCTTGGGCGTTTGATTTAGCGGGCAGTTCGGGTCATTGGCGTAGTGGCCTAGTCGCTGGCACCGGTGGCACGTGACGTTGGCTCGGTACCCAGGTCGCAACGGGGGGTTGCCCCGGCCGGCCGGAGGCGGGGTGCTGGCCACGGGTGTTGTTGGTAAGGCGTCTCTCCCTCGCCCCTGGCCCCCTCCTCCTCCCCGAGGACGGTGCTGGCCTTGGTTGCCTCTGTTCTGGTCGTGGGGCCCTCTCCGGCCCACTCGGGTGCTTTCCCACCGGTCCGCTTCGGCGGCGAGCTGCCGGGGGTCGGTCAGCTTACTGTCGAGTAGGTGCTGCCGGAGCTCGACGAAACAGTTGTTTGACAGGTGCTCCCATACCATAAGGTTGAAGAGTTGTTCGTAAGTGGTGACCTGACTTTCCTTGATCCACCCTTCGAATGCCCGGCTGAAATAGTTCACGTATTCTACCCACGTTGTACCTGGGATCCTGGTGCAATCTCTGAACCTCTGGCGGTACATCTCGGGCGTGAGGCCGTAGCGGGTGAGGAGGGCAGCCTTCATGTGGTCGTAGGACGACATTTGGTGATCGGGGAGCTGCAGCAGGGCATCGCGACCCTCGTTGATAAATCTCCCCCAAAGTCCGGCTCCCCAATCACTCCGGTCGATTCGGTGGGAGGTCATTGCGATCTCATAGGCTTTAAACCACTGTTGTATGTCGTCTTCTCGGACATATTCGCGGACAACATCCTTGGGGATGTGAACTTTTTTCTCACTTGGTCCCGGGGTGTGTGGTCGCTCAGGCACCCCCAGTTCCTTATTCTGTTTGCGCAGTTCTATTTCCGCTAGTCGGCGCTCGTGCTCGAGCGTTATTTTTTTCTCTTCAAGCTCTCTCTGTCTCTGCTTCTCTTCTCGTTCCTCTCGAAGCCGCATATGCTCGAGGTTAAGTTTCTGTTCAGCTAACTTGAGTTCCCCATCCATCTTGAGTCGTGCCATCTCCAACTCGTGTAATCTGACTCTGTCTCTTTCTCGGATCTCCTCTTGCGGAAGGCCCGTTCCCCGCTCCTCGGGAGCCGTGGCGTTCCCCTCTGGTGTGGTGCTGGTTTGGTCTGGGGTGACGCTGCTTTGGTCGGAGGGTCCTGTGACCCCCGTTTCTGTCCATGACTCCAGAGCGCGCTTTAGATCATCCTTGGTACTCAGGCCGGTGGTAGCAATGCCAAGTTCTATGCAAAATTGTCTCAGTTCGCGGTGGTTGTATTCTTCTAATTTCTCTATTTGGAATTTCTCGGTGGAGCTGCTATCTTTGGTCGACATCGTGTTTTTGTCGTGGGGTGAGCTACTCTCTGTACGCTTACGCGTTGATTCGGATCGCGCCGCTGGCCACCAATGTTAGAAAAGGTAGACGGACCGGGAGGGCCGGCCGGGGTCAGGGGGAGAGGTCTCCGGGGAGAGCCGTCTCCAGCGATCGTACAGACAAGTAACTTCCCCCCCACAGACAGGAATCACACACGGATAAGGTTCAGTGTTCTTTATAGGTACTTAGTTATGATACGGTAGAATGGTACAAGGAGGTCTGGACGCCGGGGTCCCCTCGATTAGAGTCTCGTAAGGTAGGGAAGGGGGTAGCGGGTCAGTCTATTTACCAATCAGGTAGTTCGGATGAGATGATGATGAGCTCACAATCCTCGAGCTTGGTGTTTAGGTGGTACGGTCCGCGGCAGCGCCAGCAGGTCCCGGTAAGGATGGTTGATACAACGGGCCGCGGCAGCGCCAGCAGGTCCCCTGGAAGATGTACGGTCCGCGGCAGCGCCAGCAGGTCCCGGTGAGGATGGTCGTTACAACGGGCCGCGGCAGCGCCAGCAGGTCCCAGGAAGATGACGGTCCGCGGCAGCGCCAGCAGGTCCCGGTGAGGATGGTCGTTACAACGGGCCGCGGCAGCGCCAGCAGGTCCCAGGAGGATGAAGGTAGCAGAAGGCCGCGGCAGCGCCAGCAGGCAGGACGATGGTTCACAAGAGCGGACTACGGCAGCGCCAGTAGACCGTCAGGGTTGAGTTCACTCGGTGTCTCTCGACTCCAGGATACAACTGCCTTCCTGCTCCGGAGCTGTCTTAGTTATAGGGCTGGTGCCCTTTGATGTCCGGACCCTCGCACTTGGAGGTTGGAGGGTCCGGGATGAAGGTGTCCAGACACCCAGCAGGGGGTGGAGCCAGCGCCTGGGGGCTGCTGGAGGCGATCGGCACCTGGCGGGGGAAGAGCTCTTGACGCTTCGTTCTCCCATTGACCTGCCAAGTGGTCCGCCCACCTCCTGGGTGGATGGTGGTGCCGGGATGTCGGGGCCGGCCAGGCCCGGGGTTAGGGTCGGGGTGAGGCCACGCGGCCGCGTGGTGCAGGGCCCAAGATGGCGGCTTGACCTGGCCGGGGAAGCCGGTGGGGCTGGACCCCGTGATGAGTAGGGGTCCGAGGGCAGAGGGTCCGTCGGGAGACGGAGTACAGGGGCTTGTCACGGGGGTATGCCGGGTGGGCCGGAGCTCGGGCCCTGTCGTGCGGGGGGGGAGCCAGCCCTCTGTGTGGCCTGTCCAACAGTGGTATTGTAAGTTCGTGGTGGTCTTGTCTTTGTAAAGGCAGGAGAGCTTATAAACTCCCATGGAAAGAGGAGAGACACAAAGACAGGCAGGCTGTGAGGAAGGGAGGAGGCAGCCTGTGAGGGAGGGCGCCAATTGCAAGGAACAGAAGGCATGTGTTTGTGACCACCCGCTGCCGCCAGTATGCACACGCCACTGCCTTTGTGTGCCCACGAGCCCGCTACCCAGTGTCTCCCCCATAATGCAGACTGGTGTCCTACGCCACCGTGAGCCAATTACTCCTGCCATCGTAAGGAATGGCACCAATCCCTGCTCCTGGAAAACAATGTTTCAGACTTTAGCTTTGCTGATTAATTCTTTACATGTACTAAGCAATTAGTTTCTCTCCGACAGAACCACTTGTAGTTGTTTATTGCTAATACCCACGTTCTGAGTGACACTGGGTTATCCCCTTGACTTTCATGCTGTCCTCCAACTGGCCACCATCCCGTTCTATTGTGAATGATTATAACTGACAATGTTCAACTCTGAAAATGTGAGACTGTGACAAACATTACAAAAGGTCAGTGAACAGTGCTCTTCGGAGTGTCCCGGTGACCCCGCCCTCCCCACATCTCCCCACATATTTCTGGACTCTTCCATCTCAAACGTCATCGACTACTTCGTCTTTACTGTCTTTTACGCTGTCCTTCTGCCGGCATTTCACCCTTCACCCCATCTCACGCACCATTGTAACCACCTTCAGCGCTGGGCACTCCTTCACACACTTGCACAGAGCGGACCATCTCTGCGTGCTCTCTTCAGAGAGGCCAGGGTTTGGATGGGCGTGTCTCTTGGACTCTTATGACCCACAGCCAAACACCTGTAGTGCCTTCAGCCTTGCTCCAGAGCGCCCACTCATGGCCCCTTAGACACCCACTGGTTGCACTCACAGAGGCCATCACTTCACAGCGCCCCCTGTACCGGGCAATGCGCTGGATGAAACCAATACAGACACACAACATTCGGAGAAAGAGGCACTCGAGTTACTGCAGGCACTGCTGCTTCCTGGAGGGTTTTACACTGTCGAGAGTGTGTCTATCCGTCCACAGAGAGCCGTTCAAAGGCAGTGCTTAATGACTGCTGGGTCTGAGACCTGGCAGGGTCCGCCCCACCTAAAGCCCTGCTATTGAGGCAGCGTAAGGCGGCTCTAAGGAGGGAGAGACAAGAAGAAGGGTGAAGGAAGGGGGCTACTGCTCAACCTGCCCCTTCCTCCTCGCAGCGCTATATAACTCAGGCAAGCACTATGCCAGGCGGGGGGGAGCGCACATTTGTAGCACCACCACTCTTTCCAGATAGACACACAACAGTGTGCCGAGCCCAGAAAACAACCAACCTCCCCGAATGGCGTCCAAATCGCCGCCTCGCAGTCTCCCCGCATTTGCGCATATCCGACTCGCATCGACAACACCGCCCTGAAGCTCACGGGTCGTGGCATGTGTGTGGCCTGAATCCCGCAACCTCCCAATGCCTCTGAAGGGCACTTGAATCCCCGCTGTGTTATCTCCGGTATTTTTGGGCACCTGCATTGGATTGATAACGTCAACCCTACCAACATTAAAGCAACCCAATCGTGCTCACCCCCCACCTAACCATCGTTACTGTGCCTCCTCCGATCACTCGGTGCCCACCGAAGGTCTGCACGGCAAGGACACAACCCCTCACGTATGGTGCCACCCCCGCTTGTGGCAAGCACCGCAAGACTTGCCCTCCACCACCGACAATGCCAGAGGTGTCCAAACGACTAAAGGACGTTTGAGAGGGCACAAACTCCAGCATACCCCAGATACCGTCAGCTGATGTGGTATAATAAAATGGCCTATCCCGATCACCGTGCCGCAGACGGTCAACTCTTAACTACCCTGTGACTTTGTCCTCTCTTGAGGCTCTCACTGCCGATGTGAGGACCGGGATCGTCGACACAGTCAAGAGGCATAAGTTGGCAAACAACTATTCCACAATTCCACTTCGCAACTACAGAACTGCATTGGAAATGTTTGTATCCATGTTTCCATTGATACCCGTCACACCACTTAACCCCAGCAAACACAGGGGGGCGGGGGCGCAATCGTCCCCGCTCGCAATCCTCCATGCTCTCTGATGCATGGTCCGAAAGGCAGCACTCGGTCCCAGCCGCACCCTACCGCGGAGCTGCATGCCACCCTTGCCCAACTTTACCCACTCCTCCTGTTGCCCCCTCCCCCCATCCGACACCACCAAATATCACACGTATTCGGCGCTCCCTGCCGTGCCTGGCAGAGCAGCCCCCGCCCACCCCGCACCGACGCAACTCACCAGACCGCCCCATAGGCCATAGCCGGCCCTCCCTGCTCTACCCATCTGAGAAATTCCCTTCCTCGGACAGCCCCCTCCCTCCTCTCACCCCGTGACCAAACCAAACGCTGCCTCTTCCCTAGGCGCCCAAGCCAGTGCCCCCCACCGCTCCCCCTTGCACGCCCCTTCTCCCTCCCACCCCACTCGCGCTGCGACCTCACCAGACACACGGTGCCAACAAATCCCCGCTACCCCAGCAATCCTTTACCAAGGTGGGGTCAACCCTCCTGTTGAAAGCACCCGACTGTCCAATGATGCTCAGCACACTCCCAAAACTACAAACCGTCCACAAACCACCAGGCCAGCAACCCTCCATCTCTGGCGATCTGCAGCAGCTCTCTGACTCTCTCAGAGCCCCCCGCCGCCCAAATGGGTGCAACCTCCGACACCTATGCGTTCCCTCTCCTCACTACCCGACCCCCTGCCTGCCGGACAGCGGCACTCACGGCAGCCAAAACCTCACTCACCACCCCACCGAACCTGTCACAGCTAGCAAACCAAAAACCCCGGCAGCTATGACCACATCCAGTCTGTGTTCTACCCATGCTTGTAACATCAAAGTACTCCATGTATTGTCAGAATGGCCCAACCCCGCACCGTTCCGAGGCGAGGTACCGCCCACTGAACCATAGTCAGCACCCACCCTGTTCTCCCATCTGGAATTTTTTTCCCCTTGGATGGCCCCGCACCCCATTAACCCTGGAACCAGACCCCTCGCCACCTCTTCCTTAGCTGCCCAAACCACTGCCCTCCCCCCCACCGCGCCTCTGCCTCCATCCAAACCCCAATCAGGATCATCTATCCTGACTCCCGACCCCTCACTCAGTCAAAATAGCAGAGATGCGACCCTCCCAGTGCTACCCCACTCACGCGGCCCCTACCCCTCCAATGGCACCGCCACCGTCTGGGGCCGAAACCCCTGTGTTCCCTCAACACCACTTTATTGTGACCCACAAACCGACCCCCATCTCCTTGTGGGTCACTAGCTAACAATGAAAGAACGCGCCCCTCACCCCACAGACCTCCCTTCCCTCGTCCGCCCCTGTAGCCCAGCATGTTCTCAGCTCCCAAATCCTCTAACCACCATTGCGCCCGACCCAGAAGCAACAACTCAAGAGCGTCACACCTGCCCCCTATCGTTCTGTGCAAGCGAAGCCACTCTGAGCCATCCTCTACCCGTTTATCACCCAACTGAACTCGGACCCCGCCCACGTTCCTGCAAGAAGTGCGAGCCGTCCGCGGTGCAAGGTCACTGCCGGTCTGCTGTGCACCCGACTCCGAAGCGGCACCTCCAACTCCTCACAGCCACCCGCTAGTGGGCAGAACCCAGCAGCCATCCCCCATTCTCTCTGAATGGCGCCCAAATTGCCATCTCCCAGCACCCACCCATACCTGCCTGGCATGGACAACAACCCACCCCAACACCCCAAAGCCACCCAATTGTGCCCACCCTGAGCGCCCGTAGGCACCGCGGCTGACCATGAACTGCCCCTGATCCCCCTGGCCTCAGAGGGACGAAAGGCCAAGGGCATGAAGAAAGGGCCTCGAACCGCAAACCAAGGACACCAGCGGCTCCGAAACACCCCCTCTGCAGCTGTCAGTCAACTAATAGTGCGGGGAGCTACGTATATACGAACCTGATTTCCCCTCCGCAGTAGCCCTGCCTTGGTATGCCATACTGCGCCCGTGGTGTATGCCCCCACCCACTCCTTTTCCATTTTCTGTGTCCATGTTCTTGGATTGCACACTTTGCACGCATCCCGTCCCGTTCCTCCGATTGTTCCTTTGAACAGCCCCAGAGAAAGGACATGTGCTGACCCCACGGAAAATGAATCCTCCCCCCCTCCCCACCGGCAGCTCCGCATCTCCCCAACCTTCTCACCCCTCTATACATCGCACTTCAGCCCACCCCAGGCCCCCTGAAAGAGGAGGCTACGGGCGCCTGTGAACAAGCATCAAACTTGATCATAAATAATCAAGTGGAGACGCAAAGCAACACGTGGGTCAAACACGTAAACCAATTCCTAACAGGACAGCAAAAAAAAATAAGCGCGGTCCCGAAAATGAAAGAGGACCGCGCTGCAGACGATTTCTTGTCTTTATGGGGCTATGTGTTTTGAAACACATGGCCCCATAAAGATAAGACAGCTTTTACTTCAGCCGGAAAGCGGACAAGCCCGTCCAAGTGGGCCGGCCGAAAAATTTAAAAGTCTACGTCACAAAGTGCTCTTTCCCAATGGCTGGCCACTGTTTAGAATAAACGGTGACACCGGCCAATGGGAAAGAGGGGCGGGGCTTGAAGCCCTTTACAGAATTCCTTCTAAAATGTTAAATCTCGCCAGCGAGACTGCGCATGTGCACAGCCCACGCCAGCGAGACCTAAAAAGAGTAGATAAAATGGGGTGGGGAAGTAATGAGAAAGCAGCATCGGAGAATTTAATTTAGCAGGAACTAGTAGGAGGTGTCTTTGAAAGGGACAAGGTTGCAGCTACTTCTTGAAGGATCCTAGTGATGTAGTTGTGTAAAGACTTTGGGAAGAGAAATCCAGATTATTGTTGTGCTGCTGGGAAAGGACGGAGCACTTAAACACGTAAGTTCTAAGACAAGTGTTTTGATGCTACGTAGAGGTCTGAGCCTTCCAGAAGCTTTCTTCACCTTCAATGCTAAGTGAGGTTTGCTGGTGGTGGGTAAACTTTTGGGTAATACAAGGCCCCTCCTAGCGTGCACTGGCATCCAATGGAAACCTTTTTAGTGTAAATAGCACTGGACTAATATGGTAACTCGTGTTTTATTTCAGTGATGGAGCATGCTCTTGATCACAGGAGGCCCTTCACAGGTGCGAGTCCGGTCACATACGAGTTGACAGCGCATGCGACTGAACAACCTCTCGAGGTCTTCGGATGTTTGCGATGTTCCTGCTGCAGCGGGGATGCTCGCTGGAAAATGCTTGCACGCTCCCTGGTTCTGCTCCAGCACCATTTCAGATACCCAAACTAAAATAATTATTAAACAGAGATATATATCAACAACATGGAGACAGGGAGCCCTTGGGATGGGGATCCTGGGTACACCAGGGCAGAAAGCATGAGGAGAAGGGATGAAGGAAACACGGAAATGATGGATGTCAAGGAACCTTGAAAGAGAAACACGGTGCACATTGGGCACGAGTACCAGAAGTAAAAGTATTAAAGTGCTATAACGAGAAAATATTGCGAATTTAGACATTAACACTGCTCAGTCTCACTAACACGTTTTAGGTGGGAGGGCATAGGACCCAGGCCGGGGAAGGCGAAGCCGGACCCGATAGAGGCCTAGGGTGGAACGCCGGCCGGCGGCGGGACCCCTCCACGCCACGCCCCCGCAATTTAGAAAACCCGGCTAGGCCGGGGAGGGCATGATAGGCCCACAAACAATGGAAGCTCCCCCCCCCAATCAGGGGGCGAGAGAGGTAGGCAAGGGGGAGGTTAAAAGGGGCCAACGGCCCAGGAAAATTCAATTTCAAGGCTCCCCCTCGCCGCATAAGAAGAAGAAGAAAAGTCCCCCCCCCCTCGAGCTGAGGACGGTGCAAGGAGCAAAGGCTTACCCGGAGGCGACCTGCGGCAACCAGCGACGAGCAGAGGCGGCCAGCGACGACCGGAGATCCATCGGAGTTTTTTGGCGCCAAACAGAACGGCGGAAAACCTCGTCGGGAGCCAGCGGCGACAGGGCCCACTCGGGGCAAGGAACATCGTCCCCAGGGGCGGCAGGGACGGCGAGCAGCGAAGCCCAGGGGGAGGTAGCAGCAGCAGATTGCCTGCACGGCGCCGTCTTCACAGCGCGGCCCCCGCCATCTTGGGCACGAAAGGAGGGGAGCAACAGCCACCGGGAGGAACAGGTGGCGACGGGGACCGCGGGAAGGACACGAAGCCTGCGGCCCTTGCAAATTGAGCGGACACCCTACGGAACGTGCCGCTGGTTGAGCCTTGCGTGGTGCGCTAAGGTTCACGTAGAAACCCACCCTTTCCGGACCGGGAGTCAGCAGGCGCGAGTACCACCAGGGGTCGTTCGGCGCACGCTCGGAGAACAGCGGGAACAGCCCCGAGCGTGAGCGCGCAACTTAGCCAGGCCATTGGAGGAAGCGAGAGACCGAGGGACGCGCCCTCTTAAAGAGACAGGATCCCCTTTTTCTCCGTGGTCCCTCTCTGGCCGGGTGTTCGACACAACGGATGTCTTGGGAGTCAACTTCCAGATGCCGGCGCTGCCTGGCACCATGCCAGGCAATTACTCGGAGGTCAAACCAGTACCACATAAGACGACCCAAGGACTTTGTGGGATCCCATGACCTACGATTCCAGACTAGGAAAGTCACAATGGCTTTGAGCAAGCCAATGAGGAAAGCCACTGCAGCAGGTCCCCACAATCGCCTTCGTAAGGTGTAGAAGAAGGATGGGAACAACGGCATCGGGGGTTTCGCGCCTTCGCAGGAAAGACGGAAAGGAAGGCCGCGCCATCGCATGGAAGGCAGAATTTAAGGCCGGGGAAGCCAACCGGACCGGTGAGGAGGGCGCAAGGACGCGACATGGCATTTCGCGCCTTTTTCGTCGGAAGGGAAAGAATGCGGCGATCACCCCCGCCCCATCTGTCGTCGAGGGACGGGCAGGGTCCACAACAGAATCCAGACTCACGGGCACTTGGAGCCAATACGGCGGTGCCCGGATCAACAGGGGCAACGACCAGGGGTTGGCGAAGAGCTGGATCGAAGCTGGGCAACTGGCGACTTCGAGCGAGCAACCGGGGAAAATCACCGAGGGTCGGTGCGGGCGGCGGTGCCCCCGAAAGGCGGAAGACTGGTGCGGGCGGCGGTGCCCCCATGGCGAGCCCGGACGCGTAATTAAGTGAAAGAGGTAAGGAGCGGGGCTGCGCGAGGCTAGGGTACGGCCGAATCACGTTGGTAAGCCAGGGTTGCGGCCAGCCTACTCACAATCGCTAAGACCCCGCCCCCGGCATTGAGCACAGTAACCCCGTTTTTTAGAACAATAAGGAAGGGTCTAATAAGGTTTGCTCTGCGGTTTATAGGCAGTTCCGGGATGAAAGTTAAGAGCTCACTATTCTATAGTGGAAAGTTAAGTGGTAAATTCCAAGGAGCAAAAGATATCTCTTTTGAACGCAGTAGTCTGCGGTTCGGTTTACGTCATATGCAGGCGGTAATCTACGGGGTACAGGTTCTTGGCAGCAGGCATAGTAACCCTCTGCAGTATCTTCGCCTAGGAAAATGCACTCACCGTGGTCTGGTGGGCGCAACTGACTATAAAAAAAAAAAAAAAAAAAAAAAAAAAAATCAGCATACTCAGCTGTCCGGTAGGTCTTGGTATTCGATCCCCAAATGGTTGCGTTACAGAAAAGGGATTCACTATAAAGATTGGGTGGGCACTCCTGCTTGAATTCAGGCAGTTTGAACCAAAAAAGGTTTATTCAAGAAAGTTTATTCGCCTTAAGGAAGCCATCACCCGGTGCGGCAGCACCGGTCGCACCGCACCACCATACCGCGATAGGGGCCCGAGCATCTGCCATCGCACACGTCTCACGAGGAACGGAGATGTTACAGCGGTTACGAAAGGTGGAGAGGGGTTCGAGCCCGGTAAAACAGACCCGAGCTTTCACGGAATGGGCCCGATTGCTGTAAAACGCCGGGGAGACAACAGGGCCGGTTTGTAGTGCTGGGGGCGCCCTGGGTGATAATGTTTGTGGGCGCCCCCCGCCCCTATGACCACGCACTCGCTGGCACCCTGTAACAGTGAACAAGTCACCAGGTCCGCACGCTCGCAGAGGCGCCGAATTTGTTATATAGCGCCTTCCGGCCAGTGTAGGGGGCCGAGCACTGGGCATCGCACATGCAGGCATCTAAACGCAACAGGTTTTACAGGCGTTGACTCACGCCATCAAAGCATCGAGAGGTGTCCTCTGCCTGTAATGTGTCAGGCTGGGGCAAGCATTCGTCGTCACCCCTTTTTACTTTCTTGGCTATATATATAAATCTTGTACATTTGGGAGCACAAAGGCTCCAATGAGAGGCAGTGGTTTTGCAGAATCTTTGCTGCATCTTCCCCTCCAAGGTGGATTTTCTCCATGACCTAGTTTGACGGGGGCGATCTACCCGCCGAAGGATCGACCTTCATACCAAAGCCCCCGGGATGCTCTTATGCTTGTAGAGGCTTCCAGGGCAAGCTGCAATAAGCTGATGCGGCGTAGGTGTGTGCGCAGGGGTCTGGCAGCAGCGATTGCATGACAGAATACTGACATAAATATCATGTTTTCTTTTCTTTTATATAGCGCGATAAGTATCAGAGCGCTTTACACGAGCACTTTACATGCAGTGCACAGAGACAATCAAGCATAGGTCGAATACGGGTATAGGAAAGGATAAATAAGCCAAAGGACGGAAAGCGTAGGAAGCAAGCACGCAGAGGCGAAAAGAAACAGCGCAGTTGGGAGTTTTTCTTTGAGAATAGGAATCGTTTGATAGCCAAATTTACTCCTTTTGCAGCATGGTTGAAGTTTCTAATAATGTATAGGTTGTAAAAAAAAAAAAAAAAAAAAGTCACTGATTTCAAACATGCCTACTGGTTGTGCTTGCCTTTCCCACACGCGAGGGGCGGCTAGGGGTAGGCAAGCTCGGAAAGTCACAGACAGAACTATGCATTGGCTTTGCTTTCGGAGTCAAAAGCATGCAGATTGCAAGGCATGGAGTAGAGCTTAGGTACGTTAATACCCGGACTTTCATTATTCTAATGTCGCAAAATAGGTGCACCTGGGTTACAGGTGAAAATCAGGCCTTGTGCTGGTTCAGACCAAGCACTTTCCAACCATACGGGCTGCCTGTGTGGACACCGCGCAAATTCACCCCTTGTTGTCCCGTGTGTAAGTTAACATTTTGTATACGCTGAGTTACACACCTAGGAAAGTCGGTAGGCCCGGTTACAAGGCAATTGGGTGTTGAAAGCTAGGTGGGGCGGAATGGCTCCCACCGGTGTACGTTTAAGGGCTGTCAGACAAAACACTGGGTTCATTCACAATGCAGCAGTCACAGGCACAGCTTCATGATCCCTTCGTTCAGGCTACAAGAGCACGTTCGAGCCCATTGCTTGGCAGTACTGGTAATAGGAGAGGTAGGGCAAGGTCCGGAAAAACAGTCTGTCTAAATACGGATGCCCCTTTTGCTTAGTTAAAGGTCAGGTCTAGAGGAGTCCAGTTTAGACACGGGGCAGAGAAGTGTTGTGTTACAGTTGGGTTAATATTTCAGGCAGCACTCAAGAAAAGGTTTCTTTGGGGTCAAACAGGGCCCCCAATGATGATTAGTGGAGGGGAATCACCGAGAGTATTTGCAGTAATAGTAGTGAACTGCTGCAGTGGTTCACCCCACAAGTCCCAATACCTTACAAAGTACCATTCAGAAAAGTCTCACCCTGCATCACCATATTACAGCGAGAAACTCAATTACGTGGAGTACACAGGGAGATTTAGCTATGGAGATACCTTCCCCAGCTAGAACAAACCAGAGGTATAGCATCCAGTGAGGTACAGCTGCACTTCCGATACGAAACGAAGACGCATAGCGGGCGGTGGTACCAGCAAGATTGGGGCATAAACGAAATGATAGATATGTGTCCCCGAGGGTGTAGGACAATACAAGTGTTGTTGGCATGTGGCATATTATAATTTTCGGTAAGAGCACAACCAGGACAGGGCAGTGCAAAAGCCACCCGTGGTCAGGGCGTTGGTCAAGACCAGGCCCCGGGGAATCCGTGTTTTCGGCTAGGGGAGAGCCCCCCCCCCCCCCCCCCCCCCCCCAGTTTCCTCAATGTCAATTACGAAAAGTTAGCCCAGTATACCGGCGCCACGCAGCAAGCGTAGTTAGAGGAGGCAAAGCCCAAAAAAAAAAAAAAAAAAAGAAATCCTGAAGAGAGCTGATCATCTCCGGGGACAAAGCTTACAAGGCCCAGGGGTGGATGTCAAGCAGCACGGGTGCATAAAACTGGTAGTAGTCAGGGCAGACCGCACGAGGACAGGAAGAGACAAGTTCAGGCGGCACATCGTGGGCATATTCGAGCTAGGAGGTGGCGAGTAGGTAGCGAGGGTAGGCCGAGCAAAGGGGGAAGCTCCCTCCGATCGAGAAACCGTAGGGAGCGTGGCGGAGCTGACACGAGGAACCTAGTAGAGAACGAAAGTACTAGGAGATAGATGAAAGGCTCACACAGTGTCCTTGGATGCCTCACGCCAGGGGCACTGGGGGAGCCGTTGGGCGGCGTGCCGCCAGAGAAAGAACAGAGATGACACTCCTGCAGGACCCCGGGGATGCCTTACGGCAGGGGTACAGACGGAGAAGATGACAAGGACCCAGCCGCAAGAAAATAGAGTAGATGCTCAAGTAAGGTCCTTGGGATGCCAAACGGCAGAGACCCCTGGGAGAAGGGAGGGCCCCGAAAAGATACAGGACGAGCGGGACGGCACTTGCAGCCCGGGCATGCCCAGAAAGGGACACCCTCCTAATCGGTAGCAAGTTGAAGCCTAGACCCGCGAATCGAAACACAGGGATTGGGGCCCCTCCCTCCTCTCCCAGGCAATTGGGGCGGCTGGGGTCCAGAATGGGAATAGAGAAAATAATGAACAATAGATAAAAGTGAAACATGGTCGTTGAAGGACTATAGTAAGACCATGAATGTTGAAATTTGAAATAGGAAGATTTCATGTTACAAAAATGTTTGTTGTAAATAAAACTGCGACCTTTTCAGGCACCAAGAAGTGGTCACGTGGTACTTAAGGGAAAAGCGCGCAGAGATGGCAGCAAACAGGGGGGGAGCGGGGAGGGAGCGCTCGCCGCCTGGACGGGGTTAGGACCCAGGCCGGGGAAGGCGAAGCCGGACCCGATAGAGGCCTAGGGTGGAACGCCGGCCGGCGGCGGGACCCCTCCACGCCACGCCCCCGCAATTTAGAAAACCCGGCTAGGCCGGGGAGGGCATGATAGGCCCACAAACAATGGAAGCTCCCCCCCCCAATCAGGGGGCGAGAGAGGTAGGCAAGGGGGAGGTTAAAAGGGGCCAACGGCCCAGGAAAATTCAATTTCAAGGCTCCCCCTCGCCGCATAAGAAGAAGAAGAAAAGCCCACCCACCCACACCTATGGATACGGGCGTCGCAGCCGTAGGGGCGGAAGGGTAGCGGAGCTGACACGAGGAACCTAGTAGAGAACGAAAGTACTAGGAGATAGATGAAAGGCTCACACAGTGTCCTTGGATGCCTCACGCCAGGGGCACTGGGGGAGCCGTTGGGCGGCGTGCCGCCAGAGAAAGAACAGAGATGACACTCCGGCAGGACCCCGGGGATGCCTTACGGCAGGGGTACAGACGGAGAAGATGACAAGGACCCAGCCGCAAGAAAATAGAGTAGATGCTCAAGTAAGGTCCTTGGGATGCCAAACGGCAGAGACCCCTGGGAGAAGGGAGGGCCCCGAAAAGATACAGGACGAGCGGGACGGCACTTGCAGCCCGGGCATGCCCAGAAAGGGACACCCTCCTAATCGGTAGCAAGTTGAAGCCTAGACCCGCGAATCGAAACACAGGGATTGGGGCCCCTCCCTCCTCTCCCAGGCAATTGGGGCGGCTGGGGTCCAGAATGGGAATAGAGAAAATAATGAACAATAGATAAAAGTGAAACATGGTCGTTGAAGGACTATAGTAAGACCATGAATGTTGAAATTTGAAATAGGAAGATTTCATGTTACAAAAATGTTTGTTGTAAATAAAACTGCGACCTTTTCAGGCACCAAGAAGTGGTCACGTGGTACTTAAGGGAAAAGCGCGCAGAGATGGCAGCAAACAGGGGGGGAGCGGGGAGGGAGCGCTCGCCGCCTGGACGGGGTTAAACCCGAACTCCCACTCCCTCGAGTGGCGTCAGCAGAAACAAGGCCAAATGTGGACACGCCTGGCGGGCTAGATATGGGTAAGCAAGAGGGTGCAAAATACATCTTCTACACTTCACTCCTACGGACAGAAACTCCACAGCCATGAACGGCACATGCTACAGTCTTACGTGTCAAGTGGTTGGCAGAGCTTCCCATAGCGCAGCGCCGTAAAACACAAACTATATCTTACAAAAGTAATGCAACGTATTAATGACAGGCAGCAGGGCCGACCAAACCCCCTGAAATGACACCCTGGATGATTGAATGCAAGTGGGGAGCATTGATGAAAAACAAGTCAGCTCCCTGTTATCCGGGCAGTGATGCTCTGAAGCAGAAGAGGCAGGTCTCCCGGGTACAGTGAAGTGTTACATTGCAGCAGAGGTGAAAGGTCCACGCTCCAGTGCACAAATAAAACACGAGCGCAGACGGCAGGGAAATGCCAGAGTACACAATCAAATCCGCAAGAGCTAGGGGAGGAAGGCGGGAGGGAGGGCAGAGGGTGCTCATCAAAGGTAGGGCAAAACAATCAAGTAATGGAGGTGTGCAGAGAACATCCCACCCGTTACCACCTTCGAGTGCCAACGGGCTGATAGGAGACACATATTGATTCAGCAGCATGTATCCAATTATTTGTCCAAAGAACAGAGCGCTCGGTTGTGGCCTTTACAAGCAGTGTGTGTGCAGTCCAGCTTCTGAAAATGTGCAAAGGAGCATGCGTGTGGCCTGTGCACCTCCTGGGTCGAATTATCTATTTGCATTTCAATGGGACGCTTGTGAAAACCTCGAATGGTTTGCCGCCTCTGTATTTCAGAGCTGTACGCCCTCTTGCCAGTTTATAAACAAGACGTATATGACACCTCCTTCTTGCCAATTCCTCAGATGGCAAACAGTAAATTACGAAAAATAGAAAAGGGACTGAATAAAAATGTAGTTTGTAATAATGATTTAAAGAGGGTGTTTTAATTCTCATTCCGTCTACGCATCAGGAATCAATCACTGTGTCATTCCAAGCCATAAACTCGACTCATATGACACCTACGACTACTTCAGCTACAGAACTGCACATCAGACATTCATAAAGCTGCAACCCTTTCCCCCATACAATTATCGCTCAGAAATCTCAAGCTATCCACACACCCTTAGGACATCTGTCAGGGCTGTCTCAATTTCTCCATCCACCCACCCTCCAACCATCAAATCTCAGCCTTTAGTTATACACCCACCCGTCAGTCCTGCCACATTTCCGTCTCTAGCGATACACAGGTTCAATAGACAACTGCCATCTTCAACCAGAGACAACCTTATAAGAGACGTGTCACATTGCCATCTTCAGCCATACACAGACTCATCAGAGACAGCCAGATCTGTCATACTGACATCTGAAGCCAAAGCCAAGCTCACCAGTGACCAGTCACAATGTCATCTCCAGCCTGAGACAGCCATCAGGCACCAGTCACTATGCCACCTTGAGCCATGCGCAGACAAACCTGACACTTTTCACACATCTCTCTTCAGCCAGAGACAAACTCATCACACATCTTCAGCTATGCATAGACTCATCAGAAAGCAGTCACTGCCATCTTGAGCCACACACAAACTTAAGCACCATTCACACTACCACCTTCAGTCCTTCAGTCATACATGGTCTCATCAGACACATGCCACACTGCCACCTTCAGCCATACGCAGTCTCCTCAGACACATGCCACACTGCCATCTTCAGCCATACGCAGTCTCCTTGGACACATATCACACTGCCATCTTCAGGCATACCCAGTCTCCTCAGGCACACTGCCATCTTCAGCCATACGCAGCTTCCTCAGACACATTCCACAATGCCATCTTCAGCCAAACGCAGTCCCGTCAGACACATGCCACACTGCCATCTTCAGCCATACGCAGTCTTTTGCACACATGCTACACTGCCATCTTCAGCCATGCGCAGTCTCCTCAGCCACACTGCCATCTTCAGCCATACGCAGCCTCCTCAGACACATGCCACACTGCCATTTTCAGCCATATGCAGTCACCTGACACATGCCACACTGCCATCTTTAGCCTTACGCAGTCCCCTCAGACACATGCCACACTGCCATCTTCAGCCATACGCAGTCCCCTCAGACACATGCCACACTGCTGTCTTCAGCCATACGCATTCCCCTCAGACACATGCCACACTGCCATCTTCAGCCATAAGCAGTCCACTCAGACACAAGTCACACTGCCATCTTGAGCCATACACAGACTCATCAGAGACCTGTTATACTGACATCTTAAGCCAGAGCCAAACTCACCAGAGACCAGTCACACTGCCATCTCCAGCCTGAGACAGTCACCTGGCACCAGTCACTATGCCATCCTGAGCCATCCACAGACAAACCTGACACTTGTCACACATCTCTCTTCAGCCAGAGACATACTCATCACACACCTGTCAAACTACCATCTTCAGCTATGCGTAGACTCATCAGAAACCAGTCACCCTGCCATCTTCGGCCACACACAAACTCAAGCAGCATTCACATTACCACCTTCAGTCATACATGGTCTCATCAGACACATGCCACACTGCCATCTTCAGCCATACGCAGTCTCCTCAGACACATGCCACACTGCCATCTTCAGCCATATGCAGTCTCCTTGGACACATGCCACACTGCCATCTTCAGCCATAGGCAGTCTCCTCAGACACATGCCACACTGCCATCTTCAGCCATACGCAGTCTCCTCAGACACATGCCACACTGCCATCTTCAGCCATGTACAGCCTCCTCAGACACATGCCACACTGCCATCTTCAGCCATCCGCAGTCACCTGACACATGCCACACTGCCATCTTTAGCCATACACAGACTCATCAGAGACCTGTCATACTGACATCTTAAGCCAAAGCCAAGCTCACCAGAGACCAGTCACACTGCCATCTCCAGCCTGAGACCGCCATCAGGCACCAGTCACTCTCCATCTTGAGTCAGGCATCCTTCCGTTTGCAATCACTGTTTCCTTCCACTCATCATGCACCTATTCCCAGTCATTGAAAGCTGGAATTCACTCGCCACACATCTCTCCCCCTGTCATCTCAATCTCTCAAGCCCCCCACTATACACTTCCAACACTGCCGCATCTAGATAACCATCTACCAGTCAGAAATCAGTTCACCCACTCACTCTGCACTTTTCACTCTTCTAACAACTCTGATATTTCAAGACATATATGCACCCATCAGACAACTAACACTGCTTCTCCAAGCATACGACCAGCCACCAGTCAGCTCTAACTTTACCTTCAACCATTTGACCGAGCACATACCTGTCACTCAACTATCTTCAGCTTTGCAGCCCCACACCTGAAATATTTCACGCAGCATCAGACAGCTATCACTTTGCCACCTTCGGCAACAGATTTTCCCACCAGAAAGCTACAAATGTGTTGTTTCCAGTTATACCTCCAGCCGTCAGACATCTATCACCCCAGCAGCGCAAACAGCATCATACATTTATCACTTTCCCATCTCTATGTCTCAATCCACACATAATACGCCTAATATTCTCTTATGTTCAGGGCCACTGGAATTATGCGAGTCTGCGGTCGCTGCTTTTGTCACACAATTAAGGATTTGCCGCATTTGGCACATAATCCATAATCTGCCTGCATAATTTGCAGATTTCAACCAAACAGAAGTGTTTCTCGTTTAAACGGATCAAAAGTTATTGAACACGTGTAACTTGTGTTGGAGAATCGTTTGCAAAGGTTAATTGGTCCTCTTTCAGTTGCTGATTTATGTATTTGGATGTCAAACTGATGGTAATAAGGTGAAAACTTTGCCCAGACAGTATTACCATGTGTAAAAAGGCAAAAAAATGAATTAATAATATAAAAATACGTGCTGTATTATGCTGCATAATTTGCCTTTTCTTGCTGCATAATTTGGTCAACTCTGCCGCATACTAGGGGCTCCCTTGCAGCATAATTCTAGTAGCCCTGTTCATGTTCCTCTCTCCAACCCCTATCAGATAGTGTGGAGTTGTCCATAATTTTGAGCGTTTACCCATCAGTTTACATTCATAAACTCGCCTATGTATACATATGTCCCTATCAATCCACATCATATGTCTGGTCTCCATTTTGCCTTGTACTCATTGGTTAATTCCGCAATACATACTCATTTACTTGTGTTTCTCACATTTACTCATTGCTTTAATAGAGTGTGCAATCAAAACGTTGGCCTCGGCGCTTGCACCATGGGCCTAAACGTTTTACAGTTGAAGTTTACCGTGGCAGTGTCTTTGAGCAGGATAACATTGTGTTACATCAGAAAGGGGTGGGGGTGTTGGCGCAACAATTGCGAACACAGTCACAATTCCCAAAAGAAGATGGGAAGTTGTGCACGGGTCAGTGCTTAATTTGTAAAATAATGAGTGCCGGTGTCCGTGGCTTTCAAATGTCAGCTCAGCAAACATCTTGCCTTGAAACCTGCTGAGGCCTCTTTATTCGCCTACCAGACACCGCATGCCCCTTTATCGCAGTTTTGCAGGTTCCTGCTTCCTTGAAGGTGTTTTCCGTGTTTCTCTTCTTCCCTCTTTCATTTAGCATGTTCTTTCTTCCCTCTCTTGCACTGGGGAAATGTCTGATGTGGGGAAATAAGTGCTGGTCCCAAAAAATGAGAAACACCGCCTCAAATTAAGCACGGGCATGAGCACATGCATGTCCCCGTCTGCGAGGAGGTAATCATACAGGCCCATTGTGGGTAACCATGGGGAGAAGTGCTCATCTGGCTTGTACTTTGGTAAAGCTGATGTCAAACAATGAATGCTGTTGCTGAACAAAAAGAAAATGGTTTTCTCCCAGAACCTCAGCAGGAAATATAAGGCTGTAGAAGTCCCAAGAGTGGGGCAAGGATTAAACCCTGGGATGTCATCATAGGTCAAAGGTTGCATGATGTCACTTCTGCTCCCAGGCCTTTTGCTGAATTTACATCGAAGATCCTCATATTGAATGCGAGGAGCAATGAAACCATGGGGCAGATTTACAAGCCCCTTGCGTGACTTTTCCGCTGCAGTTGCGTCACTTTTTTGACGCAACTGCGGCACAAACAATGCGGCCTATTTACAACGTGACGCATCTAGGGAGATGCGTTACGTTGTAAAGCCCTGCGTCACATTATACCTGCGTCAGGTATAATGTATGCAGGGTGGGTGTTCCCACGCAGGAGGGCCTCATAAAAGTGAATCAGTGAAATCTACAAGATTTCACTGTGCCACTTTTAGAACACCACTGCGTCAAAACCTTACGCCTGCTTCAAGCAGGTGTAAGTAGTGACGCAGTGTAGTGGGAATAGGCCTCAACACGCATTGTTGGAGTTACGTTCTGCTTGCGACACAACTCCAGCAATGCGTGACTTTTCCGCCAACAGATGCGTCAGAATTTCTGACGTATCTGTCAATACTTGCGCCATAGTGCGCCGTATTGTAAATATGGCGTATCTATGGTGTGCAAGGGATTCTAAGGGTGGCGCAGGGAAAGTGACGCATCTGTACAGATGCGTCACTTTCTTGTAAATCTGCCCCCATGTTTTTACTGACAACAATTGTATCACTCTCATTCTTAACCTAGAGACTTGAGAATAATGTAATGAACATATGCGGCAAAATGAACCGCTTTGGACGGGCACGTCTTCTTCATAGAGTCACATCAGAAAAAGAAGGTGATCGGGAACTTTTATTCTGGGGTTGCGAACACAGAGACACGTTTATTGCAATTGGAGCAGCCTCAACCTCTCTGATCTGCATCTGAGAGTTATTTACATCTAACTCCTATCAATTTAATTTACACAAACCCCCTGGAGTAAATATATGGAATTATTTAGAACAGAAGACTAACTCAATAACCAACTATAACAAGTGACGCTAACCTCTACCCAGGGGTTCCAGAGCGCGTGCTAAGCGCCATGTAAATGTAATTACAGTGTGCAACTCGCAGGCCTGTGGAAATCGTCTTTGAATTTGCAGAGCATCCGTCTCCCTCTCATCCGCCCATCTCCTGGGGCCACCCACACATCCTACAACTTCAAAGCAGCGGAGGGGGCAGGCGTCTCTGCTGTAATTCCAGGGTGCCTTTGATACTTCTCCCCAGCGCCCCCTCTTTCAGCCTTTAGAGACTGGTAGTGCATCAAAGGTGAAGCTTGCTCGCATGTGAAGCTTGGAGGGAGCCTTATCAGAATGCTGGCAGACACTGCTCCCCTCACATCACCTGGAATAAAATGTCCCCGAAAAGGGCAAGCCTGCTCACGTGACTCCTGGAAGGCCTGGCTAAAGTCAGAAAGAGTTGTTATGCATATGCACCTTGTCTTTCTTGCAGGGTGGGAATGTGATTTGTGTGTCTATGATAGATCTGGCAAGAAATATACACTGGAATAGGTTTCTTGAGTTGTCATTTTGTTTCTTCTCAACTTATTTGTCTGTACTTCTCATGGTTTTTATTGGCTTTAGCATCCTTTTAATGCTTTTGAGTATTTTCCTTAAACTATGTATCTGTATTCCTTGACATATTTTATCGAATGAATTGTTATTTATGTGTTTAATGATTTGCCTGCCAAATCGAATAATGTTTACGAATGATTGATTGAGTTACTGACCATAAAACGAATTTCTATATGCTTCTTCTGTCTTCCTTATGTCACTCCAAGATTATAATTCCACATTTTTTTTACTTTTATTTGCAATCCTCCCAGGATATTTGGGAAGATGTTTCTTACGTAATTTGGCAGGTTTGGCGTGAAATACATTCAGAGTCTTTAAAAGTAACACTATTAAAAACAGACTACTGTATGTAAGAAAACAGTGTGTTAGTCACAGGTGTTGGCCATACAGTTTTCTCCATATTCCTGGGACCCTTGTGGACAGTGACGGCTCCTCTGCTATGGCGAAGGAGCGTCCCCCCACTGCTTTTGAGCAGTGTAAAGGAAAGAAAATATAAAATAATAATAACTTTTAGTCATCGTTTTATGTTTCCCTTGCGTTCGGGTGGGGGGCAGGACTGCTCTGCTCACGGAGCAGGGCAGGAGTGGTTTGTCCACTCCGAAGTGTGCAATGACTTTTTGGTCAGCTCGCACATACGCCCAAACCAGTCATGCACACTGCATTATAGCCTGCGTGGAGAACAAGCCCAGGCCCCTAGTCCCTGGTGAGCGTCAAACCAGGATGCTCAAAACCAATCACAACGCTGCATTGCAGGGCTGTGATTGGTCAGGGGAGCCTAGCTGTTCTTCCTGGCTTCCTGTCCCATGAGGAGAACAGGAGTAAGAAGCAGAGACGATGGGACCCGGCAGCAAGATAAGTGCATAATTGTTTTCCCCATTGCGCAAACACGCGGACACCCCCCGCCCCCCCGTTCCCGTCTCGCCAACCACGAGTCATGACAGCCGCCACTGCTTGTGTAACAGAGTGAACTAACCCTTCTGTGCAAGAATCTGGGGAGGAGCGCAGAGTGGGAGGGCGTCGCTGTAATACCCACCCCGTGCATGCACGTGAGGGAAGCAGCATTTCCACCTGTGCAAAAGAATGGAGTGGGCGGCTGTGAGAAGAGCTCCACAGGGGCATGTGCGGCTACGCTAAAGTGGCCAACAAGGTCAGCTTCAGTTTGTGAGCAGTTGGGCCACCAAACAGGCAGGGTCAGAGCAGAAGGTTGAAAAGAGCAGCGTCAATGGGGGTGTTCACTATTGAACTGGTGTGCGTGATGCTCCCTTAGGAATGGCAGGAGTACGGGCCTCCCTTACATAGCAAGTAGGTGACCCAGGAAACTGAAAGAAGAATTGGTTGGCTCCAGGGAGGTGGGGACATGGCCTTCAAAAGTGAGAAGGCAGGAAGAGGGCAAATGGGCACAGAATCTGGGACCACGTTCACCAGCGGCCGCAGAAAGAGAACCTTCGAAGTCAGCACGAGGTGACTCCCAGGTGTCAGGGTGAGCTCCAAGTGTGCATGAAGTGAAGTGTGCTTGTAGCACAGTAGATGGACATCCACAGGTAACAGTAGGTAAGGGCTGTGCTATGAGGGCAAGAACCTCAGGGAAAGAATCTGCCAAAAAGGTACCCACCATGCCTATATGGAAAGGAAGGCTAACAGAGGACAAGGCAGGAGTGAATCCTATGGAAGGTTAGAGTTCAGGAGGGGTGAGATCATCCCCATCCATACCTGCCAACTTGACGAAAAATCTCACTGTATGGGGATGTGAGGAGGGGGCGTGGTCTCATGTAGAGAAAAACCTATGAGGAACGTTGAACCCCACCCGCCCACAAGCCCCCCCCCCCAAAAAAAAGCTTGCTGAAGCTGGAGCTATTCAAAGCCTCAGAAAACGAGCTGGACAACCACTATTTGTAGTGGTATTCAGCTCGTTTTTCCTGCTGCTGTGTGATGTCAGCTCCTCACCGGGTGACCATGTGATGGGAGACAATATCGCGTGTCACATGGTGGCACCGTGTGAGCTGCCAGGTATGCCCTTTAGCTGAATAAGATCAGAGGAAAGGGAATGAAAAGAGAATGTGGGTATAGGAGAGACCGCCAAAATGCCCTACATGGGAATTGGGGCATCTTTGGGCAGACAGCTGTCTGCCAGTACAAAAGATAAAAAAAGTGCACAGGTGTATTTGGAAATATCTAAATTCATGCACAAGGAAATTCACAGGAAAGAAGGGTCTAAAGTCAAGGAAATAGAGTTGCCTTAGAGGCTCAGAGTACCACTAGCACCGATACGTGGATGGCATCAATCATCATCTATGCAAGCATAAATTGCGAAACATATCCAGAATGCAGCATAGCACTGTTCAAATGTATAGACCTAATACGTTCATCCAGAATCACTTTTGGAGGCTTAGCTTGGTTCTGCTATGATAAGGTGTTAACATGGAGCAGGGCTTTGGATCAAGCAAACTCATAGAGGGATGTAGATAATGTTCTATGACTTCAGTACATGGCAATGACCAGACTTATACGTTGGGCCACACTACCACTACCGCATCCCCCTTTTCAGAGCAAACACACTGGGAGAGTTAGTGACACATGCAAAGGTAACTGTGAACAGAGCATGGTGGAATTATAACAAGGGGGTGCTGCAACAGTTCCCATGCTGGTTCAGGCGTCAGTGCTCAGGATGGAACAGGAAACACCAGTTTATGCATTGCTGGACAGGTGAGGGACTGCAGGGGTGGGAAGGAAATGGGGAGAGAAGGAGGAGCTCAAGGAGAAGGACCAATACACTAATTAAGCTGGAGCCATGGCCCTGTATCTGGTGAAATACCCAAACAGGACATTTGTGACAGGATTAAAGGGAGGTTTTTCTGGTGGTCTCTGCACTCCAAACCATTGGTTGCACGTGCAACACAAGACAGACAACTTGAGATCGTTGAAGGGGGTGGAGAAGGTGGTGCAGGTCAAACTGAGTTAGGAGATTAAAGTGGACAGGAAGGTGGGTCTGTTTCACCACTTAGAGATACCCAACCTGATGACTTCATCACTGGGTATATTGTAGAAAAAGCAGCAAGAAAGGTCAGGTTATCCATCGCCTGTCCAGGCCAGAGGGTGGGTCAGTAAATGAATTTATTGACATGAAAAAGTGCTTGATCAGTTGCAAGGGCCTCGACAAGGCAGTGGCAGTGGTGCAGAGTTGTGGAAATGTATTGGAGATGGGAAGGACTGGCCCCTTGTCTACTTTCATGCTGTTACCAGTAGGGGTGGGCGGAATTTGCGAAATCCACTTTCACAAATTATCGCGAAAATGTTTAAAATTATCGCAAACAAGCGGAAATATCGCGAAGATACGGAATTTTTTTTCCCGCATGTTCGCGAGATTTTCTGCATGGTTGCGGGTCGCCAACTTACCCATGTGGTTGCTCGCGGGCGCGGCCATCTTGTTTTGAGTTGTCTCCTGGTACATGATCGCGAGAAGAAAGACGTGATCGCGCGACGCATGACGTCACTGCGGGCGCAAACTGTCGCGAGACAGCACAAATGGCTAAAAACAATCCAACATATCATGGAGAACGCGACCGGATCAAGAAAACTTGTCGGCGAACGCAGGGATTCAGGTAAGGCGATCACGCGCGCGCGAGAATGTATTATTTTACAGCGCGAGCAAGAAACAAATTATCGGCAAGCTGCGGAAAGTGGAAATATTGACATTTTCGCTCTCTCTGCGGAACGCAAAAATGTCAAATTATCGCAATTTCCGCGAACGGAACGAAATTTTTGCCCAGGCCTAGTTACCAGTGCATCCCACTCATTTCCTTCTGCTAGGAATACGTTTTGTGGCCAGTGCCTCATCAACAAGAGCTACTTATGGGATGTTTGGTGGCTTGTGCAGCACTCAGGTGTTTCAACTCATTTCTAAAGTAGTTGATGAAATCAGTGGTGGGCTTGGAGCATATGATCCATTACTTGGATGACATTGTGTTTGTTGCAAGGGCAGGAGGCCCGTGGGAGTGTGCAAGGTTGATGGCAATGATGCAGTATGTGTCCCCTAAACTAGGGGTCCTATTGGCAGAAGGAAATACTGAGGCAAAGCCACAACCTTGAACTTCCTGGGGACTGAACTGGAATCAGTAGCTATTATTTCAAGACTACCTGTGAAAAAATTGGTAACCTTGCGCAACCTGTTCTGAGAGGAGCTGGCGAAAGACAAATGTGAACTGAAGAAAGATAACACGTTTTGGGGCCACTGAATTTTGCCTGGAGGGTTGTGTAGTGTCTTGTGAGTTAAATATGATGGGACCTTTTGAGTTTCTTATGGACACTGTAGAACATTGATGTAAGTGTTTGGGTGTGGGTAATAGAATTCATGATAAGGAATGTTCAGTCATGGTTACAGACTGATGAATAAAGACCCATAATACCAAGCTCCGTGTGTGGTGTGGGAGGTAGGATGCTACAACATGGCAACGAGGGTGGGATTATGTAACTTCAAGGTCCAAAAAAACAAGAGTGCTGTCGAGAGAGTTTGTCCTGGTCCAGCAAACTGCTCGTGCATACCACGTGTGCCTCAGTTGAAGTGAAAATCTATGGTTGGTGAAAGTGGACTCAAAGCGACACTCCGGCCAGTGCTAGGTCTGTGGAGAAAGTGAAGGTCTTACAGAAATTGTGGCTGTCATCAGCTAGAAATTTGGTGATGAAGTCGAAAGAAGAGGTACTGCACCATGATGTGACACAGAGCTGTCATTCATACAGTATGACAACGCTAACGGCAATGACAACCAGATACAGAAAAGTGCTAGAGTCTGAGCTAGCCTAGTGCAATGAAGAGCTAAAAGTAAAGACACTTCTAACATCAAGAAACGCTAAAGGCAGGACAACCAAATATGGAAAGAGAAATGAGTAGTGAGTACCTGATGCAAGAGAACGAAGCGTGCAGTAGGAGAGAAACATAGAGGTGGCGATATAAACCAGATATAGAGAGTACGATCTCACTTACTAGAACGTAAAATGAGTCATTCGACCTCAACACAAGGCATTGCAACCCAAGCAGAAGCACAGGGTTGTGCTTACGAGGCTGGAGAATCACATTGTCCTGACTGAAAAGACATGAGCGGTAGTCGGAATAGTGAAATATTCCAATGGATGCTGAAAGGAGTGCAAGATATGGAGCCACTGCCTACTTGAAACCATCGCCTCCCTTCAATACCTCCAAAAAGCAAAATATTGGCAACAAATGGACTACCTGGGTTGAAGCCTTCTATGATTTCATTGATGTGCTGGAAGAAGCAAGTGGACAAAAGATTATTAAATATTTAAAGAATCTAGCAGGTGAAGGAAGAAAGGAGTTGATAATGAAAACACCACAAGGTGATGAAGTGATGTACCCTCAAATCAAAGAAGTGTTAAACACCAAGTTCAATCAAATGCCAAATTCTGACTCTGAAAGGTACATTTTCAGTCAAGAAAGGCAGAGAGCTGGTGAAACAGTGGATGAGATTTTAGAAAGACTTGAATTGCTCAAAAAGCATTGCAAGTTCAATGAGTTTAACGATGAAGAGGCTGTGCTCAGAGTAATAGATGGTTGATGTTGCAAAGTTATCCTATGCCCTGGGCACCCCCAACTTTTTTCTGACTGGTAATTGTGGTAACTCACTCTGACTGACCCTGGGCTCTGCCTAGTCAGGCCCAGGACCAGTGCTTTGCTGAAAACACACTTAGAATACAGTCAAAACACCTCCATACACTAGGGTACACTATGGGTGAGGGTACCCCTATGAATGGCGTGGCCTGCCCTATAAGGCCCCAGTACATAATAGGACAGGGGGATTAAAACTACCTTTAAGACCTTAGCATATAATAGGAAATGGCAGATTAAAGGCCAGCAGCTTTTCTGCACTTCCATATGTGCAATACTGAAACCAGGGGTCTGTTTAAAAGCAGCCCTATGTTGCAGGACTGCTTTTAAACTGCAACTTGTGCCCAAATTCGACTGTGGTGTTTGGGGCACTTAAGAATTAATACACTACAATGTTTTGGCATATGAGGACCCCAAGGGTCTCCCGTAGGTATCTCATGTGTTTGGGGCACTTAAGAATAATACATTGCAATGTTTTGGCATATTAGGTACCCCTAAGGGTCTCCCGTAGGAATCTCAAGGGTAGGGGCTAGGTATTTATAGGGAGAGTTCTTATAAAATGGTCTTTATTTGCCCTGGGGCTAGTGAAATTACACATTTCCCTCCCCACATTGTAGTGAAGTGCTTCCCAAAATCGACTTTTGTGATGGGAACACTGTGAAGTGAGGATCTGCAATATGTTTGCATATTTGGAACCCCTAAGGTCTCCCCTAGGTGTTCCAGGAGTGGGAGGTGATGTATATATATGCAGGGTCCTTATAAAATATGTGTTATAAGCCCTGGTTGTTAGAGAAATTGCCCAGTTCATTTTCCCCATTGCAGATTCCCGGCCACATAGGTTAACATGGCAAGAAGTTACTAAAGAATAACTAATGTTAAGGAAGTCATAAAAATATCATCCAAGGACTTCCTAGAATAGTATTGATAAATCCAGCAGTATGATATTGTTGAATTTCTCCTAAAATGTACAGACAAGAAGTGATAAGACTTTCTTGACTGTAAGCCAAAATTCAGCCTTCTAGTGCTCTAACCTGATTGGCAAGAGTTAAGTGGATTAGCCAGGCTGCTTTGAAGAGGTGATAAATAACCCCTTGGGTTGGGGAGCCCTTCTGGGAGGAGAAGAGTGCTGGGCATTGGAATGCCAGAGCCAAGGGCAGGGGTAGTAAATAATGTTCTTCAAAGGAAGGAGGGAACAAGCTGGAGAAACCAGTTTCATTTACTTCTCTATCTTCTGCCCACAGCCAGATGGCAGATGGCAGAAGGAATGGGCAAATGTAAGGGGGAGGGACAGTATAGAGATGGACCATCCTGAAGGCGGGCTTAGCCAGCTTTTTTCTCTCTGCTGGAAAATCAGCCATAATGAACTTGAGAGAAATGGTGCTCTCTGGTAGAAAATGGTGCCGCACTTTAGAGGATGTGGTCATACCCTGCGGTGTTGCCCTGCTCCTCATTGGACAGGAGTGCCATCCTGCTTGACCCAGAGAACTTGGAAAAAGTAACTTAGAGGAGTAGAGCCTCTCAAATCTGCTGCTTGAATCTCAAGGAAGAGGAAGGGTCCATGCTGAGAAGTTTGATTTGCACCAACCAGGCCCTGCACTCTGAAACTGCACCTACTGCATAATCTGAAAGACAGCCCTGTGGACCTAACTTGCTTCGAAAGGACTAAAGAGTGGACTCCTGCAAGGTACAGGTTAACAGAGATCACCTGGAACATCACCAAGAAGAATCCTCAGCCTGGAGCACTACCAGTGGATTTGTAAGGGTTTTGTCCAAGTGATTTGTGGGAACTGAAGTTCCAAACGTTTAAGGACCATCTTGGAGCATCCAGACACTTGGAGTAAGTTTTGGACACTTTGGAACCCTTTGGGGAACTTCAGGAAGTAGTTCCAGAAGTTTAGAGAACTTTGGAAAAAAGCTCCATAAGCGGACTGCCAGCGACCCTCAACCGCGAGCTGGCCAGCTGTCCAGGTTTGTCCTGCTGAAAAGCTCTGGAGATCTGACTTCCAGAGTTTGACCGGCAGTATGCTGAAACCCAAGCCGGTGAACCCTCACCAAAACCGGCCTGGTCAAGATTATCGCGGTACCCCTGAAGATAAATCTCCGTAAACGTTTTAAAGTCCGAACATAGGAGAGGTGACCACCACCAACCGTGAGAGTCAAGCCGCCCACCTTCAACCTCACGCCAGCCTGGATCTCTGGTTCCTCCTGCTGGAAATCTCCGGAAGTCTGATTTCCACAAGTCTGACTGGGAGCTCGTTGCAAGACAAGCCGGCGAACCCTCACCGAATCTGGACCGGGTGAGATATTCGAGGGACCCTGCAAAAAAAAGCTCAAGATACATTTCGAAGTCAGAAGGTAAAAACTGTGACTGAGAGCTACACCAGGGCTCCATCGCGGTTGGTCTGAAACTTTGACTTTGTCCCGGTCTAGCTCTACTAATAGGCGCTATAGGTTTCTATGTGCTACATAGTGCTAAATCTTAAAAAATTAATCTCCGGTTCCCTGCATTGGATTTATTTCATTTTGGTGGCATTTTAAAGATACTTTTTTTTCCTATTTTTATAAATTGGTGTTGGTTTTTATTGTGTGTTGTGTCTTAATTATTTACTCAATAGGTGTTTTTAAATGCTTTACATACCTGTCTTTGAAGCTAAGCTGCCTGTTCGCAGCCAAGCTACCAAAGGTTGAGCATGGGAATCATTTTCTAAGACCTATTCTGAGCCCTAGACTGGGTTAGTGGCCTTATTGCCAGTGGCAGATATACATTTCCCACTTCTAATCATCCACGTTCCATCAATTGCCTCTATGATTCCTTCAGACACCGAATGCTATAAGAGACACTCAGTTTGGAGCAAGGACTCATGGCTGCCAGAGCGGCGGAGAGAGCAGACAGTCAGGCAGCTAACATGAAGACTGGAACGGCCCAAAATGAATCAGCACTGAGTACAAAAAGCAAATCGATGTACAAGGTAGAAAGCCATAAAGTAATAGCTCCAAAGAAAAAGAAGTAGTGTTTCGATGTGGATTCTCCTTTCCACATGAGGGTAGATGTCCCACGATTGGACAGGTATGCAAAGACTGTGGGAAAGAGAACCATTTTGTAACAGTCTGCAAAGCGAGGGAAAGATCGAGTGCATCACTTCTAGAAAACAAAATGGAGGCAAAATCAAGTGCGTCATGTCCAGAAAACAAAATCGATGCCAGAAAGTTCCAGACACGACATTCTATGCACGCCCACGAGGCCAAGCGGCAAGATCAGTTGTGGCAAGTAGAAACTGAACAATGTTGATTGTTATCAAATTCTTTGTCTAAATTTTCGCCACCGCCATTGTCGAGAGACAGTGAAGAAGATGGTTGCAAGATGTCAATGTTAACAGCTGAACGGCATGCGCATGTAGGATTAGCTTTGTGCAAGGAAGAATGTCGGTCAAAGCTAGGCCGGTTAAGTGAAAGAGCGAAATTCATTTGGACACTGTCCCAAGATCACACTGAAATCAAATGGGTGCTCCATATCTTTTATCATAGAGAGTGGTGAGTCGATCAACATTATGTAGGTGAAGAAGCACAATGAACTGTGTCCAGTGCCCTATTTAACTACATTGAAAACCAAAGTGTATACATAGACTGGTCTGACACCACTGCAAAGTCAAGATCCATTCTTAGCCACTGAGAAACATAAAAATATGAAAGTACAGGTTCCAATTTATGTGTTATGAGGCATTTCATTGAGCACATGTTTACTCAGTTTCAGTACTGCTACTGATGTGGGGCTGATTTCTGTAAACTACAATGTAAATGCCTAGCATAAGATAGTGAATTAGTTTCCGTCTTTGTTTCATGGATTAGGACGGCTTAAGACCTTGAAAGTGCAACTTCACATAAATGAGGACATTCATCCTGTTGCCCAACAACATCATCAAATTGTATTCTATTTACAAGAGGCTGCTGAGAAAGAACTGGATACCTTATTAAGAGATCTACATTTAGCCATCTACTGGTCTAACGCCATGGGTATGAGCCAAAGTGGTAGTGCCGAAAAAGGATAGTGGAGGGGCTGTTCACATCTGTGTTGATATGCGCCACACAAACAAGGCGATTGAAAGAGAATGACATCGAGGTCCACACGTTGAAGACATGATTACGCAGCTGAATGGAGTTAAAGTTTTTTCCCGCCTTGTTATAAACAATGGATATCACCGGCTCGAACTGCAAGTGAATTGCAGGTACATTACTACCTTTTGACTCATGTTGGTTTGTTTCAATATAAAAGACTACGTTTTGGAGAGTCATCAGCAGCCAAACTTTTTTAGGATGTCAATTGTTGCACAATACAGCAATTACAGTGATGACATACTAGTTTTTGGGGCCACACGCAAAGAACAGGACAAAGTCTGGCAAAAGTGTGCTGT
Organism: Triturus cristatus; assembly: GCF_964204655.1. Classification (NCBI taxonomy): domain Eukaryota; kingdom Metazoa; phylum Chordata; class Amphibia; order Caudata; family Salamandridae; genus Triturus; species Triturus cristatus. The sequence goes on from NC_140594.1 coordinate 684,161,386, forward strand.
ATATATGTTAAATGTGGCAAAACGGGGGTTTCAACAACCCAAACTCAATTTCTTTGGCCATACTTTCTCTGATGGGGAAAAAACTCCAGACCTGAACAAAGTACAAACCTTGTCATCCACTTCCCCCCCACAAGATGTAACTATGCTGAGATCCTTTCTTGGTATTGCTGTTACTGTTCAAGGTATATTAGTGACTTTGCCACTGTAGGTGCACAAATGAGAGATATAAAAAAAGGTAGTGCCCCCGTTAAATGGTGAGTGAATGTGAACAAGGCTTCAAGAAAATCAAGCATGCAATTGAGAACGCAACTGAAATGGCCTCATATCATCCAAAATTGCAGATGGAGGTTGTTGCTGATGTGAGCCCAGTGAGGTTAGGTGCCATCCTTGCCCAGCACACTGGACACCCTAATGCCCCAAGACACATTGTGGCTGATGTTAGTTGAGGATTTTCAATGACAGAATGTGCTTGTTCATAGCCTGAAAAAGAAAGCCTAGCTGTAGTGTGGGCTTCTGAACATTTTCATGTGTTCCTATATGGAAAACATTTCACAGTTGTCACTGACAACCAAGCATTGCTCTCCATTTTCAGCAATCCTTAAGCCAAGATGCCCTCTCTCATTGAGAGGTGGGAGTTGTGATTGCAGGACTATGATTATACGATTGTGTATCATCCAGGAAAAGATCACAATCCTGCTAACTACTTCTTACATGTAGCAATATTGGGTTATGGCATTACTTCTGAAGTGGTTGATGCCTATGTTAACTTTATTTTGAAGTCCAATACACCAGCTGCCATATCGGTAGAAAAAAATAATTTGTGCAATTAGTACTGACAGGGATTTTCCAATACTCAAGACATTATTATACACCAGTCATGGCGAACACATACTCAACCTCCTCATGAAGATCTTGTATACTAGAAATTAAAAAATGTGCAACAAGAACTTTCAGTTACTCCAGAAGGCATAATTTTACGAGGGTCAAGAATTGTCATACCCAGGAGTCTGAGTCAACAAGAAATTGAACTGCACCATGAGGATCATCGTGGGGTTGTGGCTACAAAACAAGCTTTAAGAGACTTAGTGTGGTTAACCCGTCTTGATGAAAGAGTTGAAAAAGAGTGACTGGCCTGTCATTTGTGCCACTATTTGTCTTCTAAGACAACTCCATATCCGGTAAACATGCCTGATCTCCCAAAGCATGCCTGGGAGAAGATTTCAATTTACTTTTTTGGACCCCTTGAAAATAAACATCATCTACTAGTAATTATTTATAAATATTCTCCTTTTCCTCTGGTGGAAGTTCTGCTGCCAACTACAAATGACAGTCATTCATAGACCATTAAGTATTTTTGCAACTTGGGATGTTCCATCGATTTTGAAATCTGACTATGGCTCGCCTTTCAATAGTCGGGAATTTAAAGACTTTGTCACTCATTTAAATATCAAGCATCAGAAAAGAACACCTCTCAGGTCACAGGCGAATGGTGTGGTCGAGAGATTTATGAGTATCCTCAAGACGACCGTTCAGCGTGTTGCGCTTGAAAAACTTGAGCTCAAATCAATTCTTCAGTCTATGTTTCGTGCCTTCAAGTCACCTCCACATTCGACCACTGGTAAAAGCCCTGCCACTTTGATGTTTGGGAGAGCCATGGGCACAAAAAAGCCGCAATGGATCAATGAGAGATTTATTTACATTGAAAAACTTTGAATCATTGATTAGTCTCACAAGCGCAAAAAATGAAGACCTGTGCATGCCGAAGCCGTTGTGCTTGGAACACTGTGTGTAGCAGAGGAGACCAAGCAACCATCAGGCAGAAATGGAAATGCAAGTCTAATGTTCCTTTTGATACCATTCCACTGAGGATTGTGACCAGTAAATGGCACATGGTGACTGCTCACTGTCCTGGAAAGTCTATTACAGGAGATTCTTTGCATTTCAAGCACCTGCCTTGACCTTCACCAGCTCCAGATGTCAGGAGTGAGCCATATTCTCCTGAGTGTCCAAAGAGCCCAATGACTCTTATTGATGTATCTCTCACCAATGCCAGTTATGGAACCCATGGAATCTCCACAGCCTTCCCAGACCAGATAGTCGTGATTGGTCGTCCGCTAAAATGACTTATTGAAGAGTTATTGAAGAGTTGTAATGTACATATGTATTATTGGCACATTATATTCAACAAAGGTGGAGATTTAGGTGCCGATCACAATCCGGTAAAAACCGGGTACGAACCGTCGGACGGAGCATATTCTCCGTCCGACGCGTACCCGGTCGTCAAAATATACAAACATGGAATTACGATTCGCACGGGTACACCATTACCGTACGAATCGTAAAAAAGACCGACCGAACAAAAAACACCTACCAATGCGATCCGGGAAAGCGCCGACCTGACGTCGGGACGCACGCAGCCAGCCATTCACGACCCAGGAATCAAGATTCGCACCGACGTCACCCCGCACGGTGAATATTTTGCGGCAGCCAAAAACTGCCGGGAAATCAGGACGACGCGAACAAGGACCACCAGTACGCGACGGACAGACGACGACGCGAACAAGGAGGACCAGTACGTGACGGACAGACATGGACCCGAACCTACGAGTCATCCCTGCCCTCATAGCAGTCCACCTCCTCTACAGGTTACGACGCAGACGCTGCAGAAGGTCAGAATAACTAAGGGAGGGGGGAAAGTGGGGTGGGGTGGGGGTGGCACTACCAGGGCAGGCCACAAAACAACCACATGAGTGACACACTACACATGGCCTGGACATACCTGACTCCCATGCCCTGGTCACCACGAGGGGGTGGGGGCGTGTCCTGATAATCCAGCGACCGCCACAACGGAAGTCCGTCACCACGCGAACCGGCAACACAACCAGACAGGTACGTCCCGTACCCACGCCTGAAGAGCGTGGGTACGAGTCGGACCACGCCCACACACGTCACCCCAACAATGGCGGGACGGATCGCACCCACGTGGCAAAGGCCTGGGTACGGGCCGCACAAACATCACATAGCGTGGGGACGGATATGTACGGACCCTACCCCCACCCCGTATGCAAGGAGCGTACCCCCCACCCCAACAGTGAAAGTACGACCCGTACCCCCACCCGCGTATGCAAGGAGCGTACCCCCCTGCCCAACAGTGTAAGTACGACCCGTACCCCCACCCACGAATGCATGGAGCGTACCCCCCATGCCAACAGTGTAAGTACGACTCGAACCCCCACCCACGAATGCAAGGAGCGTACCCCCCAGCCCAACAGTGTAAGTACGACCCGTACCCCCACCCACGAATGCAAGGAGCGTACCCCCCACCCCAACAGTGTAAGTACGACCCGTACCCCCACCCGCGAATGCAAGGAGCGTACCCCCCTGCCCAACAGTGTAAGTACGACCCGTACCCACACCCGCGGACGTACGGAGCGTACCCCCAGCCCAACAGTGTAAGTACGACCCGTACCCCCACCCACGGACGTACGGAGCGTACCCCCAGCCCAACAGTGTAAGTACGACCCGTACCCCCACCCGCGGACGTACGGAGCGTACCCCCAGCCCAACAGTGTAAGTACGACCCGTACCCCCACCCGCGAATGCAAGGAGCGTACCCCCCTGCCCAACAGTGTAAGTACGACCCATACCCCCACCGACGAATGCAAGGAGCGTACCCCCCACCCCAACAGTGTAAGTACGACCCGTACCCCCACCCGCGAATGCAAGGAGCGTACCCCCACCCCAACAGTGTAAGTACGACCCGTACCCCCACCCACGAATGCAAGGAGCGTACCCCCCTGCCCAACAGTGTAAGTACGACCCGTACCCACACCCGCGGACGTACGGAGCGTACCCCCAGCCCAACAGTGTAAGTACGACCCGTACCCCCACCCGCGGACGTACGGAGCGTACCCCCAGCCCAACAGTGTAAGTACGACCCGTACCCCCACCCGCGGACGTACGGAGCGTACCCCCAGCCCAACAGTGTAAGTACGACCCGTACCCCCACCCGCGAATGCAAGGAGCGTACCCCCCTGCCCAACAGTGTAAGTACGACCCGTACCCCCACCGGCGAATGCAAGGAGCGTACCCCCCTGCCCAACAGTGTAAGTACGACCCGTACCCACACCCGCGGACGTACGGAGCGTACCCCCACCACACCAGTGTCAGTAGACTCGTACCCTCACCTCTAATGCAGTGTGCGTAACCCCACCGTGTATGTGCCAAGCGCACATATCCAGAAATCGGAGGTGTGTGTGCAGAGTCCACCCAGCAGTGCCCTGAGACAGGAGTGGTGGGTGTGGAGTCCTCCCAGCAGTGCCCTGAGACAGGAGGGGTGGGTGCCCATCACTCCCAGCAGTGCCCAGAGACAGGAGGGGTGTGTGCAGAGTCCTCCCAGCAGTGCCCTGAGACAGGAGGGGTGGGTGCAGAGTCCTCCCAGCAGTGCCCTGAGACAGGAGGGGTGGGTGCCCATCACTCCCAGCAGTGCCCAGAGACAGGAGGGGTGTGTGCAGAGTCCTCCCAGCAGTGCTCTGAGACAGGAGGGGTGGGTGCAGAGTCCTCCCAGCAGTGCCCTGAGACAGGAGGGGTGGGTGCCCATCACTCCCAGCAGTGCCCTGACACAGGAGGGGTGGGTGCAGAGTCCTCCCAGCAGTGCCCTGACACAGGAGGGGTGGGTGCAGAGTCCTCCCAGCAGTGCCCTGACACAGGAGGGGTGGGTGCAGAGTCCTCCCAGCAGTGCCCTGACACAGGAGGGGTGGGTGCAGAGTCCTCCCAGCAGTGCCCAGACACAGGAGGGGTGGGTGTGGAGTCCTCCCAGCAGTGCCCTGAGACAGGAGGGGTGGGTGTGGAGTCCTCCCAGCAGTGCCCTGACACAGGAGGGGTGGGTGCAGAGTCCTCCCAGCAGTGCCCTGACACAGGAGGGGTGGGTGTGGAGTCCTCCCAGCAGTGCCCTGAGACAGGAGGGGTGGGTGTGGAGTCCTCCCAGCAGTGCCCTGACACAGGAGGGGTGGGTGCAGAGTCCTCCCAGCAGTGCCCTGACACAGGAGGGGTGGGTGCAGAGTCCTCCCAGCAGTGCCCTGACACAGGAGGGGTGGGTGCAGAGTCCTCCCAGCAGTGCCCTGACACAGGAGGGGTGGGTGCAGAGTCCTCCCAGCAGTGCCCTGAGACTGGAGGGGTGTAACACATGTGTGTGAGGCCAGAATTATCCACATGCATACTGGCTACAAGGGAACATGTCCCCATGAACTCATGTCAACAGACTCCACACACAAGTACAGTGATCACCAAGGATGCCACGATTGTCGCAGGTGGAGACATGGCCCTGCATGCATGGCCAAAGTAGAAGGGCTCCGTCACACACACAGCTCATGTAGACACAGCTCTGCGCTAAACATTGGGAACACCCTGCAGGGAAGAAAGCTGGGTACACAGAGGAAGGAATACACCCTTGGACAAGTGCACCATGCAGTAACTGCCTACATGAACAAAGAAAGTTAGCCAACACCTTGTGATGGCACACAGATCACAGGGTCCCACCAATGAGCAGTACACTACTACATATCCCACACACCCAAACCCTTACACACCACCCAAAACCATGTAGCAGCCCCACCAACACCAATACCAGCATAGCAGTAGTGTGATAATGAAAACAAAATTAAGCTTTATTCTGCAGGAGCACAATGTCCGTGGATCGCAGGCAGTTCAATCTTCACAAAGCCCATAGGGCAGTCAATGATTCTCAGCTGGATGGGGGACACAGTGGGATGCGTGTCCCCTACCTTGCCTGCACAGTCAAATGGCATCGTCTTCCACACTGGTGAGGGCATCAGGGGGGGGGGAGCAACAGGCACCGCAGGGACATCAGGGCAAAGGGGCGGCGTTGTGGGTGCAGGGATGGAGGAGTCCACCACAGGGGGTGGGACAGTGCCAAAGGCGGAGGCCAGGATGGCACTACACACCTTTGCAAGGTCATCCAGGGAGTCCCCTGCACCCGAAGGGACCTCAGGCCCCAAGGAGGGGGGGGGTCAGAGGGATGGGTCGCAGCGCCACCGGGGAGGGTGGAGACAGGGGGGGAGACTCAACCACCCTGACCGGGGACCTCCGTGACCGCTTGCGTGGTGGTGTAACTGTGGGGCTCAGGGACAGAGCGGCCATGAAGGAGTCCTTGGGGGAGATGTGGCCAGGAGAGCTGAGGGGAGGGGATTTGGAGGGAGTGGACTGGGTGGAATGCGGACTCCCACTATGGCTGCGTGTCACACGTTTGCCCCCCGACCCAGTGGGTGTGCCTACCTCACCCTGTGTGTGCGTGTCAGGAGGAGTGCGGTGGACCTTCCCTGCTGGTGTGGTGCCCGTGTCCGTTGATGTGGGTGCATGCCGACGTCTGGGTGTACGTGTGACAGGCATGGGAGTGGGAAGTGTGGATGGGGCAGGGGTAGGTGGGGGGAGGTCGCGCTGCAGGAGACCCACTGCTGCAGTCAGTGTGGAGTCGATGGACCTCAGCAAGTTGCGTTGGTCAGCCTGCGATGAATGAATGCCCTCCAAGAAAGCCTCGATGTTGGTGAGGGTTTTGCCGTGGGCATGGAGGACATTAAGGATCGCAGCCTGACCAACCTGCAGTTGCCGCTGGATGTCCACAGACTCTGCATTGGCGGCAGCAGTGGAGACAGGGGCAGGGGGCGCGGTGCCTGGCAGGAAGGAGACATGCTGTGACCGGGCACGCTGGGAAGGGACACGAGCAAGTGGGAGGCGGCTGGTGGAAACTGAGGGGGCGGTGCGAGGTGTTGTTCCGCTGTCAGCTGCTGGTGCAGCCTCCGCCCACTCGGAGACATCGTCCCCGGACCTGTCAGCTTCGTAGTCTGATGTGCCAGTCGACAGGTCCTCGGCCACACTCTCCTCCGCCTCTGTCCCACTCGATGTGCCAGCCCCGATGTCACGGCTGGCACTGGTGCTCGGTCCCTCCGCCTGGTCTGTGTCCATGTCTCCCTCTGTGTCCCCCGACGATGCTGTGGGCAGGGTGGAGAGACAGAAATTATTCAGACACCTGTACACATCTGTCACATGAGTCCAATCTACATAGGTAACATTGCATGGCCTGAAAAGGAAGATCCCTAACATCTACTGAACAGGGTACCGATGTAGGGCATGCAACACACAGTTGGTTGAGCCACCATGCCACTGAAATACCATGGAGAGCATGAGACAATAGCGAAACACAGGAAAAGGAGTCTGACATAGCACCCAGGTCCTGGGGACAATCCAGCACTGCATCTGCACCACACAGCGTTTGCGAAAATACCGATGACCAGGGACCATATCCATGAACTTGAGACACATGCTGCATAGGTAATGCTGAAAACATGCACAACATGACTCGGTCACTGCACATTGCGTGTGTGTCCAGGCACATCACACACTGCCCAGACCCAGCAGGTGGTAATCAGGATTTAACACATAGGCATTGCCCGCCCCAACAAGACCCTACACGAGGCAAATTGTGGAGACACAGGTGGCACCAACATCTCATGGTCTGGGTGATACACACAGGGGCAGGCAAAAAGCAAGATTGGACGCCAAACAGCCAAGGTGCGCCTGTACAAATAATGAGGTACCAGTGCCCATCCTCAGATGAGTATAACAAGACACACAGGCACTGGCAACTGTGAGTATGAAGAAGGACAATCAGGTCAGGCTGCACAGTGGACACCTGTACAAATTAGCACGTCTATATACATGGTGACAGGGGACAATGGCACAGAGCACAACTTACGCTGTAGACACTGACAGTGGCCACGTTCATGATGACACATACACCACTGAGGAAAAGGTGCCCCAGGGGACAGTAGTGGGCACGCAACTACATGCTACTGAATGGTAATGACAGCAACACACGTCACCATCCCTGCACTATGTGTATCGCACAGTCATGCACATCATGTCACAGGCCACTACATAGGACATGCGCGCTGTAAGGCATGACACATGAGAGACCAACTCCCATGTCTGGAGTCAGCATCAGTGCCAACTGACATGGAACCCACATGCAGTGAACTTGACAGTGCACAGGCAAGGTCCCACAACCTGTTACACACCACCCCCACACATGATGCTACAGACATTGTTCCCGTGGACAAAGCGCCAGCCTACATTACCCTGGGAAGGAGTGACTACACACAGACCAGGGAACACATTGCAAGGAGGGGAAGGGTGGCAGGGGCACAGCGCTATACTGGGCCAAACAGGATCTGCACAGCACCTTTAAACCCTGCCAGTGGATTCATGCTACTGTGCCCTTACAAATGCCGGTGACACACAACAAACACACATGTACCTACCCCCTTCCGGCTGCTGCATCGCCTGTAAGCGCCTCTCCAGGTCTGGAAAGACCACCGGCAGCACACGCCTGTGGAGGTGGCTCAGACGGCGGCGGCCGCGGTTCTTGTGGCTCTCAGGTGAGTCCCCCAGCAGGAGCCGTGCAATCCTCCGCGTCCAGCACCGGATATCCTGCCAGCGTTTCCTCACCTGGGCCAGGCGCCGCCTCCGACCATCCACACCCCTCACGGCACTGACGGCGGTCAGCCAGATCTGCTCCTTGGCAGTGGCGCCTACCTGTGAGGAGGAACAAGTGACACCACATCAATACACCAGCCACATGTCACAGAGAGACATATGGGTACAAATTAGCTGGTAACAACAAGGCATGTCATGCAGCCAACGCATTGCACCTTTGTCATAGGGACATCATCCCCTGGTGAGGGAAAAAGCAGTACGTGCCACAGTGGGTACACAGGTGGAATGATGGCAATGTCACAATCAATGATCTAGGCTCACACTGTGCATCACACCCACCCCTCCTGGCTCAGGGCACTGCTGTGAGGACTCCACACCCACCCCTCCTGTCTCAGGGCACTGCTGGGAGGACTCTGCACCCACCCCTCCTGTCTCAGGGCACTGCTGGGAGGACTCTGCACCCACCCCTCCTGTCTCAGGGCACTGCTGGGAGGACTCTGCACACACCCCTCCTGTCTCAGGGCACTGCTGTGAGTGATAGGCCCCCACCCCTCCTGTCTCAGGGCACTGCTGGGAGACATCAGGCACCCCCCCCCCGGGACCCCCCCGACAGTACATGGCATGTGTGTTACACCTGGACGCAATGGCAGAAGTCACAGTCACCACATAGGGACAGTCTGTGGCAGTGGCCTATGCACTCACCTGATAACCTGGTCGCCCATACAGCATGGAGTACTGTGGGAGGATCACATCCAGCAGAGCCATGTTCTCCTCCAGGGTGAATGGCTGTGTCCTCTCCACAGCCCTTGACATGGTTCCAGGGAATCAGTAGCAGCAGCTGGGTCGACGAATGCAAAGATGTGCAGGCAAGTGCTCCCTCATGGGACCTGGCTGCCTTATATGTGCCCTTCTGCCCAGTCTCATGCACAGGAGTACAGAGAGATTGGTCACTCACATTTGCATCCTATGTTTCCACCAATCCCTTCAAACCTAGCAGTCTGTGGGTTCTCTATCGGTTTCATTCTCCTGCATGATGTCAGCCCCACAAACACATTGCAACAAAGTAGACAAATCCCAACTGACTTCTGCTGTGCACCTTCCAGAACAATTTCCAATTTTGAACTTGGTCTCCATGACAACCAGCATGCATGCAGGCCTTAATACTTGTCCCCCATGTAATTTGGAGCATCACACACAGGTACGGTGCGTGTGGGGGCCCTAGGGCACCCCAAATGCATGGCAACGGCCCGTACATGCATGCCTACGCTCTCCATCACTTTTGGTCTGCACGCGTATGCGTACTCGTAGTGGTACGGACCGAACACTCGCATCTACGCTCACTATCACTACGGGTACGCATACGCGTGCAGACCCATAGTGATAGTGAGAGTAGATGCGAGTGTACGGTCCGTACCACTACGGGTACGCATACGCGTGCAGACCCATAGTGATAGTGAGCGTAGATGTGAGTGTACGGTCCGTACCACTACGGGTACGCATACGCGTGCAGACCCATAGTGGTACGGACCGTACACTCGCATCTACGCTCACTATCACTATGGGTCTGCACGCGTATGCGTACCCGTAGTGGTACGGACCGTACACTCGCATCTACGCTCACTATCACTATGGGTCTGCACGCGTATGCGTACCCGTAGTGGTACGGACCGTACACTCGCATCTACGCTCGCCATCACGATGGGTACACATACGGCAGCACTCCCACAGTGATTTGGGAACATGCACAGGCCCTCTCAGCAGCAGTACGGCGGATTTTACACATCACTGTGGTGATAGGCGACACACATGTCGGAATAGGGCGGACATACTTGTCCATGGATGGACATACTTGTCCAGGAATGGACACCAAGGCATCGTCTGTGCATTACCACATGTGTTGGGCACAGGTGTCACAGGCTGTGATGTGGAACATGCCTCCTGAGTGGAGAAGGCACCAGATGTATGATGAGATGTGTACATGTGTACTGTGTGAGGGTGCAATGTGTGCCAGGCATGCCCTTGACTCCTTTGACATGTGTGCATGTGGGACTGCGCACTTGGGGTGAGCGTCACTGGCATGGCACGGACACCAACACACGGAAGTGTCCCATGATGCCCGGTACAGGGGTCATGACACATGACTCATCACTACCCACAGTGCACAATGTGACTATGCCATATATGTGTCCGGGATTTACATCGGGTTGATGTTGTTGCACCCTCAAAAGCTGCAGCCGTTGCAGCAACCAACATGTGGCTGTGTGTAGATTGTCATTGCACACTGTTCCCAACACCATGCCACATGTGTTACCGGATGTGAGGTGCACATGTATGCAAGGGACACGGAGTAGCGTGACAAGGCCATGTCAGCAAACTCACAAGGAATGTGTGGGGAGTCATGACATGTGCACCTTCATGGCAAGGTGTGTGGGCTGGACTAGTGTAATGTCATGTGACCTGTGGCTCAAGTGTTCCGCTGCCAGTCTCTGCAATCAGCATCACACTTCTGCTGATGTGTGGGTGTATGTCACTCCTGTCTTGCGTCGGGCAGTGCACTTGCACTGGGACACAGCTATTCCCATGGCGTGGCATGGGGAGGTTCTCAATCACCGTGTGTAGCTGGGTCTTGGAAGGAGTGTCACCTTGCATCCATACGTGTCCTGGGCATGTAGCACATGCCTGACTCCCTATGTGGCATGTGTGTATTGGCAGATTTACATGTGCTCAGTAGACATGAGTTGTTCTCGTAGTGCACTCACTCTTCCTTGTCACTTCCAAATTACTGCAGAGCGCCTCCTGTTGCCCGAAGAATTCCAGACTTGGCCACCATGCAGGAGAATGACAGGATCCGGCTCTACCGCTTCACCCAACCGTTGATTCTGGAGCTGACGGCGAGACTGGCACCACACCTGCAACCGCAGCACAGGTATCCTACGGCACTGACACCCCAGCTGAAGGTAATGGCTGCCCTACATTTCCTTGCCACGGGTACCTTCCAATATACCATAGCTCATGTTGGTGGCATGTCCCAGAGCATGTTCAGCGGTGTGCTGCATGATTTCTTGGAGGCCATGTTGATTCACCTGGATGACTTCATCAAGTTCCCAACCCCTGAACAGATGACTGAGGTCAAGCGTGGTTTCTATGCCCTGGGAGGGATGCCCCATGTCATTGGGTCCATAGATGGGACACATGTAGGTTTGGTACCACCACACGCACGGGAGGTGGCGTACCGCAATCGGAAGCACTACCACTCCATCAATGCCCTTGTGGTGTGTCTGTCCAACATGGTGATTTCACATGTCTGTGCTCGTTTTCCAGGATCAGCACACGATGCCTACATCATGAGGCGTAGCGGGATGCCTGATATGATGATGCAGCTGCGCAACGAACGTGCATGTGTTGTTGGTGGGTACAGTCTGTCTGTCCTGTATTCTGTTTGGCCGAGCAGCACTACCGCTTCGCCAGTTCTAACGATATCCATGTGCTTTCCATTTAGGGGACGCTGGCTATCCCAACATGCCTTGGCTGCTGACACCTCTCCGCAACCCCATCACGCCGGCCCAGCTCCGCTACAACACCGCCCATGGCCGGACAAGGCGAGTGATAGAGAGGACGTTTGGCATGCTGAAGAGCCGATTCCGGTGCCTCCACAAGACCGGCGGCGCACTCCCATATGCCCCGGCGAAGGTCTGCAAGATCTTCATGGTCTGCTGCATGCTGCACAACATGGCAGTTGAAAGAGCTGTGCCCCTCATCCTGGATCAAGATGACGAGGACCATCCACCCGTGGAGGACGAAGGGCTTGGCAATGGGGCTAGTGATGTGGAGGATGTGGAGCCGCAAGAGGACATCCGGACTCGGCTCATACGCGACTTCTTTGCTTAGTGGTGAGTACCAGGGTCTGAGTGTGCACGCATTGGTCCCCGTGTGGCATGCGTTGTGATGTGTGTCTCCACCTGCATGTATGGCACGTGGGTCAGAGGTGTGTGTGGGTGTGTCACTGGAGTGATGGTGGCAATGATGGTAGTATTTCCCCAGGCATAATTGTGACCTAGCATGTTGTCATACATACATGTGTCGAGTAAATGCACATGCAAGTGGCTGTGCTTCTTGTGGCTGACTTCTTGTGTGTCTCTCTTCCCCAGGTACCTGCGCATGCCGTTGGCTGGTTGCATTGTTGTGGCACTGCTATTCCTCATGGACATGGCATCGTGGGCTGACTCAGCGTTACAGGCACGGACACGTTTGGAAGTCTCCATGGGGTAAGGGATGCATCTGGGGTGTATTGGGTGTGGCAGTTGTTCACGATGTGTGCACACTGCCCCGGTCGGGGTTTGGGTCCTCTGCAGACATGTGGCATCCCCATGGGACACGACATGCAGCTGGGTACACCTGAATAGATGGGCTGCCTGGTTGTCAGTCATCAGTGATGGGATGGTGGATTGTGATGAAGGCATCAATGTGTGTGACACTGCCCTCGGACACATACGGTTAACATTGTCTTGACATGGCGTGGGACTTCCACATCAGCGGATGTATGGTGTATGGCAGGCTCTCCGTGAGCAGCTGTGGGTATTTAGCTATTATCCGACACTTGTGTGCCAGTTCCATGGCTATCACGCATTTGTGCTGCAGAAGGGGGGTGCCAGTGTTGGAGCCACATGTTACTCCACATGATGTGTTCATGTGTACTTCAAGTTGCCTCTGCAATCCCAAACACATGACTATTAAAGGTGTCCCTATGCCTCCAAGGTGCCTCTTCTCAGTCAATGCTGGTGTGTTGGCACGGTGCATCCTGCATGTCTGGCATGGTATTCCCTGATTGTGGCTATGTGTCAATGTGTCGAGTGGCAAGATGCAAGCTGTGTGTGTGTGCTGAGACTGTGTAATGGGCATGATGTCCATGACTGTGTGGGTATTGTGACATGTGCCATCCCCATGCATCCAACGTTGTCCATGACCCCATTCTCTGCATCCACCGGACTCAAGCTTGCAGGACATGGTTCTGCCACCTGTCTACACGTACCTGGGTGCCCCCCAGGACACGGGCCAGGATCCCTGACCTCTGCGCATGAGTGTTGCTGTACTCAATGTGTCTGTCAGCACGGTTGTTCGGCCACCCCCTCAGCTGGTTCTGACCATCACGGGTGTGTATGGTGCTCCATGTCTGTCTTGCCTAGAAAACTGTGACCCATGTGTCCTGTGCCAGACTCAGGCCCCAGGGTGTGGATGGTTGTGTGTGTGTGTGAATGTGATGAGAGGGTGTTTGTGAGGGTGGTCGTTTGAAGGTGTGCAAGTGTAAGGTGTGGTGTAGCTTGTAGTCTGGTTCTGTGGTGTCTGGCAGCAGTGAGTCTGTTGGAAAGGCTCATGGTTTGTGTGTGTGGGCCCTTTTTATTGGTCCATGGGTGGGTGTGGCAGTTTTTGAATTTTGGGTGGGTGTGTTATAAGGAGTGGTGGTGTATTGGGCCTCTGTTTGTTTTTGGCAGTTGCAGGTCAGTGATTGTGTTATTTAAGTGGTTGTTGGCCATGTTTAGTGGCTGTGTGCCTTTCGACTGGTGTATTCTTGTGTTGTTTTATTTTGTCCTGGTTGTGTACGTGCGTTTTGAGCGTGTGTACGGTGTGTACATGGGCCATTTGGTTGTACGATTTTGTCCTTGTGTGTGGCTTTGTAAGACTCGTACATGCGGTTGTGATGTTGGGGCATGGGGTGCGCTCCGTACTTAGGAGGTTGTGTTGGGGGTGCGCCAGGAACGTACTGGGGTGGGGGTACGACTGGAACGTACTTGGGTGTAGGTACACGGGGGGTACGACACGTACAGGGGTGGGGGGTGTACATTGACGGTGGTACGACACGTACTGGGGTGGGGGTACGACTGGAACGTACTGGGGTGTAGGTACACGGGGGTACGACACGTGCAGGGGTGGGGGGTGTACATTGACGGTGGTACGACACGTACTGGGGTGGGGGTACGACTGGAACGTACTGGGGTGTAGGTACACGGGGGGTACGACACGTCCTGGGGTGGGGGTACGACTCGAACGTACTTGGGTGTAGGTACACGGGGGGTACGACACGTCCAGGGGTGGGGGTACGACTGGAACGTACTTGGGTGTAGGTACACGGGGGGTACGACACGTCCTGGGGTGGGGGTACGACTCGAACGTACTCGGGTGTAGGTACACGGGGGGTACGACACGTACTGGGGTGGGGGGGTGTACATTGACGGTGGTACGACACGTACTGGGGTGGGGGTACGACTGGAACGTACTGGGGTGTAGGTACACGGGGGGTACGACACGTACTGGGGTGGGGGTACGACTGGAACGTACTGGGGTGTAGGTACACGGGGGGTATGACACGTCCTGGGGTGGGGGTACGACTCGAACGTACTTGGGTGTAGGTACACGGGGGGTACGACACGTCCAGGGGTGGGGGTACGACTGGAACGTACTTGGGTGTAGGTACACGGGGGGGTACGACACGTCCTGGGGTGGGGGTACGACTCGAACGTACTTGGGTGTAGGTACACGGGGGGTACGACACGTACTGGGGTGGGGGGGTGTACATTGACGGTGGTACAACACGTCCTGGGGTGGGGGTACGACTGGAACGTACTTGGGTGTAGGTACACGGGGGTATGACACATACTGGGGTGGGGGTACGACTGGAACGTACTGGGGTGTAGGTACACGGGGGGTACGACACGTACTGGGGTGGGGGTACGACTGGAACGTACTGGGGTGTAGGTACACGGGGGGTACGACACGTCCTGGGGTGGGGGTACGACTCGAACGTACTTGGGTGTAGGTACACGGGGGGTACGACACGTCCAGGGGTGGGGGTACGACTGGAACGTACTTGGGTGTAGGTACACGGGGGGGTACGACACGTCCTGGGGTGGGGGTACGACTCGAACGTACTTGGGTGTAGGTACACGGGGGGTACGACACGTACTGGGGTGGGGGGTGTACATTGACGGTGGTACGACACGTCCTGGGGTGGGGGTACGACTGGAACGTACTTGGGTGTAGGTACACGGGGGGTACGACACGTCCAGGGGTGGGGGTACGACTGGAACGTACTTGGGTGTAGGTACACGGGGGGTACGACACGTCCAGGGGTGGGGGTACGACTGGAACGTACTGGGGTGGGGGTACACGGGGGGTACGACACGTACTGGGGTGGGGGGGTGTACATTGACGGTGGTACGACACGTACTGGGGTGGGGGTACGACTGGAACGTACTGGGGTGTAGGTACACGGGGGGTACGACACGTACTGGGGTGGGGGTACGACTGGAACGTACTGGGGTGTAGGTACATGGGGGGTATGACACGTACTGGGGTGGGGGTACGACTGGAACGTACTGGGGTGTAGGTACACGGGGGGTACGACACGTACTGGGGTGGGGGGTGTACATTGACGGTGGTACGACACGTCCTGGGGTGGGGGTACGACTGGAACGTACTTGGGTGTAGGTACACGGGGGTACGACACGTCCAGGGGTGGGGGTACGACTGGAACGTACTTGGGTGTAGGTACACGGGGGGTACGACACGTCCAGGGGTGGGGGTACGACTGGAACGTACTGGGGTGGGGGTACACGGGGGGTACGACACGTACTGGGGTGGGGGGGTGTACATTGACGGTGGTACGACACGTACTGGGGTGGGGGTACGACTGGAACGTACTGGGGTGTAGGTACACGGGGGGTACGACACGTACTGGGGTGGGGGTACGACTGGAACGTACTGGGGTGTAGGTACACGGGGGGTATGACACGTACTGGGGTGGGGGTACGACTGGAACGTACTGGGGTGTAGGTACACGGGGGGTATGACACGTACTGGGGTGGGGGTTCGACTGGAACGTACTGGGGTGTACCTAGACGGGTGGGGGTATACATACACGGGGGGTACGTGTCGGACGTACGGGGGCTGGGGGGAGTGTTGGGCGCGTATGCGGGCACATGTCTCCATGGTTGCTATGGGTGTTCGGTGCGGACGGTGTTTTTTCCATACGGTTGTACGCTCGGACGCACGGGATGGATCGTGATTCCTCGGTCGGACTTGGCTTTTCACGTTTGTAAGGTAAATCGTCCGAGGACGTGTCGGACACATTTTCCGACCCGAGGACGTGTGGGGAATGATTCCCAGTGCGGTTCGTATGGACTTTTTACCATGCGAATCGTGATTGCCAGTTCGTACGGCACTTGTACGATTCGTACGGTAAAAAGACCCGATACGAGTCGCACGGGGGAATTTTTTACCGGATTGTGATCGGCACCTTAGTGTTTTGTGAGTTAGACATGATGGGATTCTTTTGGTTCCTGATGGACTCCATAGAATAGTGACATAAGTATGTGGGTGTCGGTAATAGAATTCATGGTATGGAATATTCAGTTCATGGTTACACACAGGGGAATAAAGATGTGCAATACCAAGATCTGTGTGTGGCATGATCATTTACAAGTACCCGGGCTGGGGTAGGACGCTGCAGGATGTAGCCCAAGGCAGGGCCCTCAAAAATCCATCACAGGGTATGGATCACTGAGGGAGTGAAGAAGGATTTTCATATCTGGATGAGATTTGTGGATGGCTACAGTAAGGGTATAATGATGCGGATTCCTCCAGGCCTGTATGAGTGGAATATCAGAATATTATCTGATGGCTTGGAAGCTAGAGGATTTGGAGTGTATTGGAAAGGGAGATGTGCAGAAAAGTTCTGTCTGACTGGAAAACGGGATATCACAGCATCGAGTTATTTAGGATTTTTCCCAGTACTGTTGGCAATGGAGCTTTGGGGGGAAGAGAGCTGGTGAACAGGTGTTCTACGTTTATGATTTACAACAAGGCTATGATGAGGTTAATCAAAAAGCTGTCAGCATCTGACTGGTGGGATTTGCGACTGCAGAGAGAAATGGCGCTTATATGCCTGAGGTTGAATGTGTTGTTCCGGGCATGGCACATACTAGGCTTGGAAAATGATATTGCTGATGTCTTGATTTCAGTGGTTTAGGTTCCGTAGTTTGACGACAAAGACAGAACATTGTGGGGAGCAGGTGCAAGACGCACAGTGGGAGCTAGGGAGAAAAAGTGAGACATTCAGCAGAGGGGTGTCAAGAACCCCTATCTAAGCTCATGCGAGAACGTTCAGGCCTCTGTTAACTTATCTGTGCTTAAAGGTCCGCTTTGGAAACGACGAGATCTATGTTGGAAAACCTCTCTTCGAATTGTTTTACTTGAACTGCAGCGTTCCGCCATGTTGAAGGAACATACGACCGCTCCCACTTCATGTAGTGGTGCGCGGTCTAGTTGTTCCTTTTCTGAATCGAAGTGTGCTGGTAGTGCGCATGCACGACTAGCGCACGACGCACTTCAACTGTAAAATTCGCCTGACATGAACCACGTTGAGTGCGCTCTAGAAGAAAACTTTGTTTCTCCTCACAGGAAAACTTCGTAATTTGTCAGCGCGATTGTATGACATAATTTCGAAAGACAAAAATTCGACCTACAAAAATATCGCAACAAAAATATCGTGGTCAAGAATATCGACATCCTATCTACAACATGGTAAGTACAAAAATATCAATAATTTAATATCGATGTCAAAAAAATCGTAATTCAAAAATATCGTTTTTTTTTTAGTTTAAAAAAATATGTAAAATAAACCAAATAATACTTATAAATCAAAGAAACATAATTAAATATATTGTATAATATGTAAAATGTATAATAAATATAAATAATTAAATGAAACTTTAATGAAACATATATATATAATATATAATATATACACTTACTTAATAATTACTTTTAATAATAATTTCTGTAACATATAAATTATTAAATATTTATTTAAATTACCAATACATCTATACACATAAAAAAATAACATTAATAAATATTAAATAATTACATATAGCAAATAATAATCAATAATTTTAATTTGAATAATTTTTATTATTAATTATCTATTACAATAGCTAAAATATTACAAAACATATTTAATATCAGACACAATAAAACTACTAGTCCAACTTCAACAAAAACAACAGTAAGGAAAATGTTGGATAGCGTAGGGGTAAAAATAACTATTCCAACTCCCGAGAGTGCAACAGTAGGGAAAACATTGGATAGCGTAGGGGTAAAAATTACTATTCCAACTCCAAAGAGTGCAACAGTAGGGAAAGCGTTGGATAGCGTAGGGGTAAAAATTACTATTCCAACTCCAGAGAGTGCAATAGTAGGGAAAGTGTTGGATAGCGTAATGGTAAAAATTACTATTCCCACTCCAGAGAGTGCAATAGTAGGGAAAGTGTTGGATAGCGTAAGGGTAAAAATTACTATTCCCACTCCAGACAGAGCAACAGTAGGGAAAACGTTGGATAGCGTAGGGGTACAAATAACTATTCCAACTCCAAAGAGTGCAACAGTAGGGAAAACGTTGGATAGCGTAGGGGTAAAAATTACTATTCCAACTCCAGAGAGTGCAATAGTAGGGAAAGTGTTGGATAGCGTAAGGGTAAAATCTACTATTCCCACTCCAGAGAGTGCAACAGTATAGAAAACGTTGGATAGCGTAGTGGTAAAAATAACTATTCCAACTCCAAAGAGTGCAACAGTAGAGAAAACGTTGGATAGCGTAGGGGTAAAAATTACTATTCCAACTCCAGAGAGTGCAATAGTAGGGAAAGTGTTGGATAGCGTAAGGGTAAAAATTACTATTCCAACTCCAGAGAGTGCAATAGTAGGGAAAGTGTTGGATAGCGTAGGGGTAAAAATTACTATTCCAACTCCAGAGAGTGCAACAGTAGGGAAAGCGCTGGATAGCGTAGGGGTAAAAATTACTATTCCAACTCCAAAGAGTGCAACAGTAGGGAAAGCGCTGGATAGCGTAGGGGTAAAAATTACTATTCCAACTCCAGAGAGTGCAACAGTAGGGAAAGCGCTGGATAGCGTAGGGGGAAAAATTACTATTCCCACTCCAGATAGTAAAACAGTTGGGAAAGCACTAGATAGCATAGTGATTCTATGAACATTATAACCAATTCAATAATTTGTTATAAAAAAAATTGCATGTTAACAATGTTTTAAAAAAATAATTATTATTAAATACCAATTATGTAAAATAAATATTTAAATAAAAAAATTTAAATTACATCCCACACTATTCCCCCTTTAACACACAACACACTACACATACAAAATACACAATAGATTTAAATATCAATGTATCTCTTATTTACAATTAATAATACATTCTTTATAATTAATATAGTTATTAATTCACTAATTAATACATATTAACTACGAAATTACAAATATTCACCTATTAATTATTAATCAACAATACATTAATTAGCAATAACAACAAATAAAATACAATAATCAATTATTTATATTTACTATATTTAACTAACTAATAACAATTAATTAATAATAATTACAAATAAATAAAATATATCATTATTTATTTTATTTTAATTACATCCAACCCTATTCCCCTATAAACCCACAACCCACTACACATAAAAATTCACATAATTAATTTTAATTATCAATTAATCACTTAATAAAATTAAATCACCAATTAATTACTATTTAACAATTAATTAATTAACTATAACAATAAATAAATATTATTAATAAACTAATTATAATTTATATAATTAACCAAATAATAAATTATTTTTACAATTAATAATTAATTAAAAATTATTTAATCTATTAATCAAATTAATTACCAATTATTAATTGATTACCAATTAATTAATCATAAATACCAACTAAACAATACATATTAATTCATTAATTATAATTACATTACTTCCCACCCTATTCCCCTATAAACCCACAACACACTACAAATAAAAATTCACATAATTAATTTAATTATCAATTAATCACTTAATAAACTTAAATCACCAATTAATTACTAATTAACAATTAATTAATTAACAATACCAATAAATAAATATTAATAATAAAGTAATTATAATGTATATAATTAACCAATTAATAAAATAATTTTTCAATTAATAATTAATTAACAATTAATTATTCAATTAATTACCAATTATTAATTAATTACCAATTAATTAATCATAAATACCAATTAAACAATACATATTAATTCATTAATTATAATTAAATTACTCCCCACCCTATTCCCCTATAAACCCACAACCCGCTCTGATACTAAAACGCTAAATTAAATGTAAAATAATTATAAATCTCTAAACATTTATTTTTAAATGTATTAAAATACATTACAATAATCTTTAACATACAAATAAAATACATATTAAATGACATTACACTAAATAAATATCGATATTATTGACATCGAAATTTTTACTTACGATATTACTTACATCGATATTGAGTACTTCGATATTATTAACTTCGATATTACTTACCTTGGGATCGATATTCTGTCCATCGATATTCTTGACTTCGATATTCTGTACCTACGATATTAAAAACACGATATTATTGTAGGTCGAAATTTAAAACTCGATATTTTGGCTAAACACCGTCAGCGCTGTTCTAATTCAGAGGGAAGTAAAAATGTTGAGCGCTTGAGTTAGGTTTTTGGGACAATTGTTATTAACAGCATTTTTTCCCCTCAGCATTCTGGTTTTTGGAAGTTCAAGGTGATGCAGTTCTTCCTCTTCAGACTTCGTGGGCAGAAGTGAAGAGAAGTAGCCTGAGAGATTCTTCTGTCAAGAGAAGAGCTCTGAATTGCCAAGTAAGCGTGTCCAGTTGTTTTACTAATTGTGGGCTCACTGTGACCCAGAGACCTAGGAGTTCTCGAGTGATGTTTTAACTCACTGTTACCCAGTGGTTTCCTGGATTTCACAAGTGATCCTGAGAGAGAGACTACAGTATTTCTAGAGGGCAAGAGACAAGGAGATTTGTACAGAAACCAAGAACAGATATCTTAAAGAAAAGGTTGAACTGACAATACAAGCTGAAATCTAAGGAACTTTGTAGAATCATTTTCCTTCTGGAAAAAAGTATCAAGAGACTACTACTAAAAGACTGTTAAGTTCACGCTCAGAAGAGTTTAATCTGGCCAGTCATTCTCATTAATGCAGTTAACAGACTTTATTGCACCAACAATTCTTCCGGTGGATTAGATTTTACCCAATGCTAAATAGACAAATCAGTTCGGAGAGTAGCTAGCTTCTATCTAAAAGACTGGTAAGAGTTATTGTAGAGAAAGAGTGAGTGAAGTAGATTGTAGAAGGTACTCTTAGGTTAGGAAGAATAATTTTGTGTTTTACCATCCAGAGTTCCAAAAGAATTCCTGAAGTAGGAACCAGTGTCCAGAAGCGTGTCTCTCTTGTTTTGTCTTCCACTTCCCCTTTCCCCCGAACTAAGTGCAGAGGCAGTACATATTTTGACAGTCTCTGACCTTGGCAGGTGGGAGCTGGGGTAAGATCATCTGTTCCTGAGGGGGCCCGCATCAGAGTGTATCCTTTTCTGACAGATTGAAGTGCCACCCTCTTGATTGAGGTTACAGGCCCCCTACTGGACAGTATGGTGGAAGGATTGGATTTCAAAGCCCTAACAAATGTCCTAAATAGCATGCAAAAGCAATTGAAAAATACCTTAGAATAAAATAAAGCATTGAGGGAGGAGGTTAGGAGATCTAGTCAGGAGTCCATTCAAACTCGACAGAGACTAGATGATTTGGTAGCTGCGGGTTCAGTTTTCAAAGGGGTTTAATTTTCAGCTTTTCACCCCTCCCCTTCAGATATATCCACTCAGGTTATTCATGCCATCTCACCTATCATTCCATTAGCTCCTCCAGAGAGATATGGTGGAGACCCTCTTAAGGCCCAGATTTTTTTAACGCAGTGTTCTCTACATTTTTTGTGTCGGCCTGTTATTTTTGCATAAGTCCAAGCTAAAGTGGCCTTCATTTTGTCGTATCTGACCGGTGATGCAGCTGCGTGGTCAATATCCCTGGTCACCAAAAATGATCCAATTCTGTTTAATTATGAAAACTTCAAGGTAGAGTTTGCACGGATATTTCATCGACGATCTGCTTTCCAGGCAACTGATAATGAATTGCTAGATCTTAAGCAGGGAAATCGAGATTTAGTTGGATATCTAGCGAATTTCAACAAGCTAGTTGTGGAGACAAATTGGCCTGAGGAAAAAAGAGCAGCCATATTTTACAGAGGACTGCGAGATGAACTTAAGGACGCCTTGGCTCAAATTCCTCAAAGACCTACTGAAGTTTTAGAACTTATCGATCTTGTTTTGCAGCTTGATCATCGATTAAATGAACAACGACATGAGAGAAAAAGAGAATTTCGTCCTCCACGTTTTGATCGAGTAAAAACGGATGGCCACAAGAGTTCAGAAGGAGTGTTTACAGAAGAACCTTTGCAAATCGGATCAGTCAGAGGACCCTTAACTAAGGAAGAGAAGGAGAGACGAAGAAGTTCTCAGCTATGTCTGTACTGTGGATTGTCTGGGCATTTTGTCAAAGAATGTCCGAAGAAGCCTAAGACTTCTCAACTGGTAAAAGATCGGCTTCGCCTGTAGAAGGATTTGCACGGGTGGAAGCGTCAGTAAAGGCAGCTCCAAGTCACCAACACATCATGAACACCTTACAGTCAGCATCCCCTCATCTCATTGCCATTTTTACTGTAAAATTTCGAGATAAGGAAATCAAAGAGGTCTCAGTTATGATTCACTCTGGGGCAACTGGAAACTTCTGCGACATAAAATATGCTCTGCAGAAAGGTCTACGATTTGTGGAAAAACAGTTTTTGGAGGTAGTTCGGGCAGTAGATGGTACTAATCTATCGTCTGGCCCGATAACTCATGAAACGGAATTGGTTCTGTTAACTGGATTAGGAGGGCATTCAGAATTATAACATTCAATTTAATAGATGCACCGCAATTTCAATTAATTCTTGACCTTCCCTGGTTGACTGAACACAATCCATGTATTGATTGGAGCAAGAGAACAATTGTAATGAATTCCTCTTTTTGCAAAGAAAATTGCTTCTGTGAACAAAATAGTGTCTTGGAAGATACTCCGGTCCGAAATCTGGTTCTTCATCGGCCTGCCCAGATTTGTACAGTGGAAACTAAAGAAATTCCTGCGGAATATCAAGATCTATCTGCAGTTTTTGATAAGAAAGAAGCGGAAAAGTTACCACCGCATCGCCCTTATGACTGTAAAATTGAGATTGAGCCAGGAGCGGTTTTGCCCTGTAGTCGAATTTATGCACTCACTGAGACCGAGAACCGATTTTTGAAGGATTATTTGGATCAACATTTAGCCAATGGATTCATTTTTATTCCGAAGAAAGATGGCGATCTCCGCGCATGCATAGACTACAGGGCCTTGAACCAGGTGACAATCAAGAATCAATATCCACTCCCCTTGATTTCATTATTACTGGATCAAGTAAAAAATGCCAAGGTTTACACAAAACTGGATTTGCGAGGAGCATATCATTTAATCAGAGTAGCTTCTGGAGATGAATGGGAAAAGGCGTTTCGCACTCGGTATGGTTTATTCGAATACCAAGTCATGCCATACGGTTTGTGCAATGCTCCAGCTGCTTTTCAGCATTTCGTGAATGATGTGTTGAGAGAATTTTTAGACCGAGTAGCTGTCGTTTACATTGATGACGTTCTGATTTTCTTCAAATAATGTGGAGGAGCACACCCAGCATGTGAGAGTAATTTTAACCAAGTTGTTAGAAAATCATCTTTATATAAAATTGGAGAAGTGTGCTTTCCATGTAAATCGAGTGGAATTCTTGGGGTTCGTATTACTTATCGCCTGAAAGAGTGAGTATGGACTCAGCCAAGATTAAGGCTGTTCAAGAATGGCCATCTCCGAGATCAGTGAAGGAAATTCAAAGTTTTTTGGCATTCGCAAATTTCTATCGGAGATTCATTGCGGATTTCTCCCTGAAGGTAGCTCCAATCACTCGATTGTTAAAGAAGGGAGCCAAATTTGTTTGGGGAACAGAAGCTGACAAAGCCTTCCAATTTTTGAAGAAATCTTTCACCCAAGCTCCTATTTTGCTGCATCTGAGAACAGAAGATCCGTTTTATGTTGAAGCAGACGCCTCAGATGTAGCCATTGGGGGAATTTTATCTCAGCGGCATCCCACTACCGGTCAGTTACATCCAGTGGCTTACTACTCAAGAAAATTGAATCCTCCAGAATGCAACTATTCCATTGTAGATAAAGAATTATTGGCTGTAAGATGTGCATTTGTAGAATGGCGACATTATTTGTTGGGTGCAAAACACAAAGTCACGGTGTTTACCGACCATCAGAACTTGCAATTGCTCAAATCAGCTCGCACCTTAACAGCTAGACAGTTGAGATGGTCTTTATTTTTTGCTGATTTTGATTTCGTAATTACTATAGACCAGGGAAGAGCAATGCAAAAGCGGACACCCTATCTCGAATAAAATCCAATTCTTTGGAATCTGACCAAAGGCTACAGAACATCATTTTCGAAGAGAAAATAATTCCAGTCACCAATACTTCGGAAATTGTGGACAAAATCAAAAAGGCCATGACAGAACAAGAGATGAAGGAATGAGCTCAGGAAGTTGAAGACAGAGAAATTAAGAATAGTCTTCCTTATCAGAGCAGTCGTTTATTTCTTCCTACAAAAGAACTTCAAGAGAAGGCACTGGAGTCTTGTCATGACAATTTACTTGCAGGACACAAGGGAATCCATAAAACTACGGAGTTGGTAGAGAGAAATGTTTGGTGGCCAGATATGAAACCGCAGATACGACAATTTGTGACCACTTGTGAGAGATGTATAAGAGGGAAGACTGATCGAAGATCCCCGCAAGGGAAATTAATGCCACTCCAAACTCCACCTCATCCTTGGCACACAATATCTATGGATCTGATTGTAGATTTACCCCCAAGTCAAGGTTTTACAACCATTTTGGTTTTTGTGGATGCCTTTTCTAAAATGGCGCATTTTGTTCCATTAAAAAAGACTCCTAATGCTCCGCAAATGGCTCAACTTTTTTCTCAACACATAGTGAGATTGCATGGAATTCCTAAAGTTTTAGTTTCAGACCGTGACACGCAATTTGTTTCACATTTTTGGAGGGCTTTTGCACAAAAATTAGGAATAGACACTCGTTTCTCCACTAGCTATTATCCAGAAACTGACGGTCAGACAGAAAGGGTAAATCAAGAGCTAGAGCAATAGCTCCGACTTTATCTTTTGGACCAAAAGATGGAGTGGGCAGAATTAGTTTGGGCTGCAGAGTTTGCTTACAATAATTCAACACATTCTTCTACGGGGAACTTTCCTTTTTATGTAAACTATGGAAGGCATCCTAGTTTGATTTTAGAGAAGGAGGAAAGTCTAGTTCCAGCAGTTGAGGAGTTTGTATCTGAAATGCAGGATTCTTTTGCACGAGTTAAAGTCAATTTGGCTAAGGCAAAGGAATCCTATAAGAGACATGCAGATAAGAAAAGAAGAGTTGAACCAATTTTCAAGTCAGGAGATAAGATTTGGTTGTCAACAAAAAATCTTCAGTTAAAAGACAATCGAAAATTTCAACCTAGATTCATTGGCCCATTTAAAGCCGAAAAGATTTTAAATCCAGTAACAGTCAAGGTTCATTTACCCTCATATCTTAAGGTGCATCCCACTTTTCATGTTTCTTAGTTAACGAAAATTCCACCTAACTTAAGGGTTCGTCCAAAACCTATTTTAGTAGATTCGGGAGAAGAGTTTGAAGTACATAAGATTTTAGATTCCACTTATAGGAAAGGCAAATTGTATTATCTGATCGACTGGAAGAACTTTGGTCCCGAAGAAAGATCTTGGGAGCCTTCTGCCAACATACATGCTCCAAGATTAACTCGAGAATTTCACAAGGCCAATCCCACAAAACCCCGGCTGGGGGGACGCTTTTTGGTGGGGAGTACCGTCAAGAACCCCTATCTAAGCTCATGCGAGAACGTTCAGGCCTCTGTTAACTTATCTGTGCTTAAAGGTCCGCTTCGGAAACGACGAGATCCATGTTGGAAAACCTCTCTTCGAATTGTTTTACTTGAACTGCAGCGTTCCGCCATGTTGAAGGAACATACGACCGCTCCCACTTCATGTAGTGGTGCGCGGTCTAGTTGTTCCTTTTCTGAATCGAAGTGTGCTGGTAGTGCGCATGCGCGACTAGCGCACGGCGCACTTCAACTGTAAGATTCGCCTGACAGGAACCTCGTTGAGTGCGCTCTAGAAGAAAACTTTGTTTCTCCTCACAGGAAAACTTCGTAATTTGTCAGCGCTGTTCTAATTCAGAGGGAAGTAAAAATGTTGAGCGCTTGAGTTAGGTTTTTGGGACAATTGTTATTAACAGCATTTTTTCCCCTCAGCATTCTGGTTTTTGGAAGTTCGAGGTGATGCAGTTCTTCCTCTTCAGACTTCGTGGGCAGAAGTGAAGAGAAGTAGCCTGAGAGTTTCTTCTGTCAAGAGAAGAGCTCTGAATTGCCAAGTAAGTGTGTCCAGTTGTTTTACTAATTGTGGGCTCACTGTTACCCAGAGACCTAGGAGTTCTCGAGTGATGTTTTAACTCGCAGTTACCCAGTGGTTTCCTGGATTTCACAAGTGATCCTGAGAGAGAGACTACATTAATTCTAGAAGGCAAGAGACAAGGAGATTTGTACAGAAACCAAGAACAGATATCTTAAAGAAAAGGTTGAACTGACAATACAATCTGCAATCTAAGGAACTTTGTAGAATTATTTTCCTTTTGGAAAAAAGTATCAAGAGACTATTACTAAAAGACTGTTAAGTTCACACTCAGAAGAGTTTAATCTGGCCAGTCATTCTCATTAATGCAGTTAACAGACTTTATTGCACCAACAATTCTTCCGGTGGATTAGATTTTACCTAATGCTAAATAGACAAATCAGTCCGGAGAGTAGCTAGCTTCTATCTAAAAGACTGGTAAGAGTTATTCTAGAGAAAGAGTGAGTGAAGTAGATTGTAGAAGGTACTCTTAGGTTAGGGTGAATAATTTTGTGTTTTACCTTCCAGAGTTCCAAAAGAATTCCTGAAGTAGGAACCAGTGTCCAGAAGCGTGTCTCTCTTGTTTTGTCTTCCACTTCCCCTTTCCCCCGAACTAAGTGCAGAGGCAGTACATATTTTGACAGTCTCTGAACTTGGTAGGTGGGAGCTGGGGTAAGATCATCTGTTCCTGAGGGGGCCGCATCAAAGTGTATCCTTTTCTGACAAATGGTCTTTGTTGGCATCCACGAGGACTGCATACAGGCAGGCACAATTGGAGTTTGCATAGAGTGCAGCAAGGAGGAGAACAAGTGACAAGGAGGGCATGCAGTGACGGCAGGAGAATATGCTGCACTTCGTAAATGCATCGATGGAGAAAGAGCTTTCTTCAGTAATGACTGCTGGGATTCTAGAATGTGAGGCATTTTCCCGAAAATGTTTTTGGGAATACGAGATGCAGGGAGGGGAATTTGTGCAGAGAATTTTTAAAGCTTTGGCTTGGAATTGGGAACTGGCAAACGACTGCAGGCTGGACATTTCTGTGGAGATATTGAGGGACATCCTGAAACTGGTGAGGATTGTGTGCATATCCATCTGGAAGGGAGGGTTATTTAGAGCAATTGTCATGATAATATTTTGGAGGGAATTTAAGGTGCCAGAAATAGTTAGAGCAAAGGCATTTGGTGGATTGGATGTTCAGGATGTGAAGTTGACCAGGGAAGATATGGAGGTCAGACAGCGAAGAGCAAGATGGACTAGAGAGGAAAGGAGACTTGGGTGCATCTTAACAAATCTGGTGACAATGAAATTTGTCAGGCGAGTGCCTTGAGGAGAATCTAAATCTGAGTAGAAGTGGGCCAGGGAGGATGTACCAGCATGAAATGGGACAAGCGTCTGAGGGCAGATGTTGGAGGACAAGAGGATGTGCCATGGATTGGGTGTTAGCTGGAATGGGAGTTCGTGACACATTAATTTAGGATGGTCACAGTGACTCCATCATTGAGGCTGATATGGTAGGAGAAAAGGCTGAAGAGGTTGGAGAAGCGGAAATCTCAAAAGATGTGGGGGCATGTGAAGCCAAAGGCACTTGGGGGGAGCAGTAGGTAATGTTTATGTCTTCATCACAGAGCTGGCACAGGTCAAAGGGAGGAAAAGAGAAATATGGATTTGAGGCCACTCCATTGGGGGAAAGGATAGCAGAGCGTGCAAAGAAGCAGTGCTATGGAAAGTATTGGGTTTTGATGATGACAAGGTGGAAGTGGTATGGAAAGGAATTGACAGGCTCAGATAGAATTTACTAACAATTGCTGACAATGTTGTGGGATTTGAGAGGGAGCAGGCAAAACTGGACTTGCTAATCGTGCACCTGTGGAGAGAATGACCTGGTGCTGCTTCCTGGGCTGGAGGATTCGAACAAAGACCTGTTGACGCTGCAGGAATGGTGGAGGATGACAGATGTAATGTGGAAAACGTTATTACCAAGATGTGTGTGGAGGGCAGCAGGGAAGCAGGTGGCTACTGATAAATCAAGGAAGGAGGTGAACAGAGATAGCCAGCTTCTGCAAAAAACGAAATATAAGAGTGGTCCATTATGCAGATACATCATACAAGATTCCTGTAATGTTTAGGCTAGATGGGGTGCACTTGAGAGTACTGGGAAACAGGGCATATCTGGTGAAAGTGATGGTAATAGTGCAGGAATGGTTGAAAGAAAAAGGGGCAAATAAGGGTTGGCAGAAAGAACACCTCAGGGTTGTGTTTTTTCTGGTGGTACAAGGGCGAGCTCAGATCAAGGCATAAAATAATATGGCAAGTTTAGAGTTAAAAGGACAGATATCACATACAAGTGTACTGCCAGAAGGACCAGTGTGGGAAAGTGTATGAAGAAGAGGAAGGTGTTACAAGTGTGCAAAGGCAAACAAGTTTTGTCTTTGTTAAATTGCATTTTAGGTAATAACGTTGCATTGCAGAGGGGGGAAGGGCAGACTCAGTGATGGATGGCGATTAGGGATGGGAGATTGGGGTTACAAGATTTGTTAGATCAGATGTTAGGATGCTCAGAGTGGGCAGCTAAGTTGGAGGCTATATAATCAGAGCTCTGCTTGCTTCCCAAAAAGCAGCCTTTTCCACAAGCACAAGCGTGGAATGAATGGTTCTTCCCCAATGAGTAAAAGTGTTTCATAGTATTCTCATTTAGTTATAAAGTGACCATGACCTATTTTATTAATTCAGCCAAAATCTGAGAAGCATTAGATATAAGAGTTAAGTTAAAGTAGTGCATAATATCTTGGATGCATAACAATTGGACGGTAATATATATGAGACCTATGAATATACTTCATTGATAGAATGCAAATGCAGGTTGAATTAACTTCCTTTGACAAGATCATTGACTACATGCTGGCTATTAATATTTTGGATCAAGTCTTCTTCCTAGATGTGATAGCAAAGGTAACTGGCCAGTGGATGGAACCGAACCATGAAAGTACTGAGGGGCAAATTTACAATAAACTAATGCAGTGCGGTTCAGCAAGTCTATTTGATGTGCCGCGCTGCGTTAGTTTGGAAGCACAGGGATGCAACATATTTACAACACTATGTCGCATTTCTGTGCTTCCCCCTGCGTTAGCACACAAGCTGCTGCCATGCGCCAACGCAGGCACCCTTGTACCATGGTGCAAGGATGCCTGCGTCACTGGATGATTGTTTATGTGCAGGAAGGGTTCCCTTCCTGCACAGAAACAATCAGAAATGATGTTTTACAACTTCTATCTGTGCTGCATTAGCACACAGAGAACGTGTAAAACGTCACTGATTTAAAGGATTGTTTATGTACAGGAAGGGACACCTTTCTGCACATAAACAATCATTAGAGGTCATTTCCTCTGACTACGTGTGCTGCGGAATTCAGCACACATAGAAAGGAGAAAACAATTGAGGAGGAATGAAAACATTTCTCCTCGTTGCACCTTCGTACGCCTCCTTGGGGAGGCGTAGCATTCAGACGCATTTCCAGATTTACGATTTCTTGTAAATCTGTAAATGTGTCTGGTTGCATGGGTGTTGCATGGCAACACCCACAGCAACACCCATGAACGCCCCTTTCACGCAAAGTGCTGCATGCAAAGGGGCTGTATTTACAGGGACAGGAAAAGCCACGCAGGGTGGCTTTTCCTGTCCTTGTAAATATGGGGCATAGAAATGCGCTGCCGGTGCTTCACAAAAAGTGACGTACTGGCAGTGCAAGGGGCTTGTAAATCTGCCCCTAAATATTTCCTGGGAGACCTCTCGACGTTTATTTCAGAGCCTATCGTTTTCTTGCAAACTTATGTGAATATTGGCCATTAAAATGCACTGTTCTACCACGTTATCAGAAAGTTTGTTTACTTGGCCGGAGATCCCCTTGTATACCCCTTTGAAAAAAGGTGAGTTAGCTAGCTTTACTCAACCACTGCAATCTGGGTTTATGTGAAGTCCATGGTCCTAGTCAGTGTAGCCATCAGTTAAGTGAGCGGGGGCCACTGAGGTAAGTGGATGGTGGCCGCCTAAGAAAGGTTTTGGACAACTACACTCATTCTTTTTACACATTAAGTACTGAAGGAAATGTGCAAAACTCACGAAATTATACCATCGGTAGCACAGTACTACAGATACTACTAAGTCCTATTTAAATGATGCCAGTCAGGTTATGAAGCGGTACAGAAGGGGGTAGTGATGGACGGAGCATCAGAACAAATCAAACACTCACACCCAGTCAAAAGATCTGGGTTGGATCCATCACCGTTCTTTAGCCCACTCTGCCACCCCAGTTCAGACATGGCCATATGCAAATCAGTCTGACCCTGTGCCTCATGGGAACAGTCCAGCCCGAACTGCCAAGCCATGCCTTCCCTGGACTGGAAAAAAGCTTCCTAGGATCGGTTTCTAGCATTTCAGCCGTCTTCAGCCAGGCTTGCTTGAATCCAGTGGCAAAGTGAGCAAGGGACTCAACGTCTGAGCATACCCTGCCAACTTATGGCGAACAAAGCGGTACAAAAGGGGGTACAGTCAGGTTATGAGGCCTTACAAGTGAAGGGACCCGACATGTTACACCAAGCTCACAAGTTATGGTCTAATTCGAAAGTAGTAATGACCACTTAGATCCATGTTGTAACCAAACATTAGCTTTTCCGTTTGATAAATGCACGCATTTTGTTATGTGATTCAAATAAGGTCAATGTCTAAAACAAAATATTTTCGTTCTTCCCAACAAACACATTTTCTGCACATTTTCATTTTTTGTATTAACATTGCTTTATTGAGTTTAACAGGTAAGGTACGTACACAAAATAACCACCAGAATTTAGGTGTATCCATATCATCTTGATGACATACAGGCCCTGATTACAAGCATAGGTGCTATTTAGCACACCTGAAAAATAACTATACGATGCAATATATTATTTATCGGTGTGATAAACAACACCTATAACGAGTTTGAGGGGAATAACATGCACACTTTGGTGTTTAACCTCTTCAATGCCCATGACGAGCTGGTCTCGTCATGGGCCGCGGTTGCGCTGTGCCCATGACGAGACCAGCTCGTCATAAACCCCGCCCGCTAATACAACGGCCGGCACAGGGCGGGGAAAGGGGCGGGCACTGAAGGGGTTAATGCACAAAAATTCTCATGATATGGTAAATACTGTATGTTTTTCCCCTGTTAAATTTCGGCAGGTTTAACCAGCCAAAATACAACAAAGCTTGAGTTCTTTAATGTATTTGTGAATTATCAGGTTTGGTAAATAAAACCAAACGTGTAATTTCGACCGGTGCATAAACAGGGCATATACGCATGGGTCAGAATACACCGACCAACCTGTAATCAGGCCCACAGTGTTTGGCAAAGCACAAAATAGGAACAATAATATAGAACTGCAGAGATAGACCTTGCCATTACAGAATGCATGGCCCCTATGTGGGCGCAAACTCGGCGTTCAACATAAATACATCAGTCTGAGAGATCTTACAAAGTACTCAAGACAGGGATGAGGAAAGGAAGAGGGTGAGGAAGCAAAATAGAGCATAAAAAAAGAAAGGAGAACAAACCGGTCCATTTCGTGGGCACCCCCAAACCGCCATCTACCCATAATGAGGGCATGATTGTTCCAGGGCAGTCATAATCTGCGGGGTCCTCCTGAAGTCACCTGTCTGTAGTGTACCGCACAAGTGGGCCAGCCATAAATGCTGATGGTAATGCCAGGAGGCATGTTCCTGCCAATCCAGTTGCACAGTGTAGGAAAATCTGGACATCTCAAGGGTGAAATCAAGGTCTAGGTCAATGTCTAAGGGGTCTTTAATAAAATCTGTCCACATATCCCTGAATTTGCCCAAGTTATCCTTTAAGCTGGCGATGATGAGTTCACAGGAAGTCTCTGTGTACATTTCTAGAATCCAACTATCAGGTGTTGGACAGACATTGGTGCACCTAAGTCTCAATATACAGATTTTGGCTGTTGCCAGAGCAGTGGCAAGCCATCATGAATGTTAGTTGGTGAAACTCAGACATTGGGCAAAACATGAAGGAGGCATGTTTGTGCTTTCAGTGCACCCACTAAGGAAACCGTCCTTAGAAGTGTGATCACGATGGAGGTGAAATATGTAGAGTGTAGGGAATTCCATGGTAAGTGAATGATATCCCCTTCAAGAGATCTTCAGCTCCAACATATCGCTGACCGGTGTACGAAGGACTTGCATAGTCTCAGAGACATCCAGAGACATCTGTGCAGCATCTTGAAAAACGGAAACCTTAAGACGTGCTTCTCAAAGGTGTCTATCATGGGTGGTTAGGGGATCAGCCGAGTCTTCATCGGAGTACATGAGCTGCAGCCTGTCTAACCACCATGTCTTCAAAGACTGGGAGACCAAGGCAGAATATTGGTGGTAGCAGATAGAGGCCAGAGACCACACCTTTGTGTATACCCCATTTTCGTAGGTAGTCCATTATCTGTGAAGACTGTATCACCAGTGGAGACCTAGGGGGCAAAGCTTAGACAGTGCAGAAGTCGTTGGTAGTCTGATAGGGAGTGGATTCCTTTAGATTCAAATACTTTCCAGAAAGCTTTTTTCCATCAATCAACAAATGATGCATGAACCGTAGGAGGGCCTGCGTGTGTAGTGTTGGGAGCACCCCTAGTAGTTTGTGTGTTTTGCGCCAATCAATTCAGCACTGGAGGTGGTGTTATCAGGTTGTCAGGGTTTCTTGAGTAGAGGATTTTGATGCCCCCATAATGCCAAAAAGGGCTGTTTCCAGTTGAGACCATAATGGAATGTCCAGTGATGTGCGCCGGACATATCGAAGGTGCATGAGTTGTGAACCCTGCCAGTTAGTGTGGACATTTGGTAGTCTCATGCTGTCTTTTTCTGTTGTAGTGTGCAGCCGGGGTTTGTGCCCGCCCCCTAAAAATGTTTTCAGGGATTTTTCTATGGCCGCCATCATAAGGGTGGGAATGTGCACAGGAAAAAGTTGAATTGGGATATGGCATTCATTTTGATCAATTGAGCTATGCTACCAATATAGAGATTGAGCTATGACCAGCAGTGCAATTCTGCCTCAGTGATGTTATCAGTGATGTAATTTGAGATGTCATGAGTGGTGTCACTGACTTTGTCATGAGTGATGTAATATATGAGGTCATAAGCAGTGCATTGCAGGGGGGGGCATAAGTCATAGTTAGCCAAGAAACTAAAACTGCTGAATTTCTGTGGTTTTGTGTGTGCAAAATATTAACCTTTGCACTTCTCCGATTTGCACTTTGGAGAGACAAACACTCACGCACCCTGTTCCCCGCCGACATCACCTCCTAGGGCCTCACACTTCCGCTCTGCTACAGCGGTCTAGGGCCCAGGGGGGGAAACAGCTGCTGCCACGCAGAGCTGATTGGGTGGTGTGCGGAAGGGGAGTAGGTCAAAAGCCACGCTGGAGCGGACACACAGCGGGCGCGTCACTGGCGTGCCAAAGGCGTGCCTAAGGCAAGCACGTCTGCGCCCGTCCGCTTCCGACCGGGGCCAGGGGCCAGAACCCCTGGTCTTTCCCGGGTTTACACAGGTTCAGAATTGCTAGAAATAGCCTCAGGGAGTCATGCCCTTAATATAGAGGCAGTAGAGAAGCTGAGAGCAGTAAATCTGCTGAGAAGCAACGAGGCGGGAGGACCTATCACCTTGCGCACAGTTCCCCTTATTACCACCACACCTAGCAACCCACTAGGTCTGAAAGTGACAGTTCTTAATACATGGTCCCTACAGAAACACTACCTGGAAGTCTTTTCAATCCTTCAGGACGGAGACATAGACATCTTAGCACTCACTGAAACATGGTTGGGTGACTCCTCGGTTCCAGACATCATCGCTGCCCTCCCGGGGAACTTTGATGCTTTCTGGCAAAACAGAGAAGGAAAGACATGGGGAGGGGCGTAGCTATTCTGTTTAATAAACGGTTAATAGCCACCAAAGTAGTAGCAGAGAGCATTGACAATGCAGATATACTAGGGGTCAAAATCTCACTAAAATCGTCCTGCCTACTACTGCTGGTGGTATACTGCCCCCCACGGTCAACCCCTAGCTTCAACTATCTATTTGCGGAGGTAATCATGGACCTCTGCTCACGATACAAACGACTATTTGTGGCGGGTGATTTTAACTATCAATGGGATAAAACCCCAAAAGAGCCGCCCGCCAGCCAGTTTGAGACAGGAATGTGCACAATGGGGCTCCACCAACCAGCACACTCAAAAGGGCACATCCTAGATCTCATTTTGACCTTGCATCCATGGGCTAGGCTAACAGCCATCAGCCCCTGTGCATGGTCGGACCACGCACTACTCAACTGTTGGGTTCCAACAAAGGGCCACCTTTCTCAACAACCCCCAGAGTGGAGAAAGGTGCAAAGCTGGAAAAAAATAGAAGCGGAGAACCTAGTAGAAACCCTACACAGGATCTCCACCCCGAACCTCAAACCAGGCAATATCGACCAGGAGAGTGAAGCCCTGACAAACTCTCTACGCTGTGCTATAGATAAAGTAGCACCGGAGTGAAGTGACAGAGTGAGAGATAAAGGGAAAGGAGCCCCCTGGTTTAATGAGACACTGAGGGCATTGAAACAAAGCCTCCACCATGCCGAGAAGAGGCTCGGCAAGCCTACGACCCAGTGGAACTGACAGCCTATAAATCCATGCTCACTGCGTATAAAAAATCTATCACTGTCACGAAAGCCGAGTACTATGAGGCAAGAATCATAGCTGCACCTATTAAGCAGAAAGAGACCTTCAGAATACTGAAAGAACTTAGACAAAAATCGGAAGTGAAATCTGCAGCCACACCCCTAGACTGCAACACATTCCAGACCTACTTCCTCCAAAAGGTCAGGGACATCATCTCCGAAATTAACAATACCCCACCAATCAACGGCAACTAACCTAGAATCAGGCCCCCACCTTCCGGCAAGCAACTCTCCACCTTCTCTATGCTGGACTCTACGTTACTGACACAGCTGATGAGCCACACCAAATCAGGTTCCCCCGCAGACCCATGTCCCTCAAGGATTTTCCGAATGGCCGTCCCCGGCCTGGAAAAACAGCTCCATGCCCTATTGAATAAATCCTTGGACACTGACCACCTACCTTCCAACCTAAAGGAAGCCAGGGTCACCCCCCTCCTAAAGAAATCTGGGGCTGATGCCACGAGCCTTAAGAACTATAGGCCCATTTCCCAGCTCCCTTTCTTGTCGAAAGTGTTAGAACAACATGTTCTCAAAACACTCTCACTATTCCTGGAGGATACCCAACTGCTCCAGAAGTAACAAGCTGGGTTTAGAGCCCACCACAGCATGGAACTGGTGATGTTTTCAGTCCTTGATGATCTCAGAATCATGGCAGATAACAAAAAACGAGCGCCCTGCTTTTATTAGATCTATCAGCGGCATTCAATACGGTCAACCACAGCAGATCGAACAGCGGATCTGGGCATTCATGGGCCGGCACACCAGTGGCTAGCCTCCTTCCTGACAGAGCGGTCCCAGAGGATCCAGCTAGGGGAGCAGGTATCAGATAGAGGTACCCTCACCTGCGGCGTTCCGCAAGGCTCCGCACATTCCCCGATTCTCTTTAACATCTATCTTTAGCCGTTGGTGACAGCCCTTGCCCACATGGATTGACGCATTTTTAACTATACGGATGACACCCAGCTCATTCTCCAGATTGACAAGGACGTGGCACAAACAATCCTTAGATTCACGGTGAACTGGATGACTGCCAACTCACTGAAAATCAGCCCAGATAAAACGGAAGTACTTGTCATCCCTACGAAAGACAACCACTGGAGCGACCATTTCTGGCCTCAAGAGCTGGGTGCCACCCCCACACCAGTACATGCTGTAAAAAGCCTGTGCATAAAAATGTATTCAAACCTCTCCATGGCCAACCAAGTCACCACAGTGGTTGGAACTTGTACAGGGCTTATGAGACACTTACGAAAACTTGTCCCCCTCCTCTCAACTGCCTCGCTGCAAATGACCGTATCAGCCACGATTGTATCCAGATTGGATTACGGCAACGCCCTATACATAAGTCTCCCCCAGAAGTTGACTAATAAATTACAGGTGGTGCTGAATGACGCAGCCAGACTGATCTTTAGGCTGCCAAGATGGTCCCACGCCTCCCCCCTGCTGCGCAAATTGCACTGGCTTCCAATCAAACAGAGAGCTAGATTTAAGGGCCTCTGTATCGCCCACAAGGCAATCCATGGCAAAGCCCCGGCCTATAACAAAGAACGCCTGGAAAACTATGTTCCGGGCCGCACACTGCAGTCTTTCGAGACCTGCCGCCTGGCCACTCCAGGCTACAAAATTGCATCCAACGGGGGTCGAGCATTCTCCAACCAGCTCCCACAACTTTGGAATCAACTGCCCGATTACCTGCGCAAGGAACTGGCACTCCTCCCATTCAGGAAACAGCTTAAGATGCTTCTGTTCAACGAGGCATTAGACACGGCTTAACTGGCCTACTAAACGGCCAAGCACCCATGATCCATGAAGACCTCTGGTAACTCAAGCACTTAGAGACCTGCCGGTGATCAGTTAACAATAACAATAACAACAATAACAACAACCTACCTATAAATTCCCTGTAACCTTTCGTTTTTTCAGTGAATTTCTGAGGTTTTTTTAAATTCTATTTCCTAACTATAATGCCCATGTGACCTTTGTGGTTTTTTTTTTGTGAAAATACACACACATGCACACACACACATTGGATTTGTTGAAAAGTCACCATAATTATCTATCAAAAACCATAATACAATATATTCCTTAATAATACACATATCAAAATGCTTAATAGTAATAAGTGTCACAAAAATATATGAAGTAAAACATTTTTATTTAAAACAACCATAAACATGTGTTTGGGTCTTTCTTTGACACTATTGAGGCCACAAACGTCAGCCATAAGACCAACCACAAGAGGTCCTTGAACTTACAACAGCAGAGTGCTCACAAAATGATGATAAGCTCCGCTGGGGTCATGCATGTGATGACCCAGGGGACTTACCCTGTTTTGTAAACATTCCTGGGGGGTTGCTGTGCTCCTTGCAGCCCCTACAAGACTTTTTATTTACTAATTGGTGGCACCGCTGCCCCTCCTTGGGGCACCACTTCAAATACATAATTTATAAAGTAAAAGTTCCAGCAGGGTATTATGGGGTGCTCTCAAGAATGAGCAGTGAATATTTAATGAGCAGCCTTTATTTTTTAACCTGATGGCAGTGCTGGTGGGCCACTCCTTTGCTACTAAGCTGGTTCTTGTCTGGCCAGTACAGTCTGTGCTGGCACAGAAACGATTACCTTCAAGCTCCCTGCCCACTCCATGAGGGCAGGGAGTGCATGTGTTCAACTCCCCACCTGGCCACTCCATGCAGACAGGGCGTATATGTGCAGTGTGCCCCCGATGATGGGGAGCGGGAGGGCACACCACAATGTGGGGATACTCAGCAGCATCCTACCCATAATTGTGTGCTTAGGGGTCCCGGGACCCATTCACTCATGCAACAGTCCCTAGGGAGATGCGGGCTTTCAAGGCCAGAAATGATTTTGAGGAGGGAGCCATAGGCATGCCTACTCCACAGGTTTATTTCATAATTGCCTTAGGGTCCTAGGGATGGAATCCTGGAACCTCTTCATTCACATGGCAGACCCTAGGCAGATGGGGTCCTGGGAGGCTAATAACTTTAGGGCCATTTCACAAATCTTCACCAAAAACATTTCTTTTTAAGTTATTGCACCTGGAACGTTTTTCTGTGATGCATCAAGCAGGGGCAGAGACAAATATGGGGTCTAAGAACATTGTTTTCCCATGTTTAATACCCCTATGATTTTTTGGGAAATGAGACAGAAAAAACAGCTGAACGAAATTTAACTACATTTGTCAGAAAGTTAGATCTTTCCTCAGAAAGTGAGCTTTCTATTATTTGGTGCACATCTCTTCAGACTTTTTCAAGAAATGTACATTTAAGAGGTGGTTAGGGTACTAATTAAAGGGTTCAAACTAAGGTATATCTGGACGGTTGGTCCCCTGGAATTCCCACGGTACCGTAAATGAAAAAAATAAGGGTTTCTGATTCACCATGACACCTTTCTCCCATGGATCTTTTTGGTCCCACGGACCCCAAAAGATTTGAGGCCGCTATTACAGGACAATGACTTAGAGTTGTATGCCTCGGTGAATGGACCCCATGAGAGTTGGGCAGCTGAAGGCCATGCATGCCGTGGGTTTGGGTGCCCGTGGGTCATTGGGTATCCATGGGGGGTTGGGCAAGTGTACTGGCCACAGCTCAGGCCCTGAGTCGCACCCCCGTTACACACAGCCATGGCCGTACTTGCCAGGGGTTTGGGCCTTCGAAGGGGCTAGCAGCTAACCTACCATTGTACAAGGCCAAAGCTGTGGTCAGTGGGGGAGTTGGGTGAATATGTTCTAAAACCCCTGATGACATCACCCAAGCCACTGTTCCTTAAATAGCTATATCAAAGCTTGATTATTTGAAGAAGAAAAGAAAACAGTAGTTATAACAGTGCCCATAAACATACAGCATAGATTAACTATAAGTAAGCGTTTTAAAAAAAATATTTTTTTATTGAGAGTTCAAGTCGTTGTACATTGGGAGAAGAAAAAAAAGAGGTAACAACACAAGATACAATATACAGCCGTACTTATTATCCTATTGTATAATTGTTCAAGGATACTTAAATGTAAATATATATATAGATATATAAATATATATTCTGCTTCGTACACTCGATATCATTTTAGAAGAAAAATTTCTATATATAGGTAATCATATATTGCACACTTCCCCTTCACATAATAAATAAATAAATATTATAAGGTGACTTATGCATATACTTGGAAATAAATTACATCAATGACAATACAGCCACAATCGCATCAATTACAGAGCATTAATTTCCTATGGAACCCCAACATCTTTCAAACTTCCTAAGGGATCCGGTTCTAAGTGTGTGTCGCCTTTCCAATTCTTTAACTTTACTGAATTTAGCTCTCCATGCCTGAAATGAAGGTATATTTTTACTGCACCAGTTTTGTAGGATCAGAGATCTTGCCACTAGGGAAGATATATATAGACATTCTTCTTGTGCATTGCTCAGCATTTGAGTCGGAGAGCTACCTAACGCAACAATATGCTTATCAATAACTATAGATTGGTCAAGGGTATTTCTAAGATATTTTTCAATTTCTCCCCAGAGATTTTTTATTTTTGGGCAGTTCCAGACAATGTGTGACCATGTGCCTCCTCCTTCTTCCACACATCGGAAGCATCGATCTTCTATCTGGGGATAAATATTATGTAAGAATGCCGGGGTCCTATGAAGTAACCATTTTGTATAAAATTGCATTCTTTTAAAATTAGCTCCTCGGATTAATGTGGCATTAAGCTTATTAATTCTTCTCCAGGTTGTTCTTGGGATCTGCATTCCCTCTTTTTTACTCCGTTTATCCTGCAATTTCTCATAGCTAGGAACCAGCTTATTATCATTTAACATTTTTATCCATGCACTTACTGACCTTTTAACAGGATTTTCTAGAGCTTCAGCTATTCCAGAGCTTGCTGTTGAGGCCACTGTATCAATCTTTCCTAAGAAATGTTTTATTTTAATATAAGACCATTTAAGCACATCCTTGGAATGGGATGGTCTTATTTCTATCTCAGACCATTCTTTA
This sequence comes from Triturus cristatus, assembly GCF_964204655.1. NCBI lineage: Eukaryota > Metazoa > Chordata > Amphibia > Caudata > Salamandridae > Triturus > Triturus cristatus. Next base: position 684,202,205 of record NC_140594.1, read on the forward strand.
CATATATCTAAGTTAATGAAGTCCTTTATTTGCCTATATCCATTTTCCTCCCACTTACTGCTTCCGCCTCCCCGTATGTAGGTCTAACAGAGCCATCATAACATGGATTCTAGGGATCTTGTAGAAGGCCAATATTTGGGCTCGTTGTTTAAGAATCCATTGGAGTACTTTGTACCACACTTTCTTTGGTTCCGTCACTATTCTAGTGGGGTCTTTCATTTTATACTCTATTAAGATTTTATTCATAAAAAAATTATCTATTTCTGAATTCTGGAATTGGGGAAAGAATCTGTATTTATTGTGTGCAAAATTTGCAAAATAATATTCTCTCATATTTGGGAGGGATAACCCTCCCTCTTCCTTTAAATAATATAAAGTGCTAAGTGTTAGTCTTGGTGCCTTATTAGCCCATAGAAAAGAAGAAAATAGACTATCTATTTCCTGAAAAAAAGACATTTGTAAAACGCATGGTGCTGCTGCGAATAAGAAATTGAACAGTGGTAAAATAGACATTCGAATAAGTGCTGCTCAACCGATAATCGATAATGGTAATTGACTCCATTGTGCTAAAAGATGTTTAATTTTCTGTTTCAGGGGCATGTTATGTAACTAAAATAGATCCTCTACTTTTTCTGTCACATATACCGCCAGGTATCTTTTTGAGCGAGTATTGTACGTTAATCTAAAATTGGGCAGTGTCTACGGAACAATTACATAAAATAATTTCTGTCTTTGCCTTATTTATTTTATATCCTCCTATTTCTTTGAATTTAAAAAAAACCCTGTGTATCTCTTCCTGGGTGCTGTCTTTAGTATTTAAAAAAAGGACGATGTCATCTGCACATAGCTTTATATTAGTCATATCTTGTAAAGGCGTCTTTTGTTCTCTCTTTTGTCTAATAGCTATTGCTAAAGGTTCAATAAAAAGGGCGAACAAAATGGGAGAAAGGGTGTCAACCCTGTCTTGTGCCTCTATTTATAAAACATGAACCTATGTTTATAGAATTAATCAATATTTGTGCCTGAGAGCCTTTATAGAGTTTTCTTATTATTTGTATAAAACCTTCTGGGAATCTGAACTTTTCCAAAATAATAAAAAGACAGTCCCAGGAAACTAGATCGAAGGCTTTCTCAGCATCCAGAAGCCAAATCTTTGCTGTAATTTTGTTCTTATTAAATAGTCCAGCGCTTCTATTAAAAATGTAGTATTTGTTGAGAGTTGCCTCCCTGCCACGAATCCACATTGGTCTGTGTGGATAAGAGAACCTATAAGCTAATTAAGCCGATTCATTACAAGCTTTGCAAAAATCTTATAGTCAACGTTGAGAAGACTGATAGGTCTATGAGAGTTAACATTTTCTCTGTCTTTATCCTTTTTTAAAACACTGACTGCTACTGCAGTATGGAAAGTGGCTGGCAGTTCTCCTCCTTTCAATATATGGTTTGCTAATTTAAAAAAATATACGTTCAGGGCAGGGGCTAACCTTTTATATAATTCTGCTGGTAGCCCATTTTCCCCAGTCACTTTACAGTTAGCCAGTGAGCCTACTACTGTTTCAACTTCTTCAAGTGTGAATTCTGTTAATAGAAATTCTCTGAACTCACTATTGAGTGAAGGGATCGGCAACGTATCTAGGAAGTCTATAATGCGTTCTGGCAGTGGTTGTATATTGGACTGATGTATTCCCCTATAGTTCTCCAAAAAGGCAATTCCAATCTGTTTAATGTCTAATATTTGTGTTTTGGATACCTCATCTCTAATGCATTCAATTTTATCTTTTACTTGCTTTTCCTTTGCCTGCCATGCCAGTAGCTTCCCAGTGTATTTGCTCTCCTCATATGTCTTTTGAAGGTATGCCCTATTTAGTTGATCTACCAATTGGTATTAAAACTCCTGCATCTGTAGTTTTGCCTTTAGTAGTTCTTGTTTAGTTTTATAATTCCTATACTTCATATGTTCATTGATTGCCTGTGCATAGCGCTTATCAGTTTTGAACCTTTCTTCCCTTTTGACTTTTTGCTTCAGGATTTCCTTAGATGTTATCAGGCCGTGAAAAGAAGCCTTAAATGCATCCCAGACTATATTTATTGACGCTGAGTCTTCATTATGAGAGAAAAAAGCTTTGATCTCATTGGCTATTTCGACACACCAGTTCTCACCTTCCAAGTTCAATTTATTAAAATACCATCTGATTGGTTTTTCAGTCTTGGCACCTATTCCCCCTATTTCTATCTTAATTAGGGCAGGGTCTGAAAAAGCATTCGGATATGATCATATTTATTAGCCTTAAGGCCATAAGTTGTCAGAAAGATATCTATCTGAGGATGTGTTATATTTTGCCGAGAAGCATGAAAACTCCTGCTTTCCTGGATGTTGACAATGCCATTGATCTACCAAGTCAAGATATTTTTTACAGCTAGCCATGGCAGTAGCTACCTGTGGTTTGTTTTGCTTATGGTCTCTCCTTGAGGAGCCTACTGCTGGGTCTTGCAGGAATTTAAAATCTCCCCCCCCCATATAATAGATCCCGGATAACACAAGAGTACCTGTTTTAACTGTAGGAGGGGATACGGATTATCTAGAACTGGGGCGTAGATTGTAGCTAGCGTAATACTTGACTGATTTAAAATTCCATGAACAAGAGCCCATCTGCCTCCCGGATCTGATTGGGATTTTTTTACTTGAAAATGTATATGTTTGCCGATATAGATTCCTACACCTTTCTGCGTGCACCCTGCATTTGCTGAACATTGGATGCTAGCTCATTTCTGAAATATTTTACCTGCATCAGATGCGATCTGGAGATGTGTTTCTTGTAGGAAAATAACATCTGGATTATGATTTCTAAGCCAGCTTTCAATGGCCTGAGTCTTGCATTTGTTATTCAGGCCATTAGTGTTAAGGATGAGAACTGTAATATATTCCTTACTCATAATTTAAGAATTTTGAATGAACGCCCCTTTCTACTCTGTGCAGCTCGAGGTCAAATATTTTTACACTTTGTTTTATAAACATATTTCAGAAAGATAAAGGTCAAAAAGCACAGCTACTAAAGAGTAACGCATACAGTATATAAAGTATTTAAAGTGACACGTGCTGGTAAAGAACTACTAAAGAGTAACGCATACAGTACATATTGTTTTTAAAGTAACACGTGCTAATAAAGAACAGTATCTTCCATATATAGTCAAAAGGCCCAAGAAATAATAGATAATAATCAATGACAATGCTCATTGCTATATACCTATTTAAGATGATAAATAACAATGGTTTTAAAAACTGAATGATATAATAATTTAAAATGCAGCATCTATAGAATACACAGCAGTTGCTTTTACGGTACCTAGACGAACTAAAGTAAATAGTGGTAATGATTATAAAGTTACTATGGCTTTTCTATGTAGTAGTCTCCTTAGCAATAGTCGCCTAAACAGTTGATTGTCAAAAGTGCTTGTGAAAACGGTACCTATGAAATCTGAAGTAACTCGTGCTTGTGAAAACAGTACCTATATAACATCAAAGTGACTTGTGACACAAAGTGACTTGTGCGAGCGAACATCACATCTAGCTTATTACTGTATAAAGTGCCCTGTGCTATAACAAACGATCTTTGGTTACCTTTTTCGAAGAATAAGGAACTGTGATATTGTGACTCTCCCAGCAGACGGTTTGAGCACATACATAAGAACTCTCTTTTTTCTGAATGCTTCCCTACCCAGCCAATTCCCACCCCTCCACCCTTGAAGGAGGGAGATGCCCACTTTTCCCCCCTTCCTCCCCTCTTTGCTGGATGCCATCTTATTGCATTCCAAGGCGCCCTCAGGTTCACCCCGTGCCCGCCCAAAATCTAACTGATTCTGTATTGATACGGCTTGCTTATCTATTGCCACCTCAGCCTACTTTATATTCTAGAAAGAGCTTCTTCTCATGCAGCAGATAATTCTTTCAAAAAATATTCAGCTTCGTGGGTGTCCGAGAAAATAAAAAGTCCTTTGGCCGATACTTTTAACTTAGATTGTTTCCCGATTGTTGCTTGGGCCCCCTTTCTTTTAAAATAATCAATCATCTTAACGAAGTCCTTCCGTCTACGTGCTGAAGCTGCGGACATGTCCGAGAATATTTTAAAATGTTGTATCTCTGTGGTGGAGAATGACCTTTTTGCAATTGCTGTGCTTAATATTTTCTCCTTAATTCTATAGTCTGCAAAGTTCATTAAGATTGTACGTGGATATTTTGCAATTGATTGATTCCATGCTGGGACGCTGTGCGTTCTAGTAATTGTAAGGTCTACTTGCAGCTCTGGGATTACTTTCCTCAGGAGTGACCCAGTCCACTCGACCAATTCAGCGCATTCGGTGCCTTCAGGGATTCCAACTAGACGCAAGTTGGATCGTCTATTGTAGTTTTCTAGGTCCTGGAGTTTCAACTCCATCTGATTTTTACTTTTGTTTAAGACTTGTATATCTTGCTGCATGACTGAAAGATTATCCTCTAGATCAGAGATACAACTTTCGGCTTCTGTTCGTCTTTTTGGGATATTAAATATGTTTTCTTCCAGTTTGGTTAGTCTTTCATGTAGCTGTGCATTCACAAGTGACTGAGAAACTTTAAAGTCCCTGATCTCTTTTAGAATAGTTATTAGCCTTTTTTTATCGAGTCATCTCTGCTCATCTCATTTCCCAGAGGCGCTTGATCCTGATCAGACTCAAACGCAGATTCAACCTCTCCAGTAATTCCTTGACTGCCACTTCTTGCTCTCTCTATGGGCTGTACTGCTATTTGCTCACATAGGCTAGAGGGAACATCGTTGCCGGGTTGTAGGGAGTTTGTCACTTCCTGCATCAAAACTTGCAGCAGAACCAGTTGAGCTGGTTGAGCCGGTAGAGCTGAGCTCATTGTCTCCTCATAGCTGACCTGCATAGCGTCTTTTGACTTAGTCTTAGTCTGATGTAATGAATACTTATGAAAAAGAGGGTATTGCTTAAGGCTAAGTAAGATCTCATTGTTAAGACTTTCCATCTCTCCATCTGCAGCTTGGTCTTGGCAGGTCTGTGCCGCCATTATGCTCTCTGATAATAGGCTGACCATATTCTCCTCCACTACTTGCTCCGGTATACACTCATCATCCTCCGATGTGTCATTAAGCACATTCCACTCAGATTGCTTTTTCTTCTTGGCCAAAGCCTTAGCCTTCAGCTCCATCCTCTGCTGAGCATTTTCTGATTCCTGCGCATCCCTCTTGGAGCCGAAGAGGGTGTTGTTGCTTGCCCTGACATTTCTGAAGTTTCTTTCTTTTCACCTGCCTTAGTTTGTTTTGTGCGCATCTCCGATTTTTTAGATGGATGGAACAGAGAGACAGGGCAGCAGAGAAGTATATCATGGATGTTAGATAAGTAGATCAGGGATAATAAGCACACTCGCGCACTGGGATTGACAGAATCGGATTATTTGGGCAGCATTTAAGGAGGGACCCCCTAACTAAGGCTGGTTGAGGCTGGTTAAGACTGAACACTAAGCTACTAAATAGCCAATTCTGATACTCCAGCTTAGTTAATGCTTGACGTTTGACACTTAACACTTGGGCTGTGCTTCCATTAAGTCTTGATATACTTCATTCAGTACCAAGCTGCTAAAGCTGCCCAAAAAAAAAGTAAAAAAAAGGGGGGGTCCCATCCAGAGTGGAACAGTGGGACTTCATGCAAAGCAAAAACACGAAAAAAACTGAATATAGAGAGCGTCTCCGGCACACTATTGCTGCTGCTGCAGCCTTCGTTCGCTTCCAAATGGCTTTTCCTTTCCCTTGCTCACCCCAGTCCTGCGCAGCGCAGAAAAGTAAGGCATAACATATCAGGACCGCCTGGGTCTTATCGGTGTTGGTAGCAGTAACAGTTTCCAGCGTCAATTGCAGCATTGTATCTTACTCATCGGCCGCAGTGGGAGCCCTTCAGCCACAGCCTTCTGCCACAGCTGTCTCAGCGCATCACAGCTTTTGCAGGGCTCAGTATGAAGGGCACTGTTTTCACCAAGGCATCACCAAACGCCATAACGCCATTATATCGAGTGGCCATCGGTAGGATAGAGCGTTGTTCTTGGTGTCGGCCTCCTGTCGAAAAAACATAGGTCGGTTTTCCACCTCTGTGTCTCCGTGCCTCAATCCCGCAATCCCTCAATCCCGCAAGCAATGTGGAGAGGCAGCCATTCTGCCTCTACGAACAACCGCAGAGAAACCAGAGCTGGCAACAGAGAGTGGGCGAAGCATAGGGTAAAGCGAGCGACGCTTAGCGGCTACGTGCGTGGACCACGTCTGCCGCCATCAGCACTATAAGTAAATGTGTACATGTAAAGACAAAAAACAGAGTAGTACTGGACACAAGCCTGATCCAGCCTGGATGTACTTATAGCACCTTAGGGAGCAATGAATGAAGATTGTGCTTGGCTAGACAGTAATATGGCAGAAATAGGACATTTTGATAAACCAGATACCCTGTGTGCTGAGCAGGAGATATTTAATGATTGACTGCTCTGCTACTACTGTTAACTCGATAGGGGTGCCAGGTAGTTCTTATGGTATTTATGGGAGGAGGCTGGATGTGTCACCTGCTAAAATAACCTGTTTGTTTTATCCTTTATTAGCTGATGTGACGCTATGTTCTATTTATGATGTCCATCAAACTGATAAATCTCTGTATCCAAGACATTCAAATTAAAAATGGCAATAAAAACATGTTTAAAAAAAGTCAGATTCAGTATGGTAAAAGTTCAATGGTGCACACTTTAGCAAACAGAGAAGTTTTAAACGCAAGCAGTACTTTATTTAAACAAGGTAGAGACTGAGTGATTCTAGTGTGAGTTACAGGTGAACATTTCAAATAGACTGTGGGTTAATTCATAGACATCTTGACATTGGTATGTACCCTATGTAGTGTCTTCATTGAAAATTACTGTTTATCCCTGGATGTGTTTTGAACCTTGAAATGCTGCTCTATTTATATATGAAAGATTTTTCCAATCTATACTTTTATTAGCATAATTGGCTGAATACGTTTTTGTGACTGGCTAATTCATAGGCTGTTGCCCAAACATATACAAAAAACTAAAGCTCATTCTTACAATACATTATTCACCTGTGGTTTCTGTGCACATAATAACGTTAAAGAGTTTTCATGGAGCGCTATCAACAATTTCTATAGAAACTAGAGATTTATGAAGTTGAAATATTCATTTTCATATATTCAGTGAACATTCTAAGGCACTTTATATTATTTTGGAATGTATAATCTATCAGTGACTCACTTACAGACTGCTCATGTCACAGTATGATTGTAAGCAGTGCTAAATTGTGTAACCATTCGACTCATTTTAGGAATACGTGTAGGGTACTTTTACATACTATGGAGGGTTGTCTATTGGGCCTGGTTGTCTATGTCTTATCATTGGCAAATTATAATTAATGGTTGCGAAGCCCTTCCCTTAATCCTCTATGTCAGATGAGGAATTTAATAGGCGCATCTCATTAAGGTTCATAATGATCAAAAACTTTTTTTAATGGTACTCAATGTTTAATAAGTCGCTCATCTTAATACTTTTTATAGAGCCATTGGATATTTTACACACCTCAATACCAGTAAAAGAAGAGCATATTATCTACTAGATGTGGGTTATTTTTCAGCTATGTTTCATATTCTGCTTGTTCTGGTTATTGCAAACATTTACTCTCATTAGTACTAAAGAGGTTATAGAAAATTGGATCTACTTGAACTTTAGTGAATACCTTCAAGTATGAAAAGCTTATAGCAAACTGTGACATCCTTTGGGTGATGTTATCAGTGATGTCATCAAAGATGTAATTGAACATGTCATGAGTTTTGTAATATACGAGGTCATAAGCAGTGCATGGTGGGGGCACGAGGTATAGTTAACTATAACAGCTGAATTTCAGTGGATTTGTTTTGATTTTAAACGCTAGGTTTCGTATTTTTCTAACACCTAACTTTAAACTTTGTTTTTCTTTGATGAAAATATAGCTTCTTCTTAGAAAGTTTCGGGGTGATCTGTAAAGTGGAAGGCCAAGAGAAAGGAGTCGTTCCAAATACTGTTTTCCCCCTGCAAAGTCCTTAGGGAAAATTAGACAATACAGAAAAAACGGCTGAACAGAATTACCCCAAGGTGGCAGCAGGCTGGATCTTTACTAAGAGAACATGCTTTTTGTGATATGGTCTGTTCTGCTATTTTAGATAAATCTAGGGTCAAATTGTATAGGTATTTAGGGTTGCAGGACTCCAGTGGAAAAAAACTTCAAAATGTGCACTCTGATTGGTCGAACTTGCAGGACATCTGCAGGACCGAACAATGTGATTGGCAGCCACAATGAAGAAATATGTTCCAGCCAGCATTGCAGGACTTGGTCCCTGAGTCCTGAAAAAAATAATCAAAAGTATATATGGGGGCAGGGTGGGATAACCTGATCCCCTAGCACTTGTGGAGGAGTTGCAGTTGCAGCCTCCCTGGGCACTCAATGAAAACAAAATTAAAATGTTGGGTTGCCATGGTCCCAAGGTACTCAAGTGCTATCCAGTGCAGCTTCCCAAGTGTGAGTACCACAGGAGTCCCACAGGAATGTTTTTTTTTTTTTTTAAATGGTAGGGTCGGGGCTCTGTGTCCGGTTCAACACTCATGGGGTTGTTAGCCATGATTGGCTGCTCCCCTGCCATGCATGGCCTTTTGGCTGTGTGTGGTGGGTGGTTGGTCGCCTTTTGGGGGGGGGGGGTGCAAGGCTTGGTTTCCTCCCATGGGTGGGGGGCATTTAGCACTTTTCAGTGCCCCTTACCGACAGGTTTTTCTGGCAGTGACAGGCATTGAAATTCGGCTATCGGCTCATTTAAATTAGGCAAGCGGACATATATCCAAACCTCTGATAGCCCTTACTTCATCAGGCTTTTGTAGGAGTTTAAAAACAGCTGAGATGGAGTACTCTTCACCATGGTTAAACTATGGTCTGCTGGAATTTAAATTGGGTGGACAAACCATAGTCTTGGTGAGGAGTTCCCTCTCCGCCAAGACCAGAGGTTCCATAGCAAAAGTATTATTTGTTTCACTAAACGGTTCATCCATCCCATCCCCTTCCTGGAAGGTTTTGGGGTGATCCATTAAGCAGGAGCCAAAAAAGAGGGTCCCAAAAATGTTTTTTCCCTTAGAAAGTTTCTGTCGCAGCTGCAGTACTGTGCTAACTGGTCTAGTCCCACAGTACCAAGTAATCTGAATTGCTAGCCCTTTCTAGAAACAAAATACTGCAGTCAAGATTATAGGATGCAGAGACTTGGCCCCAAGTCCTTAATTTGTTTTTCAAAAGCACATAAGGAGGCAGAGTGGGCACACCCTGACACCCAGGGCCATGTGCAAACAGCTGATGTCGTGGTATGGTACCCAGCACAGAGCCCTGTGTGGTACCATTGTACCGCCACAGGTACTGTTGTAACACAATTATTTTTTTTAAACAAAATGTTTACCTGGCTCAACGAGGGACCAAGAAGCTGACAATGAAAGGTGAACGGATAGGGTAGTTACTCAGACAACGGAAGGTAGGCATAATAGGCAGGGGCAGCAAGCTGACAATACAAATGGCTGCAGGCTGTGCTCAGTGGGGTCGATTGGGAGCAGGTCCTGGCAGAAATAATTATTTCCCAAAGCAGTGCAGGAACGTCTGAAAACAGAACAAACTGCTTATGGCCTCACATATTACATTACTCACTCATGACATGTTAAATGACATAATTGATGACATCTCAAATGACATCATTGATGACAGCGCTCACATCATCCTCCATATCACTATTATTCATATTACTCAACAACCCTTTACATCATTTAAAAAGAATAAGGTGGTGGTAAATGGCATATAGACATGTACAGCATAACATTATTGTGTGAATATGTTTAGGTGCAGAGAAAAGAAATAGCATAGGCCCTGGAGCGAAGTCTGGTTCTGCATAGTGAAGATTATATGGTGCATGGATTACCTACCACAAAAGGTTTGCATTCAATCAGTATTCCTTGTTAAACAAGGTGTGGATGTGGGTTTCAGAGGAGCATTTCAAATTAGGTTGTGCATAAAATAGAAAGGTTGTTACCAAAAATATGGAAGAAAAGTGAAAGCTTCTGTTCACAATTGATCACTTACCTGTAGATACCTTGGTGCATTTTAAATACATATCCCTTTCTTCCCAATCAATCAAAATCATATATTCATTCTTTTACTTTTGTCATTTTCTTTCATTCTTCCTTCATCTCTTTCCCTCTCAGATTCTTACACTGCTATCCACCTCCATATTTTACATTTCACGTGCACTTTCTGTTTCCTCCTCTAAAGCCTTGCCTCCTCCAAACATGGGACAGGGATCTCGCTTGACCACACACTAGTATTGCCACTGCTTTTCTGCTTGGATTAGGGATAGCTCTCACCAAACTGAATAACTTTGTGAATGTAAGCTAAAGCAGGCTTACAACTCAGTGAATTATTGGTGGACTTGGACCTGTGTGGACTTCATGTTGCAGAAGTGAATCTAGAATATGGAGGCGACCTGAAGCCTACTCCCTTCCAACTCAATTTGTTCTGCACCAACAGTGAGATTTAAGTAAGTGGAAACCTTACTCAGGAAGCATCCCTAATAGCAGAAACTTTCTGGAATTATAGGTGGATCTGGGGTCATGTTTAATTTTTTTTATTATTATGGATTTGGAGAAAGAGCTGCTGGATGGAAGCATAGATTTGGCTTACACCAGGATCCCATGATGCTACTAGAGAGGCCAGATTTACTGATTTTCTGTGACATTGAAAGAATGTAAATGAAGAATGAGTGAGTTATTGTTTGTCTAAGGCCAAGGTAGGACCTAACCATTGAGGAAGTAGTTTTCAGTCATGCTTCTTCTGGACCGTAAAATAGCACTGAGTCACAAGTGGCAACTAGAGTAGGGGTCTGGACCACAGTGGTAGGAGACAGCACAGAGAACCTGGATGTAACACTAGGTACAGCCCAGAGGACATTATGCAAGTCTCACAGCTTCATGGGGAAGTATGTGCCCAAATTCAGGGTAAGACTGCAGACCACCAGAGGAATTTTGGTACATAGAGTGATTACTTAAGATCAGGGTTATCATGCACCATACTGCCAAATCACTGGTTTTTGTGCTGGAAACGTCCAAGCAGTAGTAAGGCATGAGGAGCATCAGAAGTAGACGAGAACTATTTTAAGACATAACTCTGCATGAAGGTACAGCCATTGTTTGTAGAGGTAAGCATAACTAAAAAATCTGGAGATCTCAGTGGGTTCAGATTTCAAGAACTCATCATCACTGATGAGGAGGACAGATTATGCTTGTATTCAATTTGCTTTTTTTTTTTTTTAAGTTTGAGTTTATTGAAGAAATAAAGAAGGGAAGGAGAAGGGAGGGGAACAGGCTTTAATCATCATGATAAACATGTATAAAAAATAAGCAATTCAATAGAAACTCTCATTAAAAGCAAATATAACAAGCATGAAGCTTACATGAACAGAGCCTACGTATAGGAATGAAAAATACCATATAGTATAGTAGAACGTGATATCATAACAAAAAAGGCATTAAAGAAACAAGAAAATCATGGTGGCTTACGCACCTCAACTGTGTTAGGATCTGGAGAGGCGTGCACTGGAGCAAAGGAGGAGAGATAGGATACCAAAGGGAGCCAAATCAGGTCGCGTTTAATTGCTAGGGAAACGGGAGATACGTAATTAGTATCTAGGCGATGATGGAAGCAAACTGCATTCCACCAAGAATGGTAGGAGACATTTGCAGCCTGTTTCCAATTAGAAGTAATGGTATGGAAAGCCACAGCAACTAGAAGGTCAAGTAGTAGATAATGGGAAGGAGATTGCGGGAGTGTCGGTGATAGGGAACCTAGAAAAACTTGCGAAGGGGAAAAGGGAATTTGAAGTTGGAATATCTTTTGTATTTGCGTCCATACTAGGTGCCAGAACTTGGAGATAGGAGGGCATTCAAACAACATGTGTTTGAGATCTGCAACGGGACAGGAACAGGACCAACAAATAGGGGATGTGTCAGGTGAAAAACAGGATAAAGCATGTCGAGTACATAAAGTTCTGTTAGAAATGAAATATAAGGTTTGGGTAGTATTAGCAGCTCTAGAGGCTTTATGAAGCTTAGCCCATATTTTGTCCCAAAAAGGTATTGGCCAACCCTGAGAAAGATCCAATTCCCATGCATTCTCGATTTTAGATTTTAGTCTGTCAGTGGAGTACCGGAAAGAGTTATAAATAGCAGAGGCTGAGGGAGACGTCTCCAATAATAAAGAAGTAGCTTTGCGGTCCAAAGGAATATCGGTAGATGGCGCCAAAGAGCGAAGATATAAGATCAGGACTGGGAGAAGGGCATCGTATTGCGATCGAGCAGAATAGGGCAGTGAGAAAGAGGATTGAAGTTCCTGGAATGAGAGAGGGGTATCTTGGGAAATTAATTAAGAGATCCAACACAATCCTCGAGAATGCCATGTCTTCCAAAAGATGGTGCGATTACGAATTTTGAAAAGAGAGTTGTGCCATATCGGTTGTTCGTGAATGGAAAGGAGGGAGGGATAAGATGATATTATGTAAGGGAGAAGGAGAGTGCGGGAATGAGAAATAACAGGCGTACGAAAGCGAACTAAAGAAGACGTGAAGGATAAGACCTCGCGAAAGGTAAAGGGGGATAGAAAGGAAGATTCCATACTTAACCAGACGGGCGGATAGTGCGGAAGATCAGAAGAGAACCAACGGGTCGATTGTTTCAAAGAGAAAGCTCGATGATATTCTCTGAAATCCGGAAAGCGCACACCAGACTGAGCCTTATCCTTGCGCAATGAAGCCAAAGCTATCCGAGACTGCTTGCCATTCCATAAGAATTTCAGCAACAAGGAATCAATCCGTTTAAAGAAGGAAACTGGAATGTGTACTGGAAGCATGGAAATGGTATAAAGAAGAAGAGGGGATAACATCATTTTTATAGAATTGAGCCGACCCCACCAAGACAGAAAGAGCGGGTTCCAGCGTTGAATAGCCGTGTCCATTTTCTTGAAGACATAATCAAAATTAAATTTGAGCGTATCAGACAAGAGAGGAGCGAACCAAACACTCAGATATTTGATCCTAGATGGTTCTAGGAGAAACTCGTTTGGGAAAAAAGATGCTTTTGACAAATAGGGTTTAAAGGTCGAATCTCGCACTTATCAGCATTTAGGCGATAACCAGAGACCGCGGAGAAGGAAGACACCTGCTGGAGAAAAGAGGGAATAGAGGAAACAGGATCAGAGCAGTAAAAAAGAATAATCATCAGCATAGACCGAGAGTTTAACTTGACGTGAACCAAATTTAAAACCAGAAATACTGTTGTCTAGACGAATTTTGGTAAGAAAGGGTTCCAAGGCTAAAACAAAAAGTAGGGGGGATAGAGGACAGCCTTGTTGCACTCCCCTGTGTAACGAGAAATAATCCGAGGTCATCCCGTTGACAAAAATGGAAGCCTGGGGATTAGAATAGAGTAAAGAAATAATAGAGATGAATTTGGAAGAAAAGCCGATCCAGCGCAAGGCCTGAAACATAAAATCCCATCCAATCCTGTCGAAGGCTTTCTCCGCGTCTAAAGAAATAGCCGCGAAGGGAAGTGACAAAGAGGAAGCCTTGCTAAGTATATTAAGAAAAACACGGGAATTGTCAGAGGAGAGACGGCCCTTGACATAGCCTGATTGTTCAGGGCCAATGAGATCGGGTAAAAGGGGATCCATGCGCAATGCCAACATTTTAGCCAGAATTTTATAATCCGTATTGACCAGTGAAATTGGTCTATAATTTTTGCATAACGAGTGGTCCTTATCTTCTTTGGGAATTAAACAGATTAAAGCCTGTTGGAAGGAGCCGCTGGAAGAACCCGCTGCAAGGAAGGATCGGAATAATAATAATAGTTTAGGGAGAAGTAGAGAGGCGAAGTGGCTGTAAAATTCAATAGTGAAACCATCAGGGCCTGGAGACTTACCGTGCCGCAATTTAGAAACAGCATGAGAGATTTCAGAAAGCGAAATGTCCCGTTCTAGGGCAATAAAATCAATTTGAGAAGCCGGGGGGGAGGGAAGCGAATGAAAATATGAAAGAAGATCCGTAGTCTCCGGGATGTGTTCGGGGGTATAAAGATTGTCATAAAATTTATCAAACTCAGAGAGAATGTCTTTATCTTTAAAGCAAGAGTTCCCAGTGGAAGTCTTAATGAACTCAATCTGTGTACGCTCCTTTCTTATCTTTAAGTAATTGGCCAAAAGTTTCCCCATTTTGTTCTTACCTCCATAATACCTGGAATTACATTTTAGCAAAAGGTTAGAGGCAGCATCAGTTGTAAACTTATTGAAGGAAATTTTCGCATCAATAAGCTTTTTAAGAGAAATCTCAGATTTAGAAGCATGATAATCAAGCTCTAAAGTCTTAATATTAGCTAAAATGCGTTCGGATTTGGCTTCTCGAAGTTTCTTTCGTCGGGCTACAAAATTAATAATAAAACCCCTAGAGGCTGCTTTAAAAGAATCCCAAACAGTAACAAAAGAGGAATCAGGGGTATGATTGAAAAGGAAAAATTCAGGGGCAAAGGCAGTAAATTCGGAACAAAAAGTAGGTTCCAAAAGCAAAGCATTGTTGAAACGCCATCTGCCAGAGTGAGGGGAAAAAGGAAGTAGGTCAAGGTCCACATGAACCGGAGCATGGTCCGAGATTAGGATGGAACCAATGTCAGAGTGTATAGCGTGCTGGGATAGGGATTTACTAAGGAAGATATGATCAATGCGGGATTGTGATTGATGTGGAGGGGAGTAAAAACTGTATTCTCTAAGATCAGGATTACACAATCTCCAGATATCCACCAAGGCATTATTTTGAAAGGTGTTAACAAATTGAGAGTGCATCCTAGAGGGGACAAATTTAACATTGGAATGACGATCGAGGAAGGGATCAACAACTTGGTTACAATCTCCCCCTAGAAGTATGTAATCTCCAGAAAGGGAGGACAGCTTAGTTGAAATAGAGGGCCAAAATAATCTGTCAATCCCAGTTGGGGCATACACATTAAAAAGAGTGATAGGAATATTATCTATAAGCAGTGTAACAATAACCCATCGACCATCAACATCACATTCGTGAGAAATTGAGGAAACATTTAACTTTTTATGTAATAAAATCACAACACCATTTTTCTTGGAAACTGTGGGAGAGCAAAAAACATGACCCACCCAACAACGCTTGAGTTTTAGAGCCTCCGTTTCAGAGAGATGAGTCTCCTGAAGGAGGGCAACTCAATTTGCTTTTAACAAGAGTGGGAAATGAAGAAAGTTAAATTTGGAGTCTTATCTGTAAGACCAGTATTATTTTTTCTTTATTTAGCTCTTTTGTGATTTAGGCATTTATCAATTGCTTTACATTTGTAATTTGTACAGGTTAATACAACTCAGATGTATGGGCACTTATCAATTTGGAGTACTTTTCTATGGGTATTGTAGTTAACACCTATACTCTAACAAGTATCCTACACACTAACCACGCAAATAAACAATTAGGGCCTCTTACGATGGTGGTTGGCCGACCGTCTGACCACCAACCTGGCGGGAACCGGATCGGCGGGCAGGGAGTCGGGGGTCCCGCCAGGGAATTAGGATCTGACTGTCGTGGAGGCAGTCAGAAACATGCCTCTCAGCATTGAGGCTTTTACTGCGACCCAAAAGAGGGCTGCACCACAAGCCTCACTGCTAAGATGCATGTTTGTAAACATCCCTGCACCGAGACTGCCACACGGTGCAGGCATGGTTAGGGGGCACCATAGGTGCCTCCAAGACCCCATATTGAAGGTCCAGGGGAAAGGGGGGCCTGCTATGGGCCACCAAAGTCCCTTTCTGCCTGCCTTTTTATGGCAGGTGAACAGCCATGAAACTGCCAGCAGAAAGGGACATTGTAATCCCTATGGCGATGCCTGAGCAGGCACTGCCACTGTTGTAGGGATTACAGTCCCTCTGACAGTCCAACGGGCTCAAAGAGCCTGTCGGATGTGTGGTGGTCCGTTTCTCCTCCATCCCTACATCCACCCTCCAAAGAAATGTGGCGTGAGGTCTTGCAGGGTCAGACAGTGGTGGGATCGCCTGACGGTGGCGGTCCTACCGCAATCATAATGGGCTGCTTAATTCACCCTGGGCGTAGTTCACGTAGTAACACAACGCTTTGCTACGCGAAGTGCACTTCGCACTACGTAAGCTACGGGTAGCTACACGAACTGCGTAGTGCACTGTGCAAAATGCTGTTCACTCTGATTGCATAGTGTCGGATGCTTGTCCGCACTGTATAATCATTGTAAACAGGATCTTGCACAGTGCAAGCGGTCGTTTTTTGCCGCTCGAGTAGATTTGCACTCGAGCTGCAGCTTTCTCAACGCGGACTGGTAGTTTCTCATCGCGAGCAGTCGCGCGCATACGCGACCACTCGCAATGAGAAACCTGACCTCCCCGCGTTGAGAATCTCGCCAGGAGGTTTATTTTCCACGCTCGCGATCGGCAACTTGGTGTTGTTGATCGCGAACGAGGAAAAAGTCTCGCTGGGATGTTATTTTGCTCACTCGCAGTCGCCAACTTGACGTTGAGGGCCGCGAGCAAGCAAAAAATGCCCGCTACGTGTTTTTGCACTGTGCTACGTGCAATTTGCATAGCGTGTAGTTGCGCAAACTACACAAACTATGCGAGCGTAGTGTGGTCCTACGCCCAGGGTTACCCTTAATTAGGTAGGAAGCTTGACCCTAAAAGATGAACGGGATTGCTTTTTTGTTTGTCAGACCCTCACCCACTCTATTAGTGGCAGTCTCATCAAGGCCCCTCATAAACCAGGATGGGCTTGACCATATTCCAGGAAACACTTCAGATAGTTTCCTAACCATGGTCTTTCAATAAAAATCCCTTGGAACACCTAGGTATCACTCTATTAGTGGTGTTGGTAGCATGGTTAAATGAAAATTAATTGGGGTGTGTTGGAGATAATCGTTCTAAACCCTACGTTGAGTAGACATGTTTCAGCCCCATACTATGTGGCCTATGGGGTCCTGGGCTTTCATCAGGACTTATACAATATAATTTCCCGAAATCAATGTCTCGGGCAAGTAAATCTGTTCAGCCTAACCAGAGTCAGTCAGGACATACACAACACATGTAAACATAAAACATGCAACATACACTGTTGCCTTTCTCCAATGACTTTGTTCTCTTGGGTCAGTAAATTATAGGGACAAGTATGTCACATAGGAGGAGGAGGGACATGCCCCTGTGGTCACACATTCATCAAGGGCGCCATGTTTCCTGCCGAACCTAATCGTAGCCCATCTCCTGCCAAAATTACATTATCACATTAGGCAGTGTGTCAGGAAGTGCTTGATCCAACCGAGGGAGTAGAAGTGGATGGGAGGGATGACCTATTCCCTTCATGCATATCTCCCCTCCTCTATTCCCAGCCCCCATGTTTATGTAGCATAACATACCACAGCTGGAGACCGAGGAGGAGGTACAAAGGAGCTGCCCCTTTAAGACGAGCGCAGATAAAACTGAGGATGCTGATGTCAGACGTCACATGGTCTGTGAGGGCAATTTACGGAGACCAGCCGGCGCGTTAAAAGAGGACCATAAGAGTTCGGCGGCAGCAGCAGGAGGGTTGGAAGACCATTTGGAGGACTGGGGACAGATGTTGCCGACAGCAAGAGGAGACCATGTCAAGCCCAGAGAGCGAAGTGACCTCAACAGAAGAGGAACAGCGGGTCCTGCCCCGGACGAGAAACCGGAAGAAATCAGGGACCCGGTACAGTAGAACATACGAGAAGCACCCTGCCACGACCCCAGAGGGATGTGGCTCTCCCAGGTGTGTGGACAATTATAGGGGATACTTAAGTGATAAACGAACAGAAAGTATTCGGAGAGGGGCGGTTGAGGAAGGAGGTGTGGGAGGGAACTAAAACCAATGAAGGAGAAACCGGGAAGAGTAATATACAACTGGGTTCATTCTACTGCCATTTTTGTTTCCTTTTCTATTTTTTGTCTCGGGTCTCCTCCCTTCACATTTTTGTTACGGATATATCGGGTGTGGTAATTATATATTTTTTTTATATAATCCTCACTCCCTCCTTTGCTAAAACCAAAAAGAAATAAGACAGTAAAACAAAATACTGACCTGCCCTTTCTTCTGTCCGAGGGACGACGGTGGCCAGGAAGACTCCTCAGAGGGACCGCCAAAGAAGACCCTATGGGAATGGAGATAACACAAGGACAAAGCATATAAAGAATTGTTTAAGTACAATAATAAAGCATCTCCAAAGAAACCTTATATGCTCTGCGACCCATTTTTAGTGAAAACCTCACACTTGGTGGAGAATGCGGGACTAAAACTCCATTAGTCTGTCAGTAATGGAGAATCTACTACAACAATTGATATGTGGCTAAGAAAAATTGGAATGGGCTATAGAGAAGCAAATGACTTCTGCTCAAGCTGACAGAGAAATGTTTAAAACCTCCCTAACACAGCAGGTTGAATGCATCCAAAGGGTTGCCGAAGATCAAGCCTAACCAACCACAAGTCAACAGAGTCGTCAAGGGACACATGTAGGTTACCCCAACATATCCTTTCAAAAATACCAACACGGAGATGATCCAGATGCTTTCCTTATGATTTTCGAAAGGGCTGCACAAGCCTGTGGATGGAGAGAGGTGAAATTGCCATTTTTTCTAGCCCCTTTATTAAGGGCCAGGCAGCATACCAAGTGGCAAATCCTACGGGAAATACTCCCTACAAAGAAATAAAAGGAGCTATATTGGATCAACTGGGGATGGACCCAGAGGCTTGTAGGGTGCGGTTCAGGAAGTAGCGAGGTAACCCCGGAGACACTCCGAAGACACTATTTTTAAGTTGAAAGCAGCTGTTGATAAGTGGTTGAGACCACAGGAGAACAGCAAAGAAGAAATAACAGCTCTTACATACTTGGAGCAGTTTTTAGAGGCCTTGCCAGCACCTACCCAAAGATGGCTCAGGAAACAAACCCACCTCTCAATAGAACAAGCAGTGGAGATGGAGACCTCCTTTGCTCGAGCCAAACCCAGACCGCTTATATACAAACCAGATAAATCCTCACATTTCGTCACAGGACGCATGAGGAACGAAAAGAAAAGTGTCAAGCCTCCTCAGGAACCAATAAAGGACAGAGGTTCTAAAGTAGATATGACCTCCTTCAAAGGCCCCGAATGCTATGAGTGCGGAAAGTGGGGCCATATAGCCAAATTTTACCCCCCAAAAGAAATCCACAGATGAACCAATGGATATCAGCTGCATACCTAGACCTATTCTTTATACAGAAGAATTAGGGTCTTGCTTTTATGTAAGTCTAGTATTGAATGGGAAATAGGCTTTGGCCTTATTAGACACAGGTTGTAGGCAATCCGTCGTGCAAAGTACACAAGTGAAAAGTTCTCAGATCTGTTCGGAGGAACACATACCTATATGTTGTGTACATGGAGACGTAAAGGTTTACTCAGTAGCCACAAGCCCTAATACTCTCTCTAATGATGTTTCCCTATAGGCCACTGTGGGGGTATTGGATAACCTTCCAGAACAACTTATCTTGGGCACAGAAAATCCTGAGTTTATTGCCCTTCCCAGAAAAATGCTGACAGAAACTCCCACCCTATCCTCAAACTTACTCAGGCACCCTGGCTTTACGATAGGTCATTTCGTTTTGCTCAGAGTCAGGATCCCACCCTGCAGAACGCATGGCAACAAGCAAAAGATCCCTCATCTCCACTCTCTTATCCCTACTTCCTAGTCAAGGATAATCTGCTATATCGAGTGGGTAAACAAGACGATCCTCCACAGTTAGTGGTTCCACAGAGGTTTCCCGAACAGATTCTATTCTTTGCTCATTTGCGCCTCTTGGCAGGTCATAGTGGTACTGTAAAGACAGCCCAGAAAGTATTGAGATATTTTTATTGGCCCAGAATATTCACCAATATAAACAAGTATTGTAGGGAATGTGATATATGTCAGAAATAGAACCCTTACAAGCCCCCTCCCATTCCACTACAACCTTTGGCAATCATTGACAAACCCTTTGAGAGAATAAGCATGGACCTAGTGGGACCCTCCCAAAGTCATAAAAGGGATACTTATATACATTAGTTATAGTCGATTATGCAACCAGTTATCCGGAAGCATTTCCCCCGAGAGATATTGACAGACAGGGGAACTGCCTTTGTCTCTCGCCTTATGAAGCAAGTGTGTAAAACCCTGAACACCACCCAAATAAGAACCTCCACATATCATCCTTAAATAGATAGCTTATGTGAAAGGTATAATGCCACCCTCATAAAAATGTTGTCAACGGAAGGGAGGGAATGGGACTTGCCACTACCCCTCGCTCTCTTTGTCATCTGAAGTCAGGGTCAGAGCAGTTTGGATAGTTCCCCCTTTGAACTCCTTTATGGGAGGCAACCCTGAACTTTACTAGAAATGACAAAGGAAGCATGGGAGCAAGAAAAACAAGAAGACACCCAGAGCCTTCTAGAATATACACAGGGACTAAGAAGGCGCATTCAGAAGTTGCAAGACTTTGCTTACGCTAATCTAGAAAAGGCTCAACAGAAGCAACAAACGTATTATGATACAGGAAAAAGTGGCGTAATTTAAAAAGTCCACGATTGGGCACTCATTCTCCTACCATCCTCCATACCCCACAAACAAGCAGAAAGGAAGGGTCCCTATGAAATCATCGAAAAGATAGGTCTTACTACTTATCGGTTACAGATTTTCCCCAAAAAAACTTGGATATACCACATAAATCGCCTAAAAAAATGACTCGGGCCCCTGCCCAAGAATACCCATTTAACTCTTCCACGATTTACTTCCTGCACTTTCCTTATAGGTCGAATGAACATAAATTAGACACTAACACAAGAACAGAAAGCATCCCTTCATGATCTCTTGAGTTCCTTTTATTCTATTTTTTCCGATCTCCCTGGCAGAACAACACTAGTTGCGCACTCCATTATTACTCCCCCGGGAAAGTAATAAAACAGCATCCTTACAGAATGCCAGCAGCCAGACAAGAGGCAGTTGCAGCTGAAATAGAGAACATGTTACAGTTGGGGGTTTTAAAGCCATCTCACAGCAACTGGTCCTCTCTTATTTTAATAGTTCCAAAACCGGACGGTTCGATCTGTTTTTGCATAGACTTCAGAGCAGTCAATGCTATCTCTAAATTCGACTCTTATCCACTGCCAAGGGTGGATGACTTGATTGAGAAGTTAGTTGAGGCATAGTACATAACCACACTTAAGCTTACAAAAGGCTATTGGCAGGAACCACTAAGACCAGAAGACCAGGAAAAGCTGCCTTTAGCACCCCTACTGGTTTATACGAAGTCACAGTGCTACCTTTTGGATTACATGGAGCTCCAGCAACTTTCCAGAGGCTCATGAATGAGGTACTCTATCACCTTGAAGCCTATTCTTCAGCCTATATAGAAGATATCATAATATTCAGTCCTAGCTTGGAACAAAACCTGGTCCATTGTAGAGAGGTGTTTCAAGCCCTCAAAACCGCAGGACTCCATGTCAATGCTAAGAAGTCCATGGTAGGATTCAATAAAGTCAAATATCTGGGCTATCTTCTGGGGGCTGCGGTCATTGCACCCCAACAGGAGAAAGTCAAAGCGATCCTAGACACCCCCTTCCCCACTACCAAGCAGGGTGTTAGGTCCTTCTTAGGTCTACTGGGTTATTATTGCCGATTTATACCTAACTATTCTGCAATTGAATCTGCATTAACTGATTTGTTAAAGAAAGAGGTAAAAAGCAAAACCCAACTAATTCCTCACAAGATGCCAAGGAGGCATTTTACAATCTTAAACAAGCCTTAGCCACCAGTTCTATACTCATTCACCTAACTTCAAGGAACCATTCATTCTTCAAACTGATGTTTCTAAAGTTGGTCAGGGCTGGGTGCAGTTCTCTCTCAACGAACAGAAGATGGTGTAGAGCTTCCTGTGCTCTTTATCAGCCGTAAACTGTTTCCTAGAGAAAAAAAGTATTCTGTGGTTGAAAAGGAATGTCTCGCCATTAAGTTGGCAATAGACAAATTGCAATATTATTTGGAGGGATCCCCCTTTACCCTCTATACAGATAACGTTCCCTTATTGTGGATGAGCCGCAATAAGAGCAACAACCCCTGTGTCTTAGGATGGTTCTTGTCATTACAACCTTATACTTTTGATGAACAACACCGTAAAGGCTCTGAGAACAAAAATGCAGATTTCCTTTCATGAATTCCTCATTTCCCAGACCGGTAAAAGACAGGGGGTGGGGTGTGTCAGGAAGTGCTTGATCCAACCAAGGAGTAGAAGAGGATGGGAGGGATGACCTATTCCCTTTATGCATATCTCCCCTCCTCTAGTCACAGCCCCCCTCCGTTACATGGCATAACATACCACAGCTGGAGACCGAGGAAGCGGTACAAAGGAGCGGCCCCTTTAAGATGAGCGCAGATAAAACTGAGGACGCTGATGTCAGACATCACGTGGTCTGTGAGGGCAGTTTACATAGACCAGCTGGAGCGTTAGAAGAGGACCACAAGAGTTCGTCGGCAGCGGCAGCGGGGTTGGAAGTCCCTTTGGAGGACTGGGGACGGAAGTCGACGCCAGCAAGAAGAGACCAAGTCAAGCCCAGAGAGCGAAGTGACCGCAACAGAAGAGGAACAGCGGGTCCTGCCCTGGACGAGAAATCAGAAGAAATCAGAGACCCGGTACAGAAGTACATACGACAAGCATCCGGCCACGACCCCGGAGGGACGTGGCTCTCCCAGGTGCATGGACGATTATGGGGGATACTTAAGTAATAAACAAACAGAAAGTATTCAGAGGGGCGGCTGTTAAGGAAGGAGGTGTGGGAGGGAACTAAAACCAAAGACGGAGAAAACGGAAAGGGTAATATACTACTGAGTTTATTCTACTGCCATTTTTGTATCCTTTTCTTTTTTTTGTCTCGGCTCTCCCTCCCTTCACATTTTTGGTACGGATATATCGGGTGTGCTTATTATATATATTTTTTATATAATCCTCACTCCCTCCCTTGCTAAAACCAAAAAGAAATAAGATAGTAAAACAAAATACTGACCTGAGCCTTTCTTCTATCCGAGGGACGACGGTGGCCAGGAAGACTCCTCAGAGGGACTGCCAAAGAAGACCCTATGGGAATGGAGATAACACAAGGACAAAGCATTTAAAGAATTGTTTAAGTACAATAATAAATCATATCCAAAGAAACCTTATATGCTCTGCGACCCATTTTTAGTGAAAACCTCACACAGTGGTAAATGGTTGTTTGTCCCTGGGACATTAAATCAGTGTGCTGTTTTTGCTTGAAATGTAGTAGCCTTTGTAATGTCACAAAATAAACACAATAAAACCATAACTGGACATCATCACAGCCAAAGAGAAAAGAAAAAACCACAACACAACCTATCATAACACAATTGCATAGTTTTTTTGCTGTGTTGTTTCATTGTTTTGTTAATGTTTATTGTATTTTGATGATGTGCTGTACTGGTGTACTTTGTTGCTTGGGTGTGCTGATAGACTTGCTTTTGTCTTGTAAATGTGTTATTTTGTAGCATGTGCAGCATATATTTATGTGCTGTTGTAATATTGTTGTATGCTGCACTGCTTTTATTGAGATGGTATGTTGTAATATGGTGTTGGGGCTGTAACTCAACTGCACTCTGTTTGCTAAAATATGCATAAATATTCTTGCCACAAATTACTAGCTCTACCAGCCTACCTGCATAACACAATAGTAAAAGGTGTCTGCACCAAGCTTTACTTACCACCAAGAACTTGCAACTGTGCCAGCCAAAAATGTTTTGTGATCCAGTCCATCTTTTGTGGGAACTCATGCACCAATAAAATGTACCCGCCAACTCACACGCTGTCACACTGTGACACACATATTGGCTTCCTTCAGAGGGTCTCCAGGTGAGGAGTCAATATCACTCAGTGGCAGGGAAAACGAGCTGAAAATCACTGTAAATGGTGGTTTTTATAGCTTATTTTCTGAGGCTTTGCACTGCTGGCATCCATTAAAGGGCGTGAAAACACTCCAGGACATTGGCACCTGCCTCAGCAACCTGTTTTTTTGTGTGGGGGGGAGGGGTCTTAGGGCTGGGTGAGGTTCAAAAGTGACTTCTAGGTACTTCTTGACACGAGGCCCCGCCCCTTTCGAGGACCCGCCCCTCCTCACACAGTGAGATTGTTCTTCAAGTTGGCAGATATGATAAAAGCCTTAAATTTTGCCTGCTTTAATATTACAGCTTGCCGCAGGGCTTTAAGTGGGCCTCGTTTTTATAACTAGCCTCGTTTTTTATAACTAATGTTCAGCATAGATTCTACCTAACCAGACTACGGATGAACACATTACACTATCTTTTTGCTTTCCCTAAAAGGGCCAAGTGGTGTGCTAATCTTCCAAATTGCCCATGTGATGGTAGGTCCTAACAAAGCACCCTTCATTTTTTACTTGTTTGTAATTTTTATACTAAAATTAGAAAAAAAATTCTCCGTCCAATTTTTAAAGATAATTGCCTGTACTCCTATAAAGCTGGTTTTAACTGTTTACGAAATTTGGAAAAAATATTTGTCTGTAATGCAGTAATTTGCTATATAATGTCGGCAACTAAACAAAGGCCTGAACTACGAAACAATATAAAGTGTATTGTCTTTATGATATGTACAACTGTATAATGATTATGCGTATTTTAAATATGTTATGATACTGTTTCTTGATATTCTTTGATCATAAATGGATTTCATTGTATTTTATAGTATGCTTTTATGGACATTTTGTATGATCCGAATAAAGCTTGATTTGATTTGATTTGATTTGAGATTGTTCTTCAAGTTGGCAGATATGATAAAAGCCTTAAATTTTGCCTGCTTTAATGTTACAGCTTTCCGCAGGGCTTTAGGTGCGCCGGGTCTCACCGGGTCTGAGCAGTGGCAGTTTTTTTAAGGGGGCCTCGAAATGGGTCTCTATAGGGCTCTGTTTGGTGCCCTGGCACAGGCGGTCCGTTTTTTTCCGGACTGCAGTGACAGCTGGCACATCCATGTGTGCGTGGTGAGCATTGTAGAGGAAGGGAAATCCTTTAAAGAGAGTCATTTTCTCTCTGGATTTCCCTTCGCTTTTTAAAAACCAGGAGCAGCAACATTGTTGGGTCGTCACCAAGTGGAAGTTTTTTCGATATTACATATAAGCCATAGTTGCTGCTTATTTATCTTATGCAATTAGCAACCATTGACAAAGCCAATAGTCCTGACTTGTAGGTATGATGTGACTTGTTGTATCATATATCTGGACGTAATGACAGGAACAGCAAAATAAAAGTCGGGCGGCACACTGTGCTAAACACAGATTTTTAGCTTACGTGTTTTTCAGCCACGCCCTTAATTACACTGACCACATCCCTTTGAGAGACCCCCCAGTTTTTTCATCCCACTTAAAGCCCTGGCTGGCCGCTCATGTATGGCTAGGAGGTGACTCTGGTTCTCTTTACATCTAGACCTCTCTCTTGCCCTGTGTTTAACTGCCATAGA
The DNA here is from genome assembly GCF_964204655.1 of Triturus cristatus. Lineage (NCBI taxonomy): Eukaryota > Metazoa > Chordata > Amphibia > Caudata > Salamandridae > Triturus > Triturus cristatus. Next base: position 684,227,922 of record NC_140594.1, read on the forward strand.
AATGTTTTGAATCTCTCTCTCTCTCTCTCTCTCTCTCTCTCGTCCTAGGTCTGTTCACTCAGGGGCAGATTTATGTTAGACTTGCGCCACTTTTACGCAGCCGTTGCGTCACTTTTGTGACGCAGCGGCGGCGTAAACCATGCCCCATGTTGCGCCTTATTTACAACGTGACGCATCTAGGGAGATGCGTCACGTTGTAAAGCCCTGCGCTACATTAAACCTGCGTCAGGTTTAATGTATGCAGGGTGGGCGTTCCATCGGAAAAAGCCTTGGAAAAGTGACGCAGTGAAATCTACAAGATTTCACTCAGTCACTTTTCCGACGCTGCTGCGTCAAAACCTTGCGCCTGCTTGAAGCAGGCGTAAGGCATGACGCAGCATGTTAGGTATGGGCAGCCCCTAAACATTGCTGGAGTTGCGTCGTGCTTGCGACGCGACTCCAGCAATGCGCTGCCCTAACGCCATCAGATGCGTCACGCATCTGTTTATCCTTGCGCCACGATGCGCTGCATTGTAAATGCGGCGCATCTGTGGTGGCGCAAGGGTAAACTTGCGTGACGCATCTTTCCTGGCGCATCCCTGCTGATTTGCAGGGATGCGCCAGGAAACATAAATCTGCCCCTCAGTATTTTTTCTCTGACTTACTTTTAAGTATCCACTATATAAAATCACTTTTTCTAAAATTAAAAAATAGGTACCCTTTCCTCTCTTTGTGCCATTTGTTTTTTCTCTAGTCTTTCTCTGTCAAGAGAACAATCGTTTTGGGCTCGAAAAGCGGACTTCCGGCTCTAACGCCATCAGTTACTTTAGGCCTGAAATATGGAATGCCTGCCAGAAATCAGAGCGTCTCCAGAAGTATGTGCCACGAGCAGCTGTATATTTTTTTGTTGTTCTCCCCTCGCTTGAGGATTCCAGGCGGGAACGAATCCTCTGCCTGGAGACCTCCAAGCGTGTCGCCCGCATTGAGCTCATCTTATTTACTAGAGAGCGCCGGGGCAGCTCAAGGCTATTCGTATATTGACTGCGCCATCACAGCCGGCAGCGGAGCGCCTGTCTCTTCATGCTCCAGGCATCCAATCAGAGGTGGCCCCATCGCTGCCCTCAGCCACTGTGGGTCACTGCCTGCTGAAGTCAGCATGTTGGCGTGCAGGGGTTGCTGGGATTTAACTGACTCGGCAGTGGCTTCTTTGTCTTTTAATGCTTTCGCAGCAACTTGTGTCTCTCGTTTTCGCTGTTTTTTTTCTGTGCGGATTCATCCAGACTTGTCTACCTGCCAGCGCATCTTTGATTTTAAGTTGCTTTAACTCGAATTATGCACGAAACAGTTGCAGTGGCAAATAAACGCTAGAATGAACAATACGATATTGGATTACAACGGAGCTCTTGCTGACTATGGTGGGATGTCAGATGTCGTCAGAACACAAGTCCTAAAACATAATAACGGGGGACTAATTAGCAGAGTCAACGCACAATGACGTCACGTTGATTGATGAAACAGTCCTATCATATTCCTCACTATAAAATGTAATGGGTGCATATTATACAGTTAAAGCCAAAAAGCAATAGTTTCATATAGGATATATGAAAGGAATTATATGTATGCATTGTATAAATTCATATATAAACAACATACATGTACATCTCCTGGTGGTCTGTGAATGTAAGGTTGTGAATGCTAGTGTCATTAGATAGGCCTGCATCTAAATAATAATGGAAACATATAAATGTGTAACGGACAAACTTGCATGTAGAAAAACATGACTTAAGACTTGCAGATGTTGCCTAAAAGCTATGAACACAAAGTTATCATTTATATTGTGAATGGGGCAATTATGTGTAATATATTTTAAATACTGACATTGTGCATCTAAATGTGACATCACCATACCATTCATAGGCGACTGAGTGACCTCCTGGTGGCTTACAAACTGGATAATAAAGGTTCCCTGTTTTCCGTTTTTACTGAGTTTTACAGATAAATACAGACAGAAAACATTTATTTTCATGTCTGTATTTATTTTTAATTGCGGATAAAAACGGATATTGGGTTGCTTTTTTGTATTTCTAATTACTGTCAGCCATGAATGCCCAGCCAATGACTGTGTGGATTGATATTAAGTGGGTTAAAAAAGAAAGAGATTTAAGTAAAAGGCTTTAACAGCGGTAGATAAATATACACAAGGTTGATACTGAAGTATGCATATTTTCATATAAGTGCATTAATTTATCTTCAGCGGGTATTCACAGCATTCAAACCTGGCAGCCATTCAAGAATGAGTACATATTTATCGATTAAATAATTGTGGAAATATACTAATTTCAGCTTCATTTTTTCACGACACCCCAAATAAATATGGATACAGATAAAATTAGCAAAAAATAAATATGGATAAATACAGATTGAAATGTCAAAAAAATAAATATCATAAAACCAGGAGTCCTATTTATAATTAAGCACTGGCAAAGCTAATCGGTCTGCCTTCCATTTCAATTATAACCCAGGCCTACCGACTTTGTCATTTCTTGCTCAATAAAACATCCAGTGGGTGAGAAGCACCAGGTCTGCTACAATGTCCCTGTTGCTTATAAGTAGAGAGTCACTGTGCTTTAAGGTTTTATACAAAAGGAAAGAGAAAGTCATGTCAAACTACATACTGCCACGAATGTACAAGCCTTTGGACAACACATGCCACACAATGATCAAACCTGTTTTGTGAGTTAATTCCAGATTGCCAGAGGACACATGAAATTACTCACCCATGCTTTGTAGATATCACCTACAGACAGCTGTGACTGTCTGTGTTCCTAATTTAACGGCTGTGATTAGTATTGTACATTCAAACTTTGTAGGGAATAACATACAGACTTTGGTGCTTACCACACCAGAACTGGCATGTCCACATAAATACTGAGAATTTCTTCCCTATTAAACTCCTGAGCCATTGACCTACCTAAGATTAATGAAGTGTAGGAAATCTGCAGTGCTTAATTTGTAAAATAATAAGTGCCAGGGCCCTGACCAGGAGGCCACTGCAGCTTGCACCACACATTGCCTGACGTCACTGCCAATGACAGTACCAAAACAACTATTAACCATCTTCCTCGTCTGTAAGTGCCACTGTTCAGATTATTCCAGGTCCCCAAAGCTAAAGGAATGGCTGGGAGGCAGTACTAGCATTTTTTTTAATGTATATTGTATTCATAAACAGCCGTTGTTCTGCTCTTCTCTAATTTAGATGAGCAGCACCACCATGTAGCTGAGTGTCATAAGAGTGGTGATGACAATTAAGTGCTGGTGTCAAGCACTGGAAACTAATTAAGTGCTGCTGCCGAGCACCTGAGACCACCAGCTCAAATTAAGGACTGGGAATCTGAATTTTCTGTGTGGGCTCCCCATGTTTTTTTACCTTTGACTGGACCTATATTTTTGCTGACTTTAGCACTTTGTGCACTTTACTCCTGCTAACTAGAGGTTACCTCTCTCTTGTGACATATTCAAATTGGCATACTCCTAATTGGTATATTTAACTTGCCTATAAGTCCTGAGTATATGGTACAAAATGTAAAAAGGGCCTAGAAGATTAATGTCACCAGTGCAAAAATGGCTTCAGGTCTAAGAATGTAGCGTAACAGTAACAGTACAAAACATTCACTGTGACCTGTCAAAATAAACCCATTTGACAGGTAAAATCTCAATTTTGAATATTAGTAGGTCACCCTATGTGAGCCTTGTAACCGACAAGGAGGGGTGCAAAGTATTCAAAAGTAAGATATTTAATGTTAAAAAGCCCTTGCTGTGCCTAGCACCTAAAAGCTATTTTTACTGTGGTGGGCCTAGCTATTCTATGTAGAAAACCAAAATACAGATTAAAACACTTATACTGTAGGTATGAGACCGGTTTGAAAAATAACCAAGTTACTATTTTAATAATTATTAAAAATCCAATTCAATGGTAAAGTCACATTTTAATAAATATTAAGCAAAAGTAACTTTTAGAAAGTTACCTCTTCCCTGCCTGAAGTTCCTGGAGGCCAATTTGCATTGAATCCCCAGCTTCTCCCAACCAGTGATTAGCCTTGAATATGTGTGAAGTAGGTGTGAAATGGCTCCCAGGAACAAACATTAGCTGATCTGAATGGACAGAGAGGACTTCTGTTAACTCCCCAGAATATGAAGGGTGGGGGCAGAGGGCATCCTCCTTGCACTACTGTATAAAATCCTGCTTGGCAGTTCAGCTGAGTCCACATATAACACTTGCAATGCAGTTGGTTGGGAGAGAATAGGATGCAAAGAAAATTATTTTATATCCACTGTTTGATTGTTGGAAGACCCTGATTTTGTCCTACCAGTTAATGGGTTGATGTTCATGTATTTTTTTGTTGCGGGCGTTTTTAAGCGGCATTAAATTACAAAATGTCGCTTTCCCATATGATAATGGATGAAAGGTTCAGTGGTGGCCAGTTAACTCCTTAGATCTCCTAAAATAACTACCACCTGGAGCAATCTCATGGCTAATCCGGAAGGTACCTTGAGGGTTAAATATTCTTTGTGAGACCTCAATAAATTGTATTCCATAGCACAGAATGATTCAAATTGATGAACCATAGTGTTGGGTGATGGTGTAGAATAAAATGATCAAGCTTGCATACAGAATGTTGATGGTGCCCCCGAGACTCCCATATCTCACAGATATTCAAAGAACCTAGGCTGAATGAGTGCCCCAGAGAAGAGAGGGAGACCCCTACTATTGCAGGGACTGCAGGCGCCTTTGTTACAGCCTTGATGGTAGGTCATAAGCAAGTTGACAGCAAGACTGTGGTGTAGCTAGGTTGCCATGGGCCCTAGTGCAAGCACTGTAACTGAGCCCCTAACTACAGTGACATTGCAGTCTGTCAGCTACCCCAATGCCCCTCAACCTCCTTTGACAGAGTCTGCATCTGTAATATCAAAACTCACTACCATTCTCATACACAAAATATTGTATTTCCACTCCATGCACTGCATTATTGCAAGTTAAAGCCATAGCCCTAAAAAGCATTACTAAAGCCAATAGGGTAGGCCCTTGTAAGTGCTTGCACATGAAACATACCATGCAGGGACCCCACACTCACAATGCTGCACTCACACAGGACATCACTGAACTCATAGGGATTCCAAAAAATCCAAGAATCACACTATGAACGAGGGTCACAAATGAGCCATGCCCATTCAGTTTAGGGTGTGGTATGTAGTTGGTGTTGCATTTAGGAGAACATTGTCACAAATATATTACTAAATCATGGCTTGGATGCCACTGTCATTTACAGACAGCCCAATTTCCATTGAAATTAGCACTACATTTTCACCGGTATTGTCAGAAATGGGGGCATCTATTTGGCAATGGTTTGCACCTTTGTCCAAATAGGGACCCTTGTTCTAGTCAGGATAAGGGGAATACACTACTGAAATAACCCCTGCTCACCCCCTAGCTTGGCATGAGCAGTCAGGCTTATCTCAGAGGCAGTGTGTAAAGCATTTACACATAACCAACAGTATTACAGTGAAAACACTACAAAAGGACACCACATCAGTTTTAGGAAAATGGCCAATATTTATCTGTTTAAACAAGACCAAAACGATCAAAGACCAACATACAGTAATCAGAAACAGACACTTTACAAGAATAACTTTAAAATGCAGTTCCTTGAAGCTGGTAGCTCTGTCCAGGGTTATCGCGGTGTTAAAAACAAGAGAATTCAACAGTTCCAGCCAACTGCATCGGTGCAGACCTGCATTAGAGCCAGCAGACTAGTAAATGGTATTTTCCAGCAAACCCCGTCGGAGCGGGCCAATTGTGGCAACTGTCGCAATTGCGATGGGAAGCATAGCGGTGCGGCATGCGGTGCCCTCAAGTAGTGGTGCAGGCAGCGGCTCGGTGATGGTCATCCAGCGGCATCAGTGAGACCAGGTGCTCGAGGAGGTTCTGACAGGTCACGGTGCAAGCGACAGTGCCCTTTCATGGGAGCTGGTGTCAGTCAACCCTGACGGCGGTGTGGGATGGGGCGGTGCGTCGTGTAACTTACGAGTGGTGCTCCCCAACCACTGTGCGGTCACAGGTGTGGAGGTCTGGGGCAGCGACGTCATTGGTGAGACCAGGGCAGCAGGGTGATGCGAGGTGGTGCAGATTGCGGTGCCCACAGTTCATGGTGCAAGCAGCGGCTCGGTGGTGGTCATCATCGTCAATGAGACCAGGGTTGCTGTACGAAGTGCAATGGTGCCGTCTGCGGTGCTTTCAGGGCACGGAGCACCCAGGACAGTAGTGTCGGTGATGATGTCGACTGCTTTTCCCCTCTGTGGCAACTGAGAACCACGGTTCCAGAGGCGGTACCCAGAGGTAAGTGAAATCTTTGCTGTCCCTGAGACTACGTTAACAGGAGGCCCGTTCTATTTCAAGCCCTTGGAGATATTCAGCAAAAAATGAAGAAAGTTCAGTCCAGTCCTTTCACTCCCCAAGGCAGAAGCAGCAACTGCAGGCCAACACAGCAAAGGGGCAGTACTATTCTTGGCAGTTCTTCCAGCTCTTTTTCTTGGCAGGTTCCTTAATCCAAGTGAGTTTTGGGATCTGGGCCCCAATATTTATACTCAGTTTATTTTTGTTCTCTTGGGCAGAGAGTGTCTGTGCTCAGTCCAAACCAGGTTGGTCCTCTCTGGCCCAGCTTCCTGTCAGGAGGTGGAGACAGCATTGTCCCAGGCAGACCAGGCCTATTCAGGTGCAAGTAAATCGCCTCCCACTACTCTAAATGTAAACCAGGGCTATTCAGCCCAGCCCTGACTCATCCAGGAAAAGCAGGACACACCTCGGCCCCCTCCAGTGGCTTTCTGAAGAGAAAGCACAGCCCCAGCCCCTGTCACTGCAAAGCCAGACAGTCAATCCACAACCCAGCAGAGGCACACAGGATGGCTAAGTAAGAAAATACCTACTTTCTAAAAGTGGTATTTTCAGACACCGAACATAAAAGTAATCTTTACTAAAAGATGCATTTTGACATTCTGAGTTCAGGCCTACTGAACTCCATTTCTCCATCTTGTACCAATGGGAAGTTATACTCGTAAGATGTTTACAACATATTCCCCATTCTATCCTATGGGACAGATAGCCTTTCAACAGTGAAAAACGTTACATACACCAGTACATGTCCTGCCTTTCAAATACCTGGACCCTGCCCATAAGGGTTCCTTGGGCCTACCGTAGGGTTGACTCATATGTAATAAAGGAAAAGGTTAGGGCTTGGCAAGTGGGTGCACTTGCCAAGTCAACATCGCAGTAAAAACTGCGCACAGACACTGCAGTGGCAGGTCTGAGAACCCTTTGAGAGGCTGCTCGTGTGGGTGGCACAATCAGTGCTGCAGGCCCACTAGGAGCTTTAGATTTACAGGCCCTGGCTCTCTCAGTGCACTTTACTAGGAACTTACCAGTACATCGAATATAACAATAATGAAAACACCAATGCATTATCCAATTTCCAATAGGAGCACTTGCACTTTAACACTTAACAGCAGTGAGAAAGTGCACCAAGACACTAAACACACAAAAAAACAGGAGGTCAGAAAACAATAAACAGGGGAAACACGCCAAAAGATGCCAGGTCTAACAGATATACAATTTAACTGATAAGACTATATAGCACACAAACGATACTGCGTGGAAGGAAATTGACTGTCAACAAATATTTTCATCTGCACGTAAGCAAGTAAAGTGTCTGGATTTGTTTTGGCCCTATTAAAATCTTCATTTTTATCACACTTCAGAATTAGAACAAAGTGCTTCAATTGTGCATTTCTGTTTATTTATAATGAAATATTTGTATAAGGGTCACTTATAGATATTTACATGTTCTTGTGTGTTTAAAAAAAACGACAGCCTACAGTTTTTCCTATCACACCAGCAAGATTTTCACATAATTCACATTACAAAATCCTCACACTTTGCAGTAATTGAAAGAAAGGGAAACACCAGTCTGCATGTTAATACAATAAGTGAGTAATTTGTCAGCAGACTAGACTGACATTTGACCTCTGATTTTAAAGCTATATGTGCCCTCTCAGGGTTCAAAGGCCTGCTGTAGGTGGGCATCTCCGAGCTTCCCTTGGCCTCATGCAAAAGTGGATAGGTGTCAGTTCTGTAAAATTAGTGGGGTCACTCCACACACGTGCGTCAACCTGCAACCTATGCCCTAGATGTAATGTAATATCCATCCAAAGAAATAACAGCGATATTAATTTATTATTTATATAGCACTTCATTTTAAAATAATTTGCTTAAAGAATTTCTATTTCAAATGATTAATGCCAACTCTTCCACGTGTTTCTTTGATAGGTTTCTGAATTCCAGTCACGCCTTGGTAACTCTTGGATAAATTCATTGGTTTCGCACGGCAAGAATTGCTAAAATAAAACAGGCAACCTGTTTAGCTTTTAAATGCCTTTATGACTTGTTACCCCATGACCTTTGCTTTCGGCAGATGGAGTTTTGTGCCTTTTTAGCGAATATCTAAAATTCTCTAACAAATGGTCCTCCCATCATCAAGTTTCCAAAAGCCATATAGAAGGGAAAATGAGCAACAGCAGGGCTGTCAATATCTAGATTTAACTTCCGCCTACCTACAGCATTGTAGGTAGATAATGAGGGCTCATCTGTTCTCTCGGGGAATCCGTAGGGCCCTAAATAACCCCAGTGATCTCAGGATCAGCCTTGTTATGTCACTGTGGTCCTCCCAGGGCAGCAGGGATGAAGCTAACCATGTTGCTCCATGGGTGACTAGGAGAGGAAGCAAGCTTGTGTTCCTCCCTTTAGCAGAGTTAGCTCTTTTTCTAGGATTCCAGGATTTTCTTTCAGGGCTGCTGTCCGGTTTGAGAGCGCATTGAGGCAGGATCGGTATGGACCAACAAGGGCATCGAGGAACATAATTTTTCCTACTTCGAGCCAAGTTGTAGAAGAAATGGCATGTTCAGCAACATGTTAGTACCAAGTGATGTTTGAAGCCAGCAAATACCACTCATTCGCATTCCTAAACAGCGAGTTCATCCCAAGCACAGGTCTGTAAGGGCCTTGCTACTCCAAAGAATCCCAAACGCATTGCATTGAAATCCCACAGTAAAGTAGGGCTGCAAGATGTGTTCTCTTGACAAAATTACAAGCAGATTTAAAGTGGCCGCACCAGTTTCCACATGAAATTGTCTCCTGAAAGTGAGACTGCATTGGGTTACCTTAACTCCTTACCAGGTGCCACTCTGGGTTGGTGTCAGAGAAGCTGTGGATAGACAGATGTTTTTTGTTTTAAATTTTATCAATGGAAAGCAGGAAATGTGGTGAGAGGATTAGCAGGTTGTGGTTTGGAAGGAGAAGGTGGAGACAGAAAGGGAGAGAAAGTTGTTCAGTTATCTGTCTCCAGTTGGTGGTAGGGTGGAAAGGTACTCTGCAGAAGATTGGAGTGTCAGGGGACACGGGTTGAGAGAACAGCAGAAAGAGTTGGTGAATGGGGTTGACGGAAGAAAAGAGGATTAGGCATGAGGGTTAGGAAGGGGGTGGATGAGAGGAAAGACTCTTTAGTTCTTGTGTCATTGTTGAAGGCATAGGTAATAGTTGAGAGTCGTATGAGGTGGATACTATGGAGACCTGGAGTTAATTTAAGGAAGATGATATGCAGTGGAGTGGACAGATAAAGAGAGAGAGAGAGTGAGGGTTTGAAGGTGGAAGGAGGGATAAAGGCTGGAGATGGGTTAGGGAGCGAACAGGAGGGCATAGTGAAGAGGAACAATGGACAAGTGATAGCAGCTCTAAAGCAGGGAGGGATTGGTACTACAGGCACTCGGGCATGGCCGAAGGGTCTGGTGTCTCAGTGCCCTCTGTGGGCCATTTTTTCCATTTCCCAGTCCACAGAGGTCACTGGACAGGGAGAGTGAAGCAGCCTCACTGGGAGGCCATGTGATATGGCCATTCATCGATTATCATCTGTGGCGTCTCCTTGACCTTCTCTCCTACCAAACAATCATGATGATGGTGGGCTGAGGATCGGGCGATTGTGTGACAGAATCAGCCTCCATGGGGGCCAGGTGTTGCTCAGGTCTTTAAGCCATTTTCACCTCAGCCCCCCTGGGGCCCTCACAGCACAGAAACAGTGTTTGCATCTGACACCTCGCCCACAGCCCTTCTCATTCAGGGCATAGTGGGTGAGGAAGAATGGGTCTCGCTGTGGGGGCCAAGTGATGTTGTGAACCCGCACCATCTTCACCTCAGCCTCCCCCCCACCCCCACGGATGGCCCAGCAGATGTGTTTTTTGCTTTATCCCCTCCCCTGCCAGGCCATTTATTTATTTAATGTGATTTTATGTAGCGCAAACTTTACTCAAGGTGTCAGAGCACTGTACAATAGGACCAGTTACATTACAGAAGGACTTCAGAGTACATGAGTTACACAAACGATACCAAATAGAAAAACTCTAAATTCACATAAGAATCATAGCAAATACATATGTCTACTACAGATACTAGTGGTTAGAGTTACATATCTACAAGTTGCAAATACGCTCAAGATTACATTTTACTGAAAGCTGAAGTGGTTAGGGTTAGACAAAAATAAAATATCTATTTACACAGCATGATCTACTCGCCATTGTTTGGGCTCTTGCTTTAAGCCAGACCTTAAGGCTATTGTTATTCTCAGAGGCGGTGATCTTGGGCCTGAAGGGATCCCTGAGTTGGTGATGTCCAGAACACTCCACATGCAGCAGGCGAGGTACAAAGCAGGGCTCCTTTTTACCATGTTGTTTACAGGGACAGGCAGTCCCCCATTGGCAGAAGGGCGGCTCCCCCATGCTGCGGGGCACCAAGTGTGCCCGTACAGCACCTACCAGCAGCAGGTGATGTCCGTGGCAGGGCTACTCCCCACCTCGTCGACCGCCGGTACAGGCAGTCCCTGGCAACAGGACATTGCACGGCATCTTCCAGAATCCCCAGTTATGAAATGACAGCTGGCCTCTCCTCAAGCAGGGACTACGTGTCTTGTCCCCAGGCAGATCTTCCACAGCGATGGGGAAGGGAATGCCCCAGAGGGTTGCACGTCCAGCTTAATCAGTTCGGTCAAAGTCTCCCCCCTGCGGCCGACCTGATGTCCTCCAGGAAGATTCAGATCCCCCAGGCTTCCGCACCATCTTCATGCCTCAAGTGTGAACTAGGGAAGGTTTGTAAGGGCTCCCTTAAAGTCCGGCGGGTGACTCCAGAGGTGCAGTGCAAGGGGCCCCCATTCACTCTTTGGGAAGGTCAGCCCATGCTGTTGATGTAGAGATTGCCCCACTGTGGCGGGGAAGTTGAGATCTCAGCTGCAGTGTGTTCCGCACTGCCCGGAGGCAGTGAAGGGCTGGGGAGGGTTGAGTTATTTAGTAATAGCAAGAATCTTGCTGTTGTTTGGGTGGTCCTGCACTGGAGGGCTGGAGATTAATTTGTAATAGAAGCGGCCTTGCTGTTGTTTAGTTGCTGAGCTTGTAGGCCACTGTTACCTTGACCCCCGTGTCCTTCCCAAGAAAAGTATCCTCCCAATTTTATGCCTTGCGTGTGCATAAACATATGTGGCTTAACGTCTAGAGTTGCAGAGATGGGGAATCAGGTTTGAGTCCCAGTGTATGCTCAACATCCTGTGATTCTGGGCAGTTCACTTCATCTCCCATTCCCTTCAATAAAAAATCTGATCTTGTGTACTGTAATTGGTGCTCATGAATAGCTCTCAAATAGCCTTTGTCTTGGGCTGAATTCACAGAATATAAAACTGTCAAAAGGAAAAACAACAATACGAAAGAACCTTTTTTTCATGTTTTATAATTCTGCAAAGGGAACATGATAATTAAAGAGGAAGCTTTATAAAAACACATCCGTTTTTTTTAACACAGCTTTTCTGATGCAAAATTTCCATTTAATTTCCCTTAGTTCCTCAATGTCTGGTTTTCTCATGTTGAGGAGGCTGCGCTCTGACACTTAAGTCATTTTGTACCTCTTGTCGGGTGCACCATTCTTCTTCTATGTTCTTTTTCTTATTCTAGGAGAGTACACGTTTGCACTAAGATAACATTTTGTTGTATTCATATTTTTCAGTGATTCCCTCCTCAGCCTGCAATGGGGGATCTTGTTGGGTGGTGTTTGTGGCTTTCCTTTCCCTCCCCAGCAGAAAGGGACACTCAAATGTATCGCCTCATCTCCACATGGATACACCCCTCAATCACTGCCTGCATGAGTGGGAAAACAGCAGGCTGACAGGTTTCTGTTTCACTGCTCTGACCACACCCCCTTTCTCAGTCAGCCAGTAAGATGCAGTTTTTGGATTGAAGTGGGGGTAAGAATTCTTAGATTTCCTTCCCCCCTCCTGATTACCATGCCCACATTAGCCAAGTGAGGGACGTAAAAGCAGCTGGCCAGCAGCATTGCATCAGACAACTTCAAGTTGGACTCTAAAGCACCCACCACCAGGAGGATCTTATCCAGGAGTAGCAGCAACAGATCAAAGCGCAGACCTACCGAGCCCTCATGCCCATAATACCTGCTTCAACAGGCTGCTGCTTTAGCCTACATCTTCATCTCTTTAGGCCCCAACTTTTTACTATCCTTGCCAGGAGGTAGGAATCCATTTGTAGGCCTTCAGTGACCCAGTCCAACTCCCGAACCTTACGAAAAAGACAGTCCTGACCCTTCCATACAGAACTGCAGAATGTTCAACCAGCCTTTCTGTTTGGTTACTCTTCTAACAAGATGCACCACAAGGCCAAGCTCCAACTCAAGAGGACCATCTAATCCCCTTGGCACCGCATTCTCCACAGGGCTGACCAAAGTAGGCTGAGTAAAGCAGTACTCAAAGCCACATCTAGTGCACTTCAATCGCAGTCCCACCACATCCAGAAAATCCTGCACTATGCTCACAGTGGAAGGTCAGCCCCAAAGCCTTACTGATTTACCACATCCGGCAGCCCCAAATGCAGTGGTTTGCTAGCCGATCCCTTCCTCTGAAGCATGAAGGAGCAGGTAGGAACCATTTTTAGAGATTTTTTTACCACTTTTTTGCACAATAAACTGATAATTTGTGTGTCAGTTAACATTTTAGCTCTATTTTAAAGGCCTCATCCAAAATGCAGACAAGAGACATATTTCCCTATGTGCCAGGAATATTAATTAGTAAGTTTTGGTTCATTTTTGGCTGTAGTTTGTAGGTCCTTCTGACTGGACTCTGTTTTAGGTCCTAGGCCGGAATGTGGCAACATGTGTGTGATGATTTCAGGATATGTGTAAGATTTTGTGCAATGTGCTTTCTCAAAAGAGAACTGTTTGAGCCTTATTCTACGCTTGGCCATGCTCGAGGCATAAGCAAAATTTGCAAACTTGACACTTCATTCTCTGTGCAGAAGGATTCCCATTTCTAGCATGTTGAGGTTATGTGTTCTTTTTTTCTGAAATTCTTTAACTTTCATGGCTATTGCCATCCATAGAGGAGCTTTTCTGAAACGTAATTGCCTAAGGTCTATTTATGGGCTTAGGCCATGTTATGCCCAAACACATGGCTCTATTCTGCCTGCGAGAGGAGGGCCATTTGGTATTCCACAACTTTTTCTGGTTGGTTGTGTTTTGTTATCATGCATGTGGCCCCCAGAACGTGCTTCAGAGTTGGTGCTACAGCATGTATCTTACGCATGGAGATGCATGTGAAGAATTCTGAGGGATTGTTACACAGAACTGCAGTGCTCCGGGTCTTCACAAATGGTACAGGCTCTATAAGCTTTAAAAGGCTTAATTTACAAACATTTCTCTACAAATTAGATCTCTAAGAGTAACCAAATGGTGTTTCATGAAAGGGCACACCCCGTGAATGTGGGCCACCTTTTATTGGCAGTGACCGAACCAAATTGTGATTCCAATCCGACCCTGGTCTAGGAAGAGAATGTTGAGAAAACAGTGGAGTAAATGTGCTATGTGAAGAGAAAAATAGCACATGAATTAACTTTCAAGGAAGCAATATTGAATGCAGGCATGTTGAAAAAGTAGAAAACGCTTTCCTGTGGAGAACTGTGGAAATATGGATTTTTCTGGTCAGTTATGTCCCCTATCTTGGACCCCAACGGTTCTATGTGCATGTTACAAATACATGTATGTTCCCTCCAGTTCCAGTTATGAAGACGCAAATACATGTGCGTCCACCGTTAACATGTCCTCTTTCAGATCCGCCATGAATAGGCTGGATATTCCATTCCTAAGTATGAAAGGCCACCGGCTTTCTACAGTTCACTTATGCCATTTTTACAGTCCAGGCAAGTAGGCCCTGATTCTGTCATCAAGCTTTTCTTTCTTTCTGCTTCTGAAGCTCCAGTCTGAGCCTGCATCTGTGACCATGAACTTTGTCTCATTCCCTGCGCGGCTCACGATGCCTGACATCAGCTTGCTGCCTGCCAAGAACTGTATTTCACCTTCGAAATTATCTGCTCCGCTCCCTGCCCAATGCATTCCTGTCTAGTAGTTTAAGTAAACATTCTTCCAGCTACCGAGCAAAGGCCCGGCTTCTCTGTCTTTATGCAAGTAATTCATAGCCCTGCTACTATGGAAGATTCCTGCCCTCGCATCTAGTGTAGACACTTAGACGCTTGTACACGCACTAACAGTCAGTATAGTCAGTATAGAATAAGATTCTACTCTAAGAGACCTCTCTTTTGGATAACATAGTTCTTTAAACATAGGATGTTAGATATGATTTGGGATTAGGTTGACTTGACCCTCCAGACTTCTGTCACCACATGTAGAGCTAAATGTCAAGTCCCCTTCACCCCCTAGTTGCACGTCAATCATACGTCATGCTGCTGTGCGCGCATCTCTGCCAAGTATTTCTGCTGACATTGCGAAATTATTTCATAGGTCCACCCATATGTGACATCACAACCAATGACGTTTCCTTGTTACTCCCAATTACGCCTCCTTCAGCTACGCATGTGAAATATTATCTTTGCTATCAATTGTTACGCCTCTTGCATTTGCCTCACTGTAATGCCTATTGTATAAAAGTGATTAATTATCAATAATGTATGTACTTCACTTCCTGAACCTTCGTGGTGATGGAACTTGGAGCAACCGATTCGAATCGTCCATTGGAATAAAGCCCATTCCTAACCTCTTATACCACGGATTCTGCCTCTTATTTACTGAGCTATTTTTATTATGTTCTGTATCAAATTAAGTCCCGGTAATTAAATTATTTACCACATATATGGCGCCCGAACAGGGACACTTTCTCATCTCACGCGCCGGCGGTGCGTTGCAGGCCCGGTCTCCTGCCACAGCTGGACGGACAACAACGCGTACCAGCAGGATTTCCTGTATCTCCCTCCGGTCAAGCGGGGGCGACTGAGGCTGCGATCAACACCCAGACGAGGCGGTGAGAAGTGCGAAGTATCCCGACCAGAGCCTAGCTGAGAGAGCAAGATCCGAGGTATACAGAGGCCCACCAGGTTTCCGAAGCTCAGAAGTGTCCGAAGTTGTCGAGTCGAGTCCAGTCCGGTCCAGTTCAGTTCAGTTCCGTTCCGAGGCCTTCCGTTCCGAGCTACCCGGTGAGTACCATTACTGGGGAGGCGTTCTGGCGTGCACATAAGTTGTGCCGGTCCAGACGGGTTTGGGTACAAAAATCCGGTCTGCACTGTTTTAGCAGTGTATCTGTACTGTTTAGCAGTATATCTAGTATATCAAGTATATAAATTCAGAATAATTCAGTTAATGCCGAGTATTATGTTTAGTGATTAAGTTTCCTTAGATCGTCATCATCATCGTTGCTCAGTTAAATGTTAAATGTTAAATGTTTTTAATACGTTCTGCATATTGTGGTGTGAATGACTGTTCATTATCGTGTTTTATTGTATTAAGTTTGTCCAAAATCAAGTACCAGATCAGTTCTCAATATGCCGCTCTTTTCGAAATTAAGACAGATCACAACTAGAAAAGGGGTACTCGAAGAAGCCGTTCCCATTCCTCCTAGGGACACTCCAGGGTACTTCATGTATCATAAACATGGCCTAGACGCCATATTATTTCTTGATCTATGGGTAGACTACACTAAGGAATTACCAGAAAGTCAGAGGTGGCCCGCAGCTGGGACCTGGGATGCAGATTGCATCGTGAAAGTAGAGGAAGAATTATGGAAAAAGAAAGCTAGACAATCACAGAAAGACGCCATTGAATTATGGCGTAAAGAATCGTATAGACGTACAGAAAAAGCACGTAGACAGGAAGAGAAGAGTAAAGAGAATTCAAATAAAGTCCGAGAAAATCTATTAATTGAAGAAGGTACACGAGTGAAATCAGAACAAGTAAACAGACAAAGAAATGCCCTTATGAAAGGTATGTATCCCCTTCTGGCCGAGGGATTACCTAAGGCTACTCCGGGGATACCAAAAGACTTGCCACCCCCATTATTTCCAATAAAAGTACATCCTAAGGGGCATCCTAGAACCGCAGAAGATGTTTTTCTTTCCTCATATTTAGATGACGCAGCTCCCGAGTATGCTAACCCCGCCCCACATAGACCGTCGGCCGGGGAGGTTCAACGCCAAGATCCTGTATCTGTATCTCTACAACAACAAAACCTGACACAAAATCCGGCAAGCACATCTGTTTCCACGTCTGTTCCTACAGCTGCTTCTACAGCTGTGCCCACACCTATAGTTGCTGTATCGCGTTCAACGAATCCTTTCACGCCCGATACCCCAGACGGGGCTACCGGAGGTGCTACCAACATTTTTTCTACGCCACCCAGAATAAATAAACTTACTTTTCAAGAAACAGCACATCCACGTACCCCCAAACTCATAAATGCACGCACGCTTAAGGAACTTCTAGTAGATTGTAGATATGACCCTGTGCCCGGCAAAGAGGACGAAATGGTCATGGCATCATTACGTATCAGACGAGCCGCGGTGTATTTAGGGAAGTTACCAGGAATGACTATGCATCTAGATAATATATATCATTTTGTCCAAACAGGGCGAGATTCTGAATGTATTAACAGAGCTATGGAATACCAGAAAGTGGAGATACAGGGGGAACTGTTACGTTTCCTCATAAATTGTGTGATCAGGAACCAAGACCGACCGGGGGTAGACCCGGAAGCAATGCAAATTCTTACTAGATGGAGCCAGAATATATCAGAAGGGAGACATGATAAGCACAACTGTATAATAGCCATGTGCCGAAAGATCCGTAAAGAAATAGAACGTCTACACGAAGAGAGATTAGCGGTAGATCAGTTCGAACAAAGCGAGGAGGAAGGATCAGGACTGCCCACAGGACAGTCAGAAACCATAGCCTATGTAGGTAGAGGAAGATCTTGTAATAGTACTAGATGTTTTACTGACCCGATACGTCCGATATGTCCAGATAATAACAGGAATTTCCAAACACCTATAATAAACATGAGGTCCCCCGAGCATTCGTTCCAAGCCGCTGACAAATTACTGCGAGAACGAAGGGGTTATCATTTTCTCGATTCTATGGATGAACAAGAATTAGCTAGGTCAGCCGTTCAGTGGGTTGACAGTCCCGGAAAATATGGTGATGATACAGTAGCACACACATTTTTGAACCTCACCCCAGATGAACAGCGTTTAGCTGGGATTTATATGATTCAACAACTTCTTATACTATATAAAAGCCAACATTCAGATCCTGGTCCGTTACCTGATATATTGACTGAATTACTCACGAATAGATGGAGAGGTTCAGGTACTAAGCTAATTAAAGAAATACTAGAATCAAGAAAGCAGTACATTCTTTTTGTATGTCCAGAACATGTCTCACTGCCCATCAAGGAAAGAACGACGTATTACATGGACAGACAGAACCCCTTACGAGAAGTACACCCAATAAAGGGCGAGGACAATGAGTTTAAACGCGTATATGTATATACGCCCATATCGAAAATAGAATTGTTAGAAATGAAGAAAGTGGTACCCAGTCATGACAAAGACCCAGCGGGTTTTCACCGAGAAATTAAAGACATGTTACTCATGGGAGAGTATACCTATCCCGACATTATGACAATATTAAAGGTATTAATGCCTGCTGGCATTTATGAAAAACTCAAGGAAAAAGAGTGGGAGGTAGGAGACCAAAAGATAGACTGGACAGCATTAGAAAATGAAGAAAGGGCCCGAGGTCCAGGTTCGGGGCTTGGGGACAAAACTAAAGCACTACCAGGTTTACTAGTACAGGTACTGCCACGTTTATTAACCACGAAGAAGGAAGACTGGGGTGCAATATCAGCCTGTAAACAAAAGCAAGATGAAGACACTAGTGATTTCTATGCCCGATTCGAAAAATGTTTTGGTATAAATAGTGGCATAAAAGCAAGTAGCGAATCATACCCACATCTGTTTGTGACAAAATTAGTTGAAAATTCCTTGCCCCAAGTGAAGAATAGAGTATTAAAATTCGAGAGTACCTGGCAAGGTAATACCCCATCACAAATGTTACAAATGTTACAGTACCATTACAATAGAATTAGAGAAGAACAAGAACATGAACAAAGACGCATGAAAGACACGAAAATGAAAATGCTAGTCTCCCAGACAGTTCCAGCTGAAGGTCATAAAAAGGGTACGACACATTCCGGTGAGTCAGCAGGACCTGTAAAAGGGACATGCAACTATTGTAAACAGCCAGGACATTACATACACGATTGCCCAGTCCTGAAGCGTAATATCGCCACAGGTATTACAAAAGAAAGACCACGGCCACCTAGACAGGATCAGAATGAACAAGGAGCACCGCAGCATGCACAGTCCATGCCAGCTCCACAACAGTCTATACAGTTTGTGCCAGCTGCACCAGCGCTGCCTGTTGCTGCCACACAAACAACGACACGACAGCTGTACCAGACCGCACAGTATGACTATCCTGATTATCAACGATACGCATGAACCAGCCTAGAGAGGGAAGTTGACTTACCCCTTATCGAGGTCCCTGTAGACCAAGAAGGACCTTATGTACATAGTGAACTATTAGGCCAAGATAGAAAATTTTTACTTGATACAGGGGCAAGTCGAACAACCATAAAACGTAGTGAAGTTCCAGGGGCACCCCTCTCAGGCTCACAGAATATTTCCCTTGGTTTTTCAGGAAAACCTATTGTTAATGAAGTATCACAGCCTCTTCCACTTACGATAGGACCCTTGACCAGAACTACAGATTTATTGCTTACTAAATCATGTCCAGAAAACTTGTTAGGTATAAAAACACTGAAAGCTCTAGGAGCTATAATATGTTGTTCTCTGGAAGGAGTAAGATTGTTTTTACGTGATTTCAAAGGTCACTATGTGTCTCGAGACATGGATTCCCGACTGCAGACTTTACCCACACATTTATGGGCACAAGGCCCTACAGATGTTGGTTGCATGAACATTACACCCTATCGAGTCACACTAAAGGCAGGAGTGGTACTACCACGAATGCGACAATATAAGTTACCCTCAGATGCTGTAATGGCTTTACTGCAAATCATTGAGGAGCTTATTGGCCAAGGAGTGGTTGTGGAGACCGACTCCAATGTATGTAATTCACCAATAATTCCGATTCTTAAACGAACTGATCCAAAGGCTCCACCAGTATATCGATTGGTTATTGATCTGCGCGAATTAAATAAATGTATTGTACCACAATACCCCGTAGTTCCAGACATCTCTTCATTACTGACAGCTATTGATTCCGAAGCAACATTCTTAACTGTGATTGACCTCAAGAATGCCTTTTTCAGCGTCCCAATAGATCCAGAAAGTCAATACTTGTTCGGATTTAGTTTAAATGGACGAAGCTTTAAATTCACACGCGCACCTCAAGGATTTACAGAAAGCCCCAGCATCTATAGTCAAGCACTGAAACGAGAACTTGACAGTATACACATGCCAGTCAACACTGCTCTGCTTCAATATGTCGATGATCTGCTGATCACCGCCCGAAGCGAACCTGAATGTGAAAAAGCATCACTGACGGTTTTACAATTTCTAGCCAAAAAGGGGCACAAGGTGTCCCCTTCTAAGCTGCAATTCTGTGTCCAACGAGTTGTTTATCTTGGACACTCGCTGTCCAAGGAGGGAAGGCAGCTTACACCAGATCGCATCCAGCTAATTGCAAATATGCCAATACCCAAGACACAAAAGGAGGTGCGGGCTTTCATAGGCCTCACTTCGTATTGTAGGCAGTGGATCCCTCAGTATGCATTTCTAGCAAAACCACTCATTCAATTAACAACACAGGAGGCAGCCACATCGACTGTCCTCCCTTGGACTCAGGAACACACACTAGCTTTTGAAAGCTTAAAGAAAGCTCTATGCCAAGCACCTGTTTTAGCAACACCATGTTACAGAAAACATTTTACACTCTTTGTTACAGAACGAGAAGGTACTGCCTTGTCAGTACTCACACAGGAACAAGCAGGATCACACAAACCATGTGCTTATTTTTCTAGTACATTAGATCCCGTAGCTCAGGCTCTGCCTGCGTGCCTGAAATCAGTGGCAGCGACAGCTTTAGCAATCAGACAAAGCGATGCCATAGTGTTAGGACATCCATTGACAGTCCAAGTACCACATGCAGTAGAGGTTCTTGTGAATAGAACGCAAACACAACATTTGACTATAGCGCGACTTACAGGGTATGAATTAACATTGTTTCAGCCACATATAGAAATCAGACGTTGTAACACATTGAATCCTGCCACACTTTTACCTGTAATCGGAACAGACCCACTAGCTCATGACTGTATTGAAGTTATTACAATCATGACGAAACCCAGACAAGACTTGACAGATGTCCCATTGTCAGACCCAGACCTAACGTTGTATGTAGATGGTTCATGTATGAGAACAAGTACAGGAGAGTTAGTGGCCGCTTACGCAGTCACAACAGACACTGAAATCATTGAAACAAATTGCATAAATACCTTGTCCGCTCAAGCAGCAGAGCTCGTCGCTCTGACACAAGCCTGTATTCAAGCCACAAATAAAAAAGTCAACATATACACTGATTCACGTTATGCATTCGGAGTTGTACATGACTTCGGCGTGCTGTGGCGAGAGAGAGGTTATTTAACTTCTCACGGTGCCCACATTCAGCACGGACCCCTCATTCATGCTCTGTTAGATGCAATACATTTACCCACTGCAATATCGATTATGAAATGCAAAGCTCATACGAAAGTTACTGATATCATTTCTCAAGGCAATGATTTAGCTGACAGAACAGCTAAACAGACTGCACAAACTCGCACATCCGACATGACAAAGACAATAGTCCAGACGCCAACACATTGCATGATGGTTAAGGATCCCGCTCTTGATGTAATTGACATACAGACACATGCTACTCCAGATGAAATAAGGAAATGGACTGAGTTAGGAGGGATCCAAACGGATCAAGGATGGATGACGAAGGAAAAATCTGTGTGGTTCCTTCCTGATTCAATGGTCCAAGTCATTATTAACACTGTCCATAGTCCAGCACATCTAGGAGAAAAAGCTATGCTAGACAGCATTCAACACATTTGGTTCAACAAACATTTACGAGCAGCAGCCAAACAAAAAGTTCGTACCTGTATGATCTGTTGTCAGTTCAACCCAGGAAAAAGCATTCCCGTAGAACAGGGTGGATTTCAGCCTCCTGATCACCCTTTTGAAATCCTCCAGATGGATTATATCCAGATGGAACGATGTCGAGGATTCAAATATGTCCTCGTAGTTGTCTGTGCTCTTTCCCGTTGGACAGAGGCATACCCGGTTTCAGATTACACTGCCCCGACTACTGCCAAACAGTTAGTTCGAGAATTCTTCCCACGATACGGTTTACCACGTGCTGTCTACTCAGATAACGGCCAGCCGTTCTCATCCGAACTGATGAAATATGTTTCACTTCTGCTAGGATATCAGTGGAAGTTTCATTGTGTCCGACACCCCGAGGCAGCAGGTCTCGTGGAACGACATAATCAAACTTTGAAAATAAGATTGTCCAAAATATGTAGAGAGAAAGGTGTTGACTGGGTAGTAGCTTTACCAGTTGCACTTTTTTACATGAGAATGGTAGCACACTCTCGAACAGGGCTATCCCCGTATGAGGTGATCTTTGGCAGACCACCAAATATGTGGGGGACGCCTATACCACGTAAAATAACTGATATTGACTGTAATATGCTGACAGATTATTTGGCTTCCTTGATGTCTGCACTACAATCTTGTCGTTCACAGGTAGCTGCAGCCTTTCCTGACAACACTGAGGTGAAACCCCATGACGTAATTCCGGGGGATCTCGTCTTAGTGAGGAACTTTGATCGAAAGACTCAGCTGGATCCTAGGTGGAAGTCGCCGCAATTGGTCTTGCTCACCACAAGGACAGCCGTGAAGATCGAGGGCAGAAAAGGCTGGATACATTCAAGTCATATCAAGAAATTTCATGGACTACCATCGGATGTAAAGGCCACACCTCGTGTGTCTTCACCCATTGACTCAAAGCTTCCTGTGGTTGAACTTAGTAGTCCGGAACAATATAAGTTAAAACTTAGGTCTAACCCGTCAGGCAATTTGATTGTTTAAGTCCTCTCCAAGGTGAAGCGGTTGAATTTGTCTCTGACATGTACCCCTTAGACCTGAATAGAGAAAAAACGCGAAAAATGTTGAAACAACATGAATACTGTAAATCACTGCGTAGTCATTGCACAGTGACGTTATTAATTTTGTTTTTCTTAAGTCTTTTAATAACTACTGCAAGTATATTGTTGCACATATATTATCCTATTTCTAAACATGTCTATAATGTTACTGCTGAACATTCTTTTAGTGACCTACCTCCGCATGAATTGTCGTATAGATTTGCGCTGCGCAATAACACTTTTATTAGTATGTTACATCATTCCCATCAGACTAGTAATGCTACCAATTGTTGGATATGTGGCCGACTCCCTCCCTATCAGAACTATAAAGGAATTCTACCCCTTTTTCCATACCCGTTCACACACAACGGCTCCTGTGGAGCATGGTTTAGTTTAATTAATTCCTTAGACTCAAACACAGCAGTTTATCAAGACAATTGGGTATGGGGAAATCTGAACTTAGTTTTATTCAAAGTCTGCTACCCCGACAAGGAGGGTTGTCCCAAAAGAACAGGAACTGATCTAGAAAATGAAGTATATGGATTAGGTAATTTTACGCTTAATCTTATGATCCTGAATGTCGAATCCGAAGCTACTCCAAGTTTGCCCGCCATGTCAGTATTTCCAGTAAAAAGTGAATTATGTGTAAGAAAGAATGGTTCCATACATATGGGCCATAGTAGATGCACCACTGTAATAGAATTCAGTGATCAAGGCAGGTCGACATTTAGAGCTTCCCGCCATTCCTATTTTATATGTGGTCAGACGGCATATGTACGTTTGCCTCTAGATTGGGATGGTACCTGCTACATTGGATTCCTTTTGCCACCTGTTTTTCTAGCTCCTCCTGACTATTACAGAAATACTCATTTAGTACACAATAGAGAAAGGAGAGATCTCCCGATAGTCGATTACACTGAAACAGCATGGGAAAAATACACAGATTTCAATAAAGGTCTCTTTCCCTATATAGGTACCGTTACTAATAGTAAGCTGATACGTAGATTAACTAGAACCCTTGAAGCAGTAGTGAACGAAACTATTTCCGCCTTAGGCAATTTAACAGAAGAGCAGTCTGCTATGCGGATTGTTGTGCTTCAAAATCGTCTTGTCCTTGACGTCATCCTGGCCGATAGGGGCGGAGCTTGTAGGGTCATCGGATCAAGCTGTTGCATTTTCATACCAGAAAATTCACCATCTGTATATAAAGCTATAACCCGCCTTCATAAGATTGTGAGCCAGATACACCAGAATCCAGGCACTTGGACTTGGTCCGGGTGGTTTTGGAGCGTGTTATCAGCCTGGGGATGGAGAGTTCTGTCCTTCCTAGGTATTGGCCTTCTCATACTATTCAGTTGCTGCCTATGCCTACAATGTGGACCAGCGATTTGTGGTCTGTGTGCCACTTCGTGTATTCCACATCAAGATTTTCATTCAAGATCCCAGAAGAAAAAAGAAGAACAAATGATGCTATATGAACAGATCAATGGATTGATGAAGATTGATATCTCTTGACGGGCAAGTAGGGGACAAGGAGGGAATGTGGAAATATGGATTTTTCTGGTCAGTTATGTCCCCTATCTTGGACCCCAACGGTTCTATGTGCATGTTACAAATACATGTATGTTCCCTCCAGTTCCAGTTATGAAGACGCAAATACATGTGCGTCCACCGTTAACATGTCCTCTTTCAGATCCGCCATGAATAGGCTGGATATTCCATTCCTAAGTATGAAAGGCCACCGGCTTTCTACAGTTCACTTATGCCATTTTTACAGTCCAGGCAAGTAGGCCCTGATTCTGTCATCAAGCTTTTCTTTCTTTCTGCTTCTGAAGCTCCAGTCTGAGCCTGCATCTGTGACCATGAACTTTGTCTCATTCCCTGCGCGGCTCACGATGCCTGACATCAGCTTGCTGCCTGCCAAGAACTGTATTTCACCTTCGAAATTATCTGCTCCGCTCCCTGCCCAATGCATTCCTGTCTAGTAGTTTAAGTAAACATTCTTCCAGCTACCGAGCAAAGGCCCGGCTTCTCTGTCTTTATGCAAGTAATTCATAGCCCTGCTACTATGGAAGATTCCTGCCCTCGCATCTAGTGTAGACACTTAGACGCTTGTACACGCACTAACAGTCAGTATAGTCAGTATAGAATAAGATTCTACTCTAAGAGACCTCTCTTTTGGATAACATAGTTCTTTAAACATAGGATGTTAGATATGATTTGGGATTAGGTTGACTTGACCCTCCAGACTTCTGTCACCACATGTAGAGCTAAATGTCAAGTCCCCTTCACCCCCTAGTTGCACGTCAATCATACGTCATGCTGCTGTGCGCGCATCTCTGCCAAGTATTTCTGCTGACATTGCGAAATTATTTCATAGGTCCACCCATATGTGACATCACAACCAATGACGTTTCCTTGTTACTCCCAATTACGCCTCCTTCAGCTACGCATGTGAAATATTATCTTTGCTATCAATTGTTACGCCTCTTGCATTTGCCTCACTGTAATGCCTATTGTATAAAAGTGATTAATTATCAATAATGTATGTACTTCACTTCCTGAACCTTCGTGGTGATGGAACTTGGAGCAACCGATTCGAATCGTCCATTGGAATAAAGCCCATTCCTAACCTCTTATACCACGGATTCTGCCTCTTATTTACTGAGCTATTTTTATTATGTTCTGTATCAAATTAAGTCCCGGTAATTAAATTATTTACCACAGAACGATATCATGTGCTGGAACACAAGAGTGAATATTCTGATCACGTAAGTGGCTGAGGTGTTCTGTCAGTGGTGGTGCAGTGCAACCCTGTGAGAAAGTGCCCTCTTTCTTGCATTGTGTGCCCCTACTTTTTGCTGAATTGCTGATGTTCTTTGACTGAGTCCTGGTTTGCATTGCAAGGGGCATCTATAGGAGGACCCTATTAAAGGCAAAGGCAGAATGGGAAGACCAGTTCTGGTGGGACCTGAAGGCCGCAAGTTTAAGGAAGGATGCAAAGGGCTTTTGGGATCTATTAAGATCTAGGGAGAAACCTGCGGACACATTGATCACGTGTAACGTACCTGAGAGTGCGTGGGTTGACCACTTCTCCCAACTCTATTTAATGGTACAGGATGAGGGGGAAAGTATGAGAGCACGACATTCTCATGTCTCTACCCAGCCTAAGGACGAGTTCCCGTTTACATCTAAGGAAGTGGTGGGGGCAATCAATAGCCTGGTGCCCAACAAAGCAGCAGGTCCGGACGGTATACCTGGAGATTTGCTTCGCATTAACCCGGAAGAATGGGGAAAACTCATCTCCGCCCTATTGAACTCCAGTCTCAAAGGGACATCGTTCCCGACCTCATGGAAGGGTGCTGAGGTCGTCCCAATTTTTAAGAAAGGCTGACGGAACGCCCCAGCCAACTACCACACAATAAGCCTTTTGGATACCTCACAAAAGGTGGCTGGAAAAGTGATCTTGAACAGAATATTGCAATGGGTAGAGGAAAAGGGCATTCTTCCAGACTTTCAGGCTGGCTTCAGATCTGGCACGGGGACAATAGAGCAATCCTTTCGACTTATGATGCTATATTGGAAAGTGGTTTTACTGGGCAAGGGCAGTCTGTATCTTGCCTTCATAGACTTGCGTACTGCCTTTGACCTAGTTCCCCGCAGCCAACTATGGAGTGTGCTTGAAGAACAGGGTATTCCTCCCTATTTATTAAACATGTTGATAAATCTCCATGCTGACAACTTTGCACAGATCAGGTGGGGTAATCAGGGGCAAAAAACAGTACGTATACCTGTAAAGAGAGGGGTACGCCAGGGATGTGTCCTTGCTCCCACCCTGTTCTCATTATATGTCAATGGTGTGGTGGAGCATCTGCTACAACACCCTGCAGATGCACCATCCCTGGCTGGTAGAAGAATACCCACCCTTCTATTTGCAGACGATACCCTCCTGATTTCTAAAACTCCGGCAGGTTTGCAGAGCTTACTAGTTAACTTCAAGTCTTTCTGTGATGCGAGAGGGTTAGTCATCAACACTGCGAAGACTAAGTACTTGGTCCTTAACCCTCCGAAAAAGTTGGCCAAACCACCGACTCTGGATTCTGTTGCCCTTGAGAGAGTCTCAGAGTTCGATTACCTCGGTATTTGTCTCTGTGACTCCATGAGCTGGAAATGCCACCACCAAAAGATGCTGTTGATTCATAAGAGGGTGGTGGGTGCCCTCCTCAAGGAACACCGTGCTTCATCTTTGAAACCCATTGCCCCTGTTCTAGACATCTACAGGGCAAGGGGTGTTAGCGCTGCTCTATATGGGGCTGAACTTTGGGGGGTCTATAAGGTGGATCATCTTTCCCGTTCCGAAAGTAAATTCCTTAAAGATCTAATGGGGCTCCCCTATAGTACCCCAACCCTCCCACTGCTTTTAGACACAGGCACTCGGCCAATTAGCGACCAGGCTAGGCTCCACCCTCTTCTTCTATGGGCGAGAATCTGGAGAACACCAGAACTATCCAGTTATGCGGATGGCCTATCCGATGTGTTGGGGTCTCCAGCCTGGGCCAAGATCGTTTGGTTGAGGGAAGTCAAGCGTCTTCTCTTCAGCCTCGGTCTCGGCGAGGACTGGAATAATAGAACTGCACCTCCTAAGTCTGAGCTGAAAAAGATCTATTGGAGTTGGGTAGCCGGTACCAGAAGTAGCAATGCCAATCTGTGTAGGTCCACTATGGATTTTCTTTTGATTAAGGATGTGCACTTTTGTGAACCTTTCCTGGATGTCATCTCAAATCGCAAGGATAGGGCACTATATTTCCAATTCAGAATAGGCTTACTTCCTCTTGGTGAATTGACATCCAGCTGGAATGTACCAACTCAGACAATTTCCTCTTGCCCTTTTTGCGAAAAAAGGTCTGAGTCTGTTGCTCACTTTTTGTTCGAATGTCCGGCCTATGCAGCCCCCCGGAGTAGATGGTTAAAGCCACTATGCAGAGTTCTAGGAACTAGACACCATCTAGAGGCTCTACGAATTTTAAAAAACGATCCACGGCCCCTCTTTGCTTGTGGTTTAGCCAAGTTCCTAGGATGGGCTTGGCGTATTAGATCAACTAGGCTTTTGTTTCTTGTTTAATCTGTTGTTTTAACAAAATACACATGGTTTTTAGCTAATTTATTGGCACCTGTAGCAGTATGAAATGTTTGTTATCTCTCCATGCACTGGTTCCTTCTTACTATTTTATTACTTATTATAATTGTATTTCTGCTTTTTAAGATATATTTATATTGAAATAAAGCCTTTTTGACTGACTGATTCCAATCCGACCCTGGTCTAGGAAGAGAATGTTAAGAAAGCAGTGGAGTAAATGTGCTATGTGAAGAGAAAAATAGCACATGAATTAACTTTTAAGGAAGCAATATTGAATGCAGGCATGTTGAAAAAGTAGAAAACGCTTTCCTGTGGAGAACGATATCATGTGCTGGAACACAAGAGTGAATATTCTGATCACGTAAGTGGCTGAGGTGTTCTGTCAGTGGTGGTGCAGTGCAACCCTGTGAGAAAGTGCCCTCTTTCTTGCATGGTATGCCCCTACTTTTTGCTGAATTGCTGATGTTCTTTGACTGAGTGTGCCCTGGGCTACTGCTAATCAGGTACCCAGGGTCTATGTTCCTTCCCTAAAATCTGCATTGAAGCCTAAACCCAATTGGCATTTCTGGCTGCATGTCAGCTCCTGGTAAATGGTACCACAGGTACCCAGGGCACTGTGACCAGAGAAGGCCTCTAAGGGTTGCAGCACGTATTGTGCCACCCTTAGAGGTCCTGTACCCTGACACTCACACACTGCCTTTGCAGGCTGCGTGTCTTGGTGCAGAACAAAGTGAAGAGTTGACATGGCACACATCCCTGTGTGCCATGCCCACAAACCACTACCCTGGCATACATCAGTCACCCCTCTAGCTGGGTGCCCTATGCCAGTGGTGAGGGTACAGGTGCATGAGCCCTGTACCCCTACTGTGCCCAAGTCCATTCTGGGGCACTGTAAGTGCAGTGCTTCTATTAAGGTATATGGTGCTGGGAGTTTGTCATTACGAACTCAACAACACCATAATGGCTACACTGAAGACTGAGAAGTTCGGTATCAAACTTCTCAGCCTATTAAACCCACACTGATGCCAGTGTGGGATTTAATATAAAATGCACAACAGAGGGCACCTTAGAGATGCCCCCTAAAACTCGACCAACTTCTAGTGACCTGACTGAGTGGCTGCTTAGGCTGCCACCAACAGACATGTTTCTGGACCCCTGGGTCGAGAGCCTGCTGCTCTCGGGGTCCTGAAACAATGCGCATCCTAGGTCGAGGTGCCAAGCCTCCTCCCACAGGATGGGCAGGGTTCACGAAGGGGAAGCTTCAAAGGCATGCCTCCTTTGTGAGCCTCCCCAGACCATTTTTTGCTTTCAGCAACTGGTCCCCACTGGTTCTACCCCCCACTTTGGGTGGGAGAACGGGCAGGAAAAACAAGTGAGGGAAAAAGGTGTGCCTACCTCGGCCAACTCCACCCCTCAGGTGGGGGAGGCGAGGTGAAGCACAACTCTGAGTACCCACCATCTTGAAGATGGGGGGACCTAGCCATCCAGGGACAGGCTCCTGCCCCCCTCCCACTGGAGGGTGACACGATAGGGGGTGTACCCACCCCAGGGAAGGGACCCATTGGTCCCTGCCCTTTATCTACCTGTAATGCCCCTAAATCTAGTATTTAGGGGCACCCTGAACCTTGCTTCCTCAGCTCCAGACAAGAAACAAGAAGAAAAGAAGAAGAAAGACTGAACAGCTGTGCAGCCAGCTAACAAGAGGAAGACTCCCACTGACTTGGCCCCAGCCCTAACGGCCTGTCTCCCCTCGTACATGCTCCTGCGAAAATCCTGGTGTGTCCTCCATCCAACAACCTCAAAAATCCCGGAGGACCTGCCTGCCTTCACTTCCAAAGACTGCTTTTCCCGTGAACACCGGGATTTGTTCAACTGCAACCTCTGGCAGCAGCCAGAGACCGCAAATCCAGCCCACTCTCTACCCGCTGAACCGGGCCCGAGCTCGACTGGAAAAACACCATGAGGAGTTAACCCCGGCGATCCTGACTCGAGATCCAATGACCCCTGACCTGCCTCAAGCCTCCAGCTGATGCCTGCAGTCTAAATCCAGACCACACCCCTAACCGCGACCAGGAGCTGGTAAGAAGATCTGACCCCAAAAGGCACCCCTGCACCTGACACCCCACAGCCTTGTGTGCCCAAACCGACAGTGCTTTACCAACCCTTATCTTCCCATCTTACCTCTCCAAGTGGTGGTCGCACCCAGAGGTCCTTTGTCTCCCTGCCTGCAGTGCTTCGGAGGTTCTCCATAGAAAACAACAGGGCGCCCGACGTCGAAACAGCACTCTGCACCCGGCTGCCCCAGTGCCGCTGAGGGTGCACCTTTTGTGCTACTTTGTTTCCCCATTTGCCCTGACCTTAACCCTAGGAACTTTGCTCCCACAACCCAGTGGCCTGCTTGCCAGCAGCCACCAACCGGAGGCCACCTATCTCCCTTTGGATAACATTGGGCCTCAACACTCTGCACCCGGCCGCCCTAGTGCCGCTGAGGGTGCAACAACAGTGCATTACTGACCCTGGGGGATCCCTGAGTCTAACTTCAGAACCTTAACTCCCACAGTTGATTACTTACCTGTGAACTGATAACCTGTTTTCCCTCCATAGGATAACATTGACAATTTTCTCCCAAAAAGTTTTTAAGTGTGGAGTTTTGAAATCTAAAAATATTCTTTACAAATCGCACAAATAATCAAAACGTATTTACTTGCCTGTTTACAGGAAATGTCCCAGTGCTGAATCCAGGTATCCAGCACTGAGTAAGAAAAGTAACGTACAAAGTAACTTACCTGTAATTTACTGAAAAAGCATATTCATTCCAATGTACTGTATTTGCTAAGTGTTGCAACCTGCGGCATCCCCTGTAAATCAAACAAAGTACAAGTTCTATTGCATTTTCAAACTGTTCTATATTCAGCAACTTATTACTGAAAAGTATTTTATGCTTACCTTTGCCAGGCTTGCTTGGTTCTCAAAATAAACAACAGTATATTTTTTATACAAAAACAATTGGCCTAGAGTTCAGTTCTTGAGTTTGTGAATTCATTTGCTGACAGAGTGTGTACATCAAATGCTTAACAGTGTCCTCTGATACTGCCTTACTGCTCGACCACTCTACCACAAATAGAGAGTAAGGTTCTATCTAACTTTAACCTCTGCCTACCTCTGCGGTCACCTGGACTCTATACACACTACACCTCACTTTGGTGTAGTATAAATAGAGCCAGTTTCCTACAAACCCACATTAAGGCACTGCTTCCATTTCCATCAATTGACAGAACAGTAAACAATGAAAGGTACTCCTTTGAGAAATCACCAGTTGTATAGAGAGGCTTTGAGGTCCATCCCAAATGGTGGATACACAACCAACAGGAAGGTACAGGTTTCATAACCATCAATTATGTTAAGAATCTATGGGTGGCAGAGTGGTGCGAAGTACATGACACCCACAGTATACTGTAGCTTCCAAAATCAGCAAGTTAAAAAAACTAGCCACCAGAATGTGCTGATTCCAAGTAGGTCAACACCAGGTATTGCCGCAGCTTCCAAAAAAGAGTGCTTAGAATTAGAGGCTCTGATGCTATAGAAGAGCGACAGAAGTGAGAACCCTGGAAATGTACAACTTCCAAACACAGCCAGTTATACTGGACGGCTATGGCAACAACACAGGAGTGATGCGTGTTGAATATAGGGGTATTGGGTGGGGAAGTGGAGTAATAATCAGTTAATAGTAAAAGCAATTTTAGTATTTTTACATGTAAAAAAGCAATTAAAAATATGGTGTTCCTGATCTGTAAAACTTAAAACAAAAAAAAATAATACAAAGAACTATTTTTTTTTTAACATAATAAACAATTTTCATAACTATAATGGAAGAGTCGATACATTTCAACATGTATTTCAATAAAAAGAATTTTTAATACATTGTTTAAACAGATGAACACATTTGTATTAAATAGTAATAATATTATCTTATTTTTTTGCAAATATAAAATACTTTATTAATAATGCAAACAATATTTTGTAATTACATTTTAATGTTTTCCCAACCTTTTTCCATTGGTTTCAATTGAGAAATTTGTCCTTTTATCCTTTTTACCTTTTTACTTACAGTCGGTGGAGTGTTGCTGTCAAGATTGGACGCAAGGAAGAGCTGCGGTTAGATAAGAATAATTTACTTTACTTTTTTAACATATAGGTGGCTAACTTTAATGTAAGGAGACAGGGGGGAGGTAGTTAGATATTAGACAGTATTGAAATGTATGTTTTTGCTGTTTTTACCACGTTTACAGTCCCATGCAGGTTGTGTTCAAATGCCCATATCGGGACAGCTGGTTTTTTCCCCCAAAGTATGTTTTAAAAAGTTACCAAATAAATGATTATTACTTTTTAAAACCTATTTGTAAAAAAAGAAATATTTTTAAATGTTGGTGTTGTGTTTTTTTTTTTGCACTTTGGTGACTTTCCGGATACAGACCATGTATTTTTCTTTGTGATTTTGATTTTTGGTATTGCTGTTTTTTGATGTGGATGAATTATTACTGGATTCTTTTCATGGTATTTTGTTTTTTTAACCCGCTCTGACTCCGACTCAGGCTCAGCTGTGCGGCAGACGAAATGACGCATCATCTGCTTGCAGCTGGGAAAAACAACGCAGCATCTGTTTAGCTGTTACTGCTTCGACTACAGTGCATCCTGATTTTCAATGCATCACACGTGGTCACCACGTTCTTCATCGCCGTAGCCCAGCAGTAAGGAACAGAGGCAGCATGTCTGGAAACCGATGCATCACCTCCCCTCGCAGTAAGGAATTGACGCATCACCTCCCCTGCATGGCAATAAGGAAGAGATGCATCACCTCCCATGCAAGTAAGGAATCGAAGCATCGCTTTGTTTTCCGGAGCTTCAGCTCCCCTGTGCCTGTTTTGGTCTCCGATTTTGAATCATCCCAGGTGCATTGTGATAAAAGTGATGCGTCCATAGTTTCCTATGGACTCAACTATTTTGAATGTTTTAAAAGTGATATCTTTGCTTTGTATGTTGGATTTTTGTCATTTTGGTCTTGTTATACTTAGATAAAGGGTGGTTATTTTTCTAAACTGGTGTGGTGTCCATTTGTATTGTTTTCATTGTGTTACTGTGTGTGTTGTTTCAAATGCTTTACACATTGTCCTTGAGATAAGCCTGACTGCTCGTGGCAAGCTACCAAGGGGGTGAGCAGGGGTTATCTTAGCTGTGTAATGCCCTTACCCTAACTAGAATAAGGGTCCCTTCTTGGACAGTGTGCAATCCACTGCTTACTAGAGACCCCCATTTCTAACACACCGCATTAAAGATTACCATGGGGACATTGGTACTAGTGTTAGTCGCCAAGTCACACAGCCCAGATACACACATGACAATGACAGTTGTGATGATAAAGGAACCCAACAACCACAAGAAGACCACAATGTGAGGAGATTAGTGCCATAGACAATTACGCTCCCCTTTCGAAACATCGAGCAAATATGACAGCAGCCCCATGTGAATAAATGAAAAATGTGAAAGTAGAAAGGGAACCACAGGACTGAGTAGGCCATTGAGCTCAGGATTTACTAGCAGTGAGGAAGATTATGACACTTTACTCCGCACGCGTTTACAATGCATGCCATTACCCCACATTTTTTACTCCGCAACAACGTTTACAACGCAGAGCTTTACACCGCAAGTCATTACAACGCATTGTCCATTACAAAGCAATTTACTATTCTAACTCCACCGGGCTGTTGTAATGGGGAATGCGTTGCAATGGCTTGCGGTGTGAAGCCCTGCATTGTACATGTTGCTGCAGAGTAAAAAATGCTGGGTAATGACTAGGGGTGGGCGGAATTTGCGAAATCCACTTTCGCAAATTATCGCGAAAATGTTTAAAATTATCGCAAACATGCAGAAATATCGCGAAGATGCGGAAGTTTTTTTCCCGCATGTTCGCGAGATTTTCTGCATGGTTGCGGCTCGCCAACTTACCCATGTGGTTGCTCGCGGGCGCGGCCATCTTGTTTTCAGTTGTCTTGCGGTGCATGATCGCGAGAAGAAAGACGTGATCGCGCGACGCATGATGTCACTGTGGGCGCGAACTGTCGCGAGACAGCGCAAATGGCTAAAAACAATACAACATCTCATGGAGAACGCGACCGGATCAAGAAAACTTGTCGGCGAACGCAGGGATTCAGGTAAGGTGATCGCGCACGCGCGAGAATGTATTATTTTACAGCGCGAGCAAGAACCAAATTATCGCTAAGCTGCGGAATTCGGAAATTTTTACATTTTCGCGCTTTCCGCGGAATGCGAAAATGTCAAATTATCGCAATTTCCGCGAACGGAACGAAATTTTAGCCCAGGCATAGTAATGACATGCTTTGTAATGCAGTCGTTGCAAAAGATGTTTACCAGTGGGGAACTACCTTCCACTGGCAAGGAGCAGGGCAGAAACCAGCGAACAGGAAAGGGTAGAAATTCACTCTCGTGTAGGGCATAAAAGAAAGGGCATAAACAGAAGTGAGCTCTAAACATAAGTACATTAATACAAATTGTTAAATAAATGTAAAAAAGATCTGCAGTGAGCCAGAGTTATTTTCCAGAGTCTGACGCCTGCCTGCAGATCTGAGCCATCCAATCATTGCCTGCATGCCACACCATCACCAAGCATGCTCTTCTGCCATGTTTGTTTTGGGGAACAGGTTAAGAGCAGAGCAACAAGATGATAACAGAGTATAGTGAATCTTGGGAACAGGACCAGCTTTCGGCATGGGCGAGCTGGACTCAGATGCAGCGCGCCACTCTTCAGAGAGGTGTGAAATGAACTGTCTACATAAAGGTCCTGCAAACAGCAACACCCCTCACTGTGGCCCCAATTATTCTGCTTAACGTGCTTCTAATTATTCCTAAAATGCTGTAGTTGCTGTTTTAGCACCCTATGAGACACCTACCTTGGTCTCCCATCTACCTCTCATCCTCTGCCACCACACATCAAGATCCCCATGCCTCCGTATCTAACACATTGAAACCAGTCTGCCAGAGCTTAATTGTGGGTGATTGAGATGAGCTGGGGAGGTGCAGAGATGTGTGTTCAGAGGCAAGTCACTCCTTTGATGTAGCCAGCCAGGGATTGACCTGTGAAAAAGGGACAGCTTTCTCATTTTATTCACCAGCACTAGTGAGGGCAGCACATTTCTGTATGCCGGGGCGCTACTGGAGCAAGGGGTGGCCCTACTTGTGAATAGTGGACACTCATTCATTTAAACGCATCTGTGAACACTCACCTAAACGAAAGGCCCAGAACCGAGCAGAGGACAAGCAGTAAGGCAGAAGGAAAGTAGCTGGACGGAGTGCTCACACTAAAGGGCAGCGATTGGTTGAATAAATCCAAGGTACCCGAGGGGTTGAATATCATAACATTGCTTCAAATGGGAAAAAATAAGTGCAGGTACTCACTAAAATAGAGGTGTGGCAAGTGGGCGGGGCTAGGGCGGGTCTAAGGGCAAGATATGATCATACATAATGACTTCTGTACCATTTGCAGCACATATCAAAGCACAGGACAAATGCGTTTATGTCACTAAAACAGATTAACTCATTAAAAGCTCCTCGGAAGCAGAGCTGCATCTGCCCTGCACTGGAAGAGGAACCTAATCTGCGCCTGCCGTGCTGATCATGGTACCGGTACTCTCCCTGGCTACAGAGAAGTGTCGGTACTGATGGCAAAAAAATATCGGAGGTGCCGGTACTCAGTACCGGTGAGTACCGGCCCATTTAAAGCACAACGTGAGGAATGTTTGGGGTCTGAAAAGAAGCATCTAATTGAAACACATTGTAGATTTTTGTAATTTAAGAAGAAATATTAAATAAGCAGTATCAAAGCAGGTAAAAAGGTATAGTTATGCCATACACCAGATAGAGTGAAATTAAGAGGAAAAAAAATTATTCACACGTCGCATGTTTTTACATGTTAAGTAATACTCGTGTTATATATTAGTAAACACCAGTGATGTGAGACCGTTCACCAACCGAAGGCCACATAGAAGTTTAGTGCCTTTGCTGCATTGCAGCTTTAATTAGTGCCTGACTGGCGAGTCCCCGCACAAAACCCCCGTTGTGATTATTTTTCTCAGAATGGCCGTCTGAAGTGAACACAAAAGCCACTGACAGCTATCAGACCATCAGGAGCAGCAATTCCCAAAATATATGGCCATGTCTCTCCGTATGTCATTGCGCCCCTGACTTTCTCTTTGAATTACATTGCGCGTCCCCCATTCCTTTGTTTCTCTGTCGAGAGAGACGAGCCCCGGCCCCGCTGCCAGACAGGCAGCTTATGGCGACCTATCGATCGGGCAGAGGCCTGAGCGCAAAGACAACTGCTGACTCTCTCAGAATGAAGTATAAAATGGCAGGTGACAGATGCGTCAGAGTGAGAAAAGGCCCCGCGAGGCTCCTGAACTTAGGGACAGGGGCTGCAGCCAAAGCAAAGAGCCTCTGTATTTTACAGCCCGTTTGACGAATCGGCAGTAAGTAGTTCTGCTCACGATACAAATATTATCCCGACGCGTCAGACGGGATGAAAAAATACAGAGGCTCTTTGCTTCCGTTGCAGTTCCTGTGTCTCGTGTCCCCAGAGAGAGATTCCTATTCCCTTCTCTGCGCCATCTCTCATTTCTTGAACAGGTTGTTACACTTCTCAGAAAGCGACGCCTTTGGCAGCCAAATGCACTTTCAGGAGTTCACGCGGCTAGTGAACTCAGGACGTAAACGCTGTGCGCAGGCCGGGGGATTTGACGGACTCGGGTACAGCGACGCAGAACCTTGCGCCCCAAGAGACATCTTCTATTTATATCGCGCCTTTCAAGCCACGGCCTTGGACATGAAATACACTTAAAAAAGCAGCCAAATAACACCACAGGATCGGGAAGTGAGAGACCGAACTCTAAACATAGACGTGGATTTCGTACAGCGTTTTCCGTGCTATGCACTGAAACACGACAGCCACTCGTTATGCTTATGAGGGATGCTGTTGCAACCTCAATTGTTTAATAACCTATTTTGCATCAAAGTTAGGGACAATTACTGTAAATGGATCATGGTCACCAAAGAATAGCCTTCAAGAAATGGCAACCCTCAAATTTAAAATTTAAGTTACTGAATTGCCAAACTCACTGACCTAGATCATCGCTAAAGGATTTTGGGCCATATGTATGAACACATTTTCCCATAGGCAGGATCATTAAAACACCTTTGATACATCTGGCCCTTCGTGAGGCAACGAGAACAGTGATGTGAAACTTTAATATAACACAGTTGGAAACACTACCTCGGAGTTTATGACAGACTTCCTACGGGCGCCCTGCTGTGCCCCATTGAAATCATGTTTCATCTGTATTAGTTTGTATCCGTTTCTGCTTCACAAGGCCCATTTTTATACATTTTTCCTGTTACTATCCTTTTCCTCCTGTTATTTACAATTCAAACCTATTTTGTGTCAGATTGACTGTTGTGCGGGTAGCAATACATTGTAATAGCAACGTTTGTATTTTTGGTTATTTAATCGAGGGAATTCCTCTCTGTGCATGGCGGTGTTGCCATATGCGAATAGGGCAGTACATTTGTCCATGTGCATGCTTCTTAATACTGAAGTGGGGGCTAAATTTCCGTTTTTAAACTCCCTGTTTACATGCTTCGTGGGAGGGAGGTGCAAAAAGAACACTTGATGGACAGAATGCAGAACAATGTCATACATTCACCCCAGTACAGAGATCTGGGTCTAAATCCATCGTTTTTTTGCTCACCATGCCATTCCAGTTTGGACCCAGCCATATGCAAATCAGTCTCGACCCTGCGCCCAATGGGTACAGTCTAGCCC
The DNA here is from genome assembly GCF_964204655.1 of Triturus cristatus. NCBI lineage: Eukaryota > Metazoa > Chordata > Amphibia > Caudata > Salamandridae > Triturus > Triturus cristatus. Next base: position 684,265,633 of record NC_140594.1, read on the forward strand.
ACACTGCCAGGCCAGGTAATCCCTGGACTGGAAAAAAGCATCCTAGTACCGGTCAGTGAAGCTGCAGCATGACCTGCTCTACTGATCCCAGTCTGTGAAACTGCAGCTTGACCTGTTCTACTGAGCTCGATCTGTGAAGCTGTAGCGTGACCTGTTCTACTGATACTGGTCTGTGAAGCTGCAGCATGACCTGTTCTACTGATCCCGGTCTGTAAAGCTGCAGAATGACCTGTTCTACTGATACTGGTCTGTGAAGCAGCGGCATGACCTGTTCTACTGATCCCGGTCTGTAAAGCTGCAGAATGACCTGTTCTACTGATCCTGGTCTGTGAAGCTGCAGCATGACCTGTTTTACTGATACCGGTCTGTGAAGCTGCAGCGTGACCTGTTCTACTGAGCACGGTCTGTGAAGCTGCAGCGTGACCTGTTCTTCTGAGTCCGGTCTGTAAAGCTGCAGCGTGACCTGTTCTACTGAGCCCGGTCTGTGAAGCTGCAGCATCACCTGTTCTCTTGAGCACGGTCTGTGAAGCTGCAGCATGACCTGTTCTACTGATCCCGGTCTGTGAAGCTGCAGCGTGACCTGTTCTACTGAGCCGTGTCTGTGAAGCTGCAGCAAGACCTGTTCTACTGATCCCGGTCTGTGAAGATGCAGCATAACCTGTTCTACTGATCCCGGTTTGTAAAACTGCAGCATGAGCTGTTCTACTGAGCCCGGTGTGTGAAGCTGCAGCGTGACCTGTTCTACTGATCCCGGTCTGTGAAGCTGCAGCGTGACCTGTTCTACTGATCCCGATCTGTGAAGCTGCAGTGTGACCTGTTCTACTGAGCCTAATATGTGAAGCTGCACCGTGACATGTTCTATTGAGCCCGGTCTGTGAAGATGCAGCTTCACCTGTTCTACTGATCCCGGTCTGTGAAGCTGCTGCATGACCTGTTCTACTGAGCCCGGTCTGTAAAGCTGCAGCATGACCTGTTCTACTGATTCCAGTCTGTGAAGCTGCAGCGTGACCTGTTCTACTGATCCCAGTCTGTGAAGCTGCAGCGTGACCTGTTCTACTGAGCCCGGTCTGTGAAGCTGCAGCGTGACCTGTTCTACTGATCCCGGTCTGTGAAGCTGCAGTGTGACCTGTTCTACTGAGCCTAATCTGTGAAGCTGCACCGTGACCTGTTCTTGCACCTTCACCTGTTCTACTGATCCCGGTCTGTGAAACTGCAGCGTGACCTGTTCTACTGAGCCATGTCTGTGAAGCTGCAGCATGACTTGTTCTACTGAGCCCGATCTGTGAAGCTGCAGCTTGACCTGTTCTACTGATACCGGTCTGTGAAGCTGCAGCGTGACCTGTTCTACTGAGCCCGGTCTGTGAAACTGCAGCGTTTCCCGTTCTATTGAGCCCGGTCTGTGAAACTGCAGCATAACCTGTTCTACTGATCCCGGTTAGTGAAGCAGCAGCGTGACCTGTTCTACTGAGCCTAATCTGTGAAGCTGCAGCGTGACCCGTTCTAATGAGCCCGGTCTGTGAAGCTGCAGCATGACCTGTTCTACTGATCCCAGTCAGTGAAGCTGCAGCGTGACCTGGTCTACTGATCCCGGTCTGTGAAGCTGCAGCATGACCGTTTTACTGAGCCCGGTCTGTGAAGCTGCAACGTGACCTGTACAAATGAGCCTTGTCTATGAAGCTGTAGCGTAACATGTTCTACTGAGCCTAGTCTGTGAAACTGCAGCGTGACCTGTTCTACTTAGCCCGGTCTGTGAAGCTGCAGCGTGACCTGTTCTACTGATCCCAGTCAGTGAAGCTGCAGCGTGACCTGGTCTACTGATCCCAGTCTGTGAAGCTGCAGCATGACCGGTTTTACTGAGCCCGGTCTGTGAAGCTGCAGCGTGACCTGTTCTAGTGATCCTGGTTTGTGAAGCTGTAGCATGACCTGTTCTAATGAGCTGACTTGTTCTACTGAGCCCGGCCCGTGAAGCTGCAGCGTGACCTGTTCTACTGAGCCCGGTCTGTGAAACTGCAGCGTTACCCGTTCTATTGAGCCCGGTCTGTGAAACTGCAGCATGACCTGTTCTACTGATCCCGTTTAGTGAAGCAGCAGCGTAACCTGTTCTACTGATCCTAGTCTGTGAAACTGCAGCGTGACCTGTTCTACTGAGCCCGGTCTGTGAAACTGCAGCGTGACCTGTACTCATGAGCCTAATTTGGGAAGCTGCAGCATGACCTGTTCTACTGATACTGGTCTGTGAAGCTGTAGCATGACCTGTTTTCCTGATGCCCGTCTGTGAAGCTGCAGCGTGACCTGTTCTACTGAGCCCAGTCTGTGAAGCTGCAGCGTGACCTGCTCTACAGATCCTGGTCTGTGAAGCTGCAGCGTGACCTTTGCTACTGAGCCCGGTCTGTGAAGCTGCAGCAGGAGCTGTTCTACTGATCCCGATGTGTGAAGCTGCAGCGTGACCTGTTCTACTGATCCCGGTCTGTGAAGCTGCGGTGTTACCTGTTCTACTGATCCCGGTCTGTGAAGCTGCAGTGTGAACTGTTCTACTGAGCCTAATCTATGAAGCTGCACCGTGACCTGTTCTATTGAGCCCGGTCTGTGAAGCTGCAGCTTCACCTGTTCTACTGATCCCGGTCTGTGAAGCTGCTACGTGACCTGTTCTGCTGAGCCTGGTCTGTGAAACTGCAGAGTGACCTGTTCTACTGAGCCCTGTCTGTGAAGCTACAGCATGACCTGTTCTACTGATCCCAGTCTGTGAAGCTGCCGTGTGACCTGTTCTACTGAGCCCGGTCTGTGAAACTGCAGCGTGACCTGTTCTTTTGAACCCGGTCTGTGAAGCTGCAGCGTGACCTGTTCTACTGATCCCGGTCAGTGAAGCAGCAGCTTGACCTGGTCTACTGATCCTGGTCTGTGAAGTTGCAGCGTGTCCGGTTCTGCTGAGCCTGGTCTGTGAAGCTGCAGCGTGACCTGTTCTACTGAGCCCAGTCAGTGACGCTGCAGCATGACCTGTTCTACTTAGCCGACTTGTTCTACTGAGCCTGGCATGTGAAGCTGCAGCGTGACCTGTTCTACTGAGCCCTGTCTGTGAAACTGCAGCCTGACCTGTTCTTATGAGCCTAATTTGTGAAGCTGCAGCGTGACCTGTTCTACTTATACCGGTCTGTAAATCTGTAGCATGACCTGTTTTCCTGATGCCGGTCTGTGAAGCTGCAGCGTGACCTGTTCTACTGAGCCTGGTCTGTGAAGCTGCAGCGTGACCTGCTCTACTGAGCCCGGTCTGTGAAGCTGCAGCGTGACCTGTTCTACTGATCCCAGTCTGTGAAGCTGCAGCGTGACCTGTTCTACCGATCCCGGTCTGTGAAGCTGCAGTGTGACCTGTTCTACTGAGCCTAATCTGTGAAGCTGCACCGTGACCTGTTCTTGCAGCTTCACCTGTTCTACTGATCCCGGTCTGTGAAGCTGCTGAGTGACCTGTTCTACTGAGCCCGTTCTGTGAAACTGCAGCATGTCTTGATCTAATGAGCCCTGGTGTGAAGCTGCAGCGTGACCTGTTCTACTGATCCCCGTCTGTGAAGCTGCAGTGTTACCTTTTCTACTGATCTCGGTCTGTGAAGCTGCAGTGTGACCTGTTCTACTAAGCCCGGTCTGTGAAGCTCCAGTGTGACCTGTTCTACTGATCTCGGTCTGTGAAGCTGCAGCATGACCTGTTCTACCTACCCCGGTCTGTGAAGCTGCAGCATGATCTGTTCTACTGAGCCCGGTCTGTGAAACTGCAGCATGACCTGTTCTACTGATCCTGGTCTGTGAAGCTGCAGCGTGTACTGTTCTACTGAGCCCGGTCTGTGATGCTGCAGTGTGACCTGTCCTACTCAGCTGACTTGTTCTACTGAGCCCAGTGTGTGAAGCTGTAGCATGACTTGATCTACTGATCCCGGTCTGTGAAGCTGCAGTGTGACTTGATCTACTGAGTCTCGTGTTTGAAGGTGTGGCATGATCTGAGCTGCTAATCTTGATCGATGAAGTTGCTGCATGACCTGAGCCTCTGCGCCTGATTTGTGAAGCTGTTGCATGCTCCAAAACTGCTGCACCCTTTCACAGTGTGATCCAGAGCAGCTATGTGATCTGAGACCTCATCATGCCTACATGAGGCTCACCTGTTCGAGCCCAGCCATATGTGGCTCCACCAATCCAGGCTTGAACAAACCAAGCTGGGCTGCTCCGAGCACCCACTGGACCAGCGGTGAAAATATCCAGCAATCCGGTCTAAAGATTCACCCCATGGTGTTGGTGCTTACAGGGTTCAGTAAATAGCCCACCATATTCAAGCTGATTTGTAATTGGGGCGAAAGTTTCATTCTCTGCAATTCAAACTCATGAGAAATCTCCTGTATGCATTGTCATTCCAACTTTGGAACTCTATAGACCTGAAAAAAAAAGAAACATATTGCACTAATCCTGGATTACAGACTTCTTGAATACATTGGAACTACAAAATGATGGAATACAGACCGATTCAGCTCTGTCCTTCATTTCCTCTTATATAAGGAACAGGGGCAGGAGAGGCACCAGACATACTGTTGTGGCTAGAATGTTCCCTTCATGGTAAGACAGACGTGCAACCCCTGGCATGTGTTACCCAGCGGCACAATATCTGGTGATCCAGCATTTTCCTTTTGGCCTAGTGCTAATGACAATTGGGCAAACATTGTATTGCCAAGGTAATTCTGTAAGTTGGGAGCCCCAGAGGATGGTCTGTGGTCTGGAGGTGTGGACTCAGTGTAGCCTTGAGCTGACACAAGGCTACTGTTTGTGTCCTGGGATGTATACATTAATCAGTGGTGGCAGCATATCATATATTTTTAAATTGATTCCTAAACAAGCTTTTTTCCTCTTTAGGGAGTGGATGATATATGTTGCACTTGTACAAAGTTTAGCTTGCACCTAGGACAGAGACTCTGCACTGCGATCTGGGGGGAATGTGCATGTGTACTCTGTGTATGTGGTGGTGTTGGCATTGCCCATGTTGAATACAAGCGTATGCTGGGCCCCACCAGCGGGCTCCATTTTGGATGGCTCATGGTACACCATAGCACAAGTTGGAGGTTGTGGCTTTGCCTCTCCTGACATGGAAGTGTATTGTTTTCATTTCTGGTCTGGAAGGACAGTCCCAGACACTGCAGTGTGCAAAACTGAAGACAGGAAATGCAGCAGTTACCTTTAGGTGAAGGGTCTGAAGGTGACCTCTCTCTGTCAGGCGTAAGTGGGCAGGGGGAGTCAGCAGATTCTTTTCAGGTGTAAAGGGAATCTTCCAGGAACAGCCTGTCTTTTTGTTGTCTGTGTTATTTTACAAAAAGGGCTGTTGACAGCTAGGTGTGGTGTTTCACTAGATTGTGCTCTGTTATGAATACTCCTGCTGGAGACACTCCTCATCACTGCCTGCTCAGCAGAGCCTCACCTGCGGAAACGAGTATCTGTGTTCTGTGATGCTGCAATCCACAAAGATGAGGAATACCCACAAGCAAGGACCAGGGCTTTTAAAGTGGAATGCGTATCCCAGATTGGAAAATTACCATAGAAGTGGGACCCAAACTTTCCCACTTTGTCCCAGAATCATCAATGAAAAAGGGAGGGGGTACTCAGCAGATTATCTGAAGAAATCCTGAGATCTAAACCAGCCTATAGGACAGCCAGTTGCCCGTGGCTGATATCTTGTAGTGTCAGTCTCCCAGAAGTGAAGGAAAATCACCAGGGGCCTGTAATATTTCTGAGATAATATGCAGGCCTGCCCTTAAACTCAGAGCTGCTGACCTCGGGGCGTGGCTACGGCGCCGAGGGGAATGGCTGCCGAGATGGAGAGCTCCGTGGAGACGTGAGACAGCGGAGGCTCTTCAGGTTCATTTTACGGGCTCCCAAATTCCGAAAATCACGGCAAGCGGAATCGGAACTCATGCTGCCTCAAATGAAATCGTTGCCGATACCAGGGGTGAGCAGGAAATGATTTTGTTTGGCAAATTAATGATCGTGGTTCGCGGCTGAGGCGCGGCCGCCATTTTGTTTTTACGTATCGATTCCTGAGCCCCTGCCCACCTCATGCCGCGCATTTTTGGTCCAAAAAACGCATTCGACTAGAAATGCTGGTTCTTTTACCTCAATTCTTCACCTTTGTTGGACATTTCCTAAACGCTTACTGTTTTTGAGGGGTCATATGAGAGCACCATCAATCGAACAGTTCTTACAATATTCCTGGCCGCCATTTTATTTTCAATTATCGATTCCTATGCCCCTGCCTGCCTAACGCCGCACATTTTTGTTCCAAAGAACGCATTTGACTAGAAATGCTGGATCTTTTACCTAATTTCTTCACCTATGTTGGACATTTCCTAAACGCTTACTGTTTTTGAGGGGTCCTATGAGAGCACTATCAATCGAACAGTTCTTACAATATTCCGGGTCGCCATTTTAGATTTTGTGTGGGTTTTTTCGTGGTTTCCCTGTTTTCTAAATGGCAACGCCACACACTAACCGCAGTTATACTCAACAAAATACTGTGAATAGCGCTATACTAGAAGATATTAACCCCTTCAGCATATTACAAGATAATATGGAAGACGGGCTCATAGATGCTTCTACAACTACAGGCTCCTCTCCTCGTGCCTTACGCCCGAACTCTAAAGTGTCCTCTAAAATACCCTCCACTTCTGCCTCTACTTCAGGTAAATGAGTGAAAACAAATCCTCCTTCTCCTTCCAATTCTTCCTCCTATATTTCTATGGAGCTTTTGCTTGAGGAAATTCGCTCACTCAAACCCTACATGGTAGAAACGAATTCTCGTCTTCAAAAATTGGAAGATAATTGGTCATATCCTAAACAAAAAGTTGATGACCTTGAAAGAAGAATTGGGCCAAGTGATCACAGACCAAGTTCCTTGCCTAAACAAAGAAATTCAAAATTTGAAACAACAAGTTGAAAATTTGGAAAATCGTAACAGACGCAATAACCTACGCATTTATGGACTTGCGGAAGGTCTTGAAGGATCTAACCCCATATCTTTTTTCCAATCATTTCTACCTACACTTCTTGGACCTCCAGCTTCCCCTCCTCTGAATATTCAAAGAGCTCATCGTTTGGGTCCAACTTCTTGTTCTTCTATTTCCTCTTCCTCTTCAACAAAACCTAGAGGTGTCATCTTGTATTTTTTAGAATATACTGATCTACTTAAAGTTATTCAAGCTGCCAAACAGAAAGGGAGAATTACGTGGAATGGTTCAAATCTTTTCTGTGCGCAAGATTACGCCAAAGTAACTGCTGATCGTCGAAAGAAGTTCCTGGAGATGAGGTCTGCCCTTCGTGCTCTCAATCCTCGCTAAGGCTTGTTTCACCCTTGCCTCTTCAAGGTGACTTACAACAACAGAACGACAAACTATGAGGATCCGGCGATACTTCAACAATTCCTGAATTCCCACAGAGATGAATCTATGGATACCCCTCGACCATAATTGTATTGAATTTTACAAAAGTTGTTTGCCACCGTCTGTGTTTATCCGCATTAATGTTGTATAGTATTTTGGTACGTTGTAAGTCCTTATGTTAACTATTTCCTCTTTTGGGTTCCTTTAGGTATGATTTGTGACCCTTTGATGTATGTAATCTTCATGTTGACCTGGAGATGTTTCGTCCGTTTGCCTTGTCCGCGTGGGATCCCCGGTCCGGTGTACGTTCTTCCTCATATGGCTCCACCATCCCCACTCTTATTGTTTGTTTGTGGTATGTCGTTTTGGCATCCTTATTTTTTATCAATTGTCAGATTTGTATTGTCAGTTTATTTTGTGTCCTGCTCTTTCCTATTTCTTACTATTCTTGTTCTCTTTTCCTCCCTCAGCTCTTCCCTCTCTTCTGTTCTGTGAAGTTGCAGCGTGTCCGATTCTGCTGAGCCTAGTCTGTGAAGCTGCAGCGTGACCTGTTCTACTGAGCCCTGTCTGTGAAACTGCAGCCTGACCTGTTCTCATGAGCCTAATTTGTGAAGCTGCAGCGTGACCTGTTCTACTTATACCGGTCTGTAAATCTGTAGCATGACCTGTTTTCCTGATGCCGGTCTGTGAATCTGCAGCATGACCTGTTCTACTGAGCCTGGTCTGTGAAGCTGCAGCGTGACCTGCTCTACTGAGCCCGGTCTGTGAAGCTGCAGCGTGACCTGTTCTACCGATCCTGGTCTGTGAAGCTGCAGTGTGACCTGTTCTACTGAGCCTAATCTGTGAAGCTGCACCGTGACCTGTTCTTGCAGCTTCACCTGTTCTACTGATCCCGGTCTGTGAAGCTGCTGAGTGACCTGTTCTACTGAGCCCGTTCTGTGAAACTGCAGCATGTCTTGATCTACTGAGCCCTGGTGTGAAGCTGCAGCGTGACCTGTTCTACTGATCCCCATCTGTGAAGCTGCAGTGTGACCTTTTCTACTGATCTCGGTCTGTGAAGCTGCAGTGTGACCTGTTCTACTAAGCCCGGTCTGTGAAGCTCCAGTGTGACCTGTTCTACTGATCTCGGTCTGTGAAGCTGTAGCATGACCTGTTCTACCTACCCTGGTCTGTGAAGCTGCAGCATGATCTGTTCTACTGAGCCCGGTCTGTGAAACTGCAGCATGACCTGTTCTACTGATCCTGGTCTGTGAAGCTGCAGCGTGTACTGTTCTACTGAGCCCGGTCTGTGATGCTGCAGTGTGACCTGTCCTACTCAGCTGACTTGTTCTACTGAGCCCAGTGTGTGAAGCTGTAGCATGACTTGATCTACTGAGCCCGGTCTGTGAAGCTGCAGTGTGACTTGATCTACTGAGTCTCGTGTTTGAAGGTGTGGCATGATCTGAGCTGCTAATCTTGATCGATGAAGTTGCTGCATGACCCGAGCCACTGCGCCTGATTTGTGAAGCTGTTGCATGCTCCAAAACTGCTGCACCCTTTCACAGTGTGATCCAGAGCTGCTATGTGATCTGAGACCTCATCATGCCTACATGAGGCTCACCTGGTCGAGCCCGGCCATATGTGGCTCCACCAATCCAGGCTTGAACAAACCAAGCTGGGCTGCTCCGAGCACCCACTGGACCAGCGGTGAAAAGATCCAGCAATCCGGTCTAAAGATTCACCCCATGGTGTTGGTGCTTACAGGGTTCAGTAAATAGCCCACCATATTCAAGCTGATTTGTAATTAGGGCGAAAGTTTCATTCTCTGCAATTCAAACTCATGAGAAATCTCCTGTATGCATTGTCATTCCAACTTTGGAACTCTATAGACCTGAAAAATAAAGAAACATATTGCACTAATCCGGGATTACAGACTTCTTGAATACATTGGAACTACAAAATGATGGAATACAGACCGATTCAGCTCTGTCCTTCATTTCCTCTTATATAAGGAACAGGGGCAGGAGAGGCACCAGACATACTGTTGTGGCTAGAATGTTCCCTTCATGGTAAGACAGACGTGCAACCCCTGGCATGTGTTACCCAGCGGCACAATATCTGGTGATCCAGCATTTTCCTTTTGGCCTAGTGCTAATGACAATTGGGCAAACATTGTATTGCCAAGGTAATTCTGTAAGTTGGGAGCCCCAGAGGCTGGTCTGTGGTCTGGAGGTGTGGACTCAGTGTAGCCTTGAGCTGACACAAGGCTACTGTTTGTGTCCTGGGATGTATACATTAATCGGTGGTGGCAGCATATCATATATTTTTAAATTGATTCCTAAACAAGCTTTTTTCCTATTTAGGGAGTGGATGATATATGTTGCACTTGTACAAAGTTTAGCTTGCACCTAGGACAGAGACTCTGCACTGCGATCTGGGGGGAATGTGCATGTGTACTCTGTGTATGTGGTGGTGTTGGCATTGCCCATGTTGAATACAAGCGTATGCTGGGCCCCACCAGCGGGCTCCATTTTGGATGGCTCATGGTACACCATAGCACAAGTTGGAGGTTGTGGCTTTGCCTCTCCTGACATGGAAGTGTATTGTTTCCATTTCTGGTCTGGAAGGACAGTCCCAGACACTGCAGTGTGCAAAACTGAAGACAGGAAATGCAGCAGTTACCTTTAGGTGAAGGGTCTGAAGGTGACCTCTCTCTGTCAGGCTTAAGTGGGCAGGGGGAGTCAGCAGATTCTTTTCAGGTGTAAAGGGAATCTTCCAGGAACAGCCTGTCTTTTTGTTGTCTGTGTTATTTTACAAAAAGGGCTGTTGACAGCTAGGTGTGGTGTTTCACTAGATTGTGCTCTGTTATGAATACTCCTGCTGGAGACACCCCTCATCACTGCCTGCTCAGTAGAGCCTCACCTGCGGAAACGAGTATCTGTGTTCTGTGATGCTGCAATCCACAAAGATGAGGAATACCCACAAGCAAGGACCAGGGCTTTTAAAGTGGAATGCGTATCCCAGATTTGAAAATTACCATAGAAGTGGGACCCAAACTTTCCCACTTTGTCCCAGAATCATCAATGAAAAAGGGAGGGGGTACTCAGCAGATTATCTGAAGAAATCCTGAGATCTAAACCAGCCTATAGGACAGCCAATTGCCCGTGGCTGATATCTTGTAGTGTCAGTCTCCCAGAAGTGAAGGAAAATCACCAGGGGCCTGTAATATTTCTGAGATAATATGCAGGCCTGCCCTTAAACTCAGAGCTGCTGACCTCGGGGCGTGGCTACTGCGCCGAGGGGAATGGCTGCCGAGATGGAGAGCTCCGTGGAGACGTGAGACAGCGGAGGCTCTTCAGGTTCATTTTACGGGTTCCCAAATTCCGAAAATCACGGCAAGCGGAATCGGAACTCATGCTGCCTCAAATGAAACCTTTGCCGATACCAGGGGTGAGCAGGAAATGATTTTGTTTGGCAAATTAATGATCGTGGTTCGCGGCTGAGGCGTGGCCGCCATTTTGTTTTTACGTATCGATTCCTGAGCCCCTGCCCACCTCATGCCGTGCATTTTTGGTCCAAAAAACGCATTCGACTAGAAATGCTGGATCTTTTACCTCAATTCTTCACCTTTGTTGGACATTTCCTAAACGCTTACTGTTTTTGAGGGGTCATATGAGAGCACCATCAATCGAACAGTTCTTACAATATTCCTGGCCGCCATTTTATTTTCAATTATCGATTCCTATGCCCCTGCCTGCCTAACGCCGCACATTTTTGTTCCAAAGAACGCAGTTGACTAGAAATGCTGGATCTTTTACCTAATTTCTTCACCTATGTTGGACATTTCCTAAACGCTTACTGTTTTTGAGGGGTCCTATGAGAGCACTATCAATCGAACAGTTCTTACAATATTCCGGGCCGCCATTTTAGATTTTGTGTGGGTTTTTTCGTGGTTTCCCTGTTTTCTAAATGGCAACGCCACGCACTAACCGCAGTTATACTCAACAAAATACTGTGAATAGCGCTATACTAGAAGATATTAACCCCTTCAGCATATTAAAAGATAATATGGAAGACGGGCTCATAGATGCTTCTACAACTAAAGACTCCTCTCCTCGTGCCTTACGACCGAATTCTAAAGTGTCCTCTAAAATACCCTCCACTTCTGCCTCTACTTCAGGTAAATGAGTGAAAACAAATCCTCCTTCTCCTTCCAATTCTTCCTCCTATATTTCTATGGAGCTTTTGCTTGAGGAAATTCGCTCACTCAAGCCCTACATGGTAGAAACGAATTCTCGTCTTCAAAAATTGGAAGATAATTGGTCATATCCTGAGCAAAAGGTTGATGACCTTGAAAGAAGAATTGCTCCAAGTGATCACAGACCAAGTTCCTTGCCTAAACAAAGAAATTCAAAATTTGAAACAACAAGTTGAAAATTTGGAAAATCGTAACAGACGCAATAACCTACGCATTTATGGACTTGCGGAAGGTCTTGAAGGATCTAACCCCATATCTTTTTTCCAATCATTTCTACCTACGCTTCTTGGACCTCCAGCTTCCCCTCCTCTGAATATTCAAAGAGCTCATCGTTTGGGTCCAACTTCTTGTTCTTCTATTTCCTCTTCCTCTTCAACAAAACCTAGAGGTGTCATCTTGTATTTTTTAGAATATACTGATCTACTTAAAGTTATTCAAGCTGCCAAACAGAAAGGGAGAATTACGTGGAATGGTTCAAATCTTTTCTTTGCGCAAGATTACGCCAAAGTAACTGCTGATCATCGAAAGAAGTTCCTGGAGATGAAGTCTGCCCTTCGTGCTCTCAATGCTTGCTAAGGCTTGTTTCACCCTTGCCTCTTCAAGGTGACTTATGACAACAGAACGACAAACTATGAGGATCCGGCGATACTTCAACAATTCCTGAATTCCCACAGAGATGAATCTATGGATACCCCTCGACCATAATTGTATTGAATTTTACAAAAGTTGTTTGCCACCGTCTGTGTTTATCCGCATTAATGTTGTATAGTATTTTGGTACATTGTAAGTCCTTATGTTAACTATTTCCTCTTTTGGGTTCCTTTAGGTATGATTTTGTGACCCTTTGATGTATGTAATCTTCATGTTGACCTGGAGATGTTTCGTCCGTTTGCCTCGTCCGCGTGGGATCCCCGGTCCGGTGTACGTTCTTCCTCATATGGCTCCACCATCCCCACTCTTATTGTTTGTTTGTGGTATGTCGTTTTGACATCCTTATTTTTTATCAATTGTCAGATTTGTATTGTCAGTTTATTTTGTGTCCTGCTCTTTCCTATTTCTTACTATTCTTGTTCTCTTTTCCTCCCTTAGCTCTTCCCTCTCTTCTGTTCCTTACAATTATTCTTTTGTTTTTCTCTCCTATCTTTCCTTCAACCTGTATTTCTTTCTCACTTCTTTCTTATCTGATTTTTCTCTTTTTTTAAGCAAAAAAAGTTGCTTCTTATATTGTCTTCATAACAATGGTTCATGTTCACTTTTAATTAGTTACGTTTAGAGTTATAACATGGAATGTTAAAGGAGTCATTAATCCCATAAAAAGACAACGGGTAATAACAAATTTAGCTAGATTAAGTGCTGATATAGCGTTCACTCAAGAAACTCATCTATCTGACATAGAGGCATCTAAATTAAAACGATGTTGGGTGGGCAATGTTTTTTCCTCACCTGCTCTTGGTAAGAAAAATGGAGTATCTATTTTATGTCATAAGAAGCATCAGTTCTCAGTTGTTCACCAGGAAATTGATTCTGAAGGCCGTTGGGTAATTGTTAAACTGCTTATAAACCAGATACTGCTAATGCTTTTTAACGTGTATGCACCGGTTAATGTTGATGATACGTTTTGGAATTATATTTCTGATAAACTTCTTTTGTATGATGATGATTATATTATTTGTGGTGAGGACTGCAACCAGGTTTTAGATCCAATCCTATATAGAAATTCCACTGTTAAGTTTTCTAACACAAAGATGCATGCACAATTTACTTCCTCTATACGCCGTGAGACCTTAGTTGAGACTTTGTAATCCGGATGTTCGAGAATATAGCTTTTATTTCCCCCCTCATCACTCACAATCCCGTATAGACTACATCTTTTGTAGTAAATCATTATCTCAACATGTTTCCCACTCGGAAATTGGCTCAATTTTAATATCAGATCACGCTCCAGTTTCTGTTGATTTTGAATTGATTCCCTTCCCCTCTCATACAGGTAGATGGCGTTTTAACAATATATTATTATCTGACCCAAATTTTACAAGCCAATTCACTTCCTTTGCCTCTGCATTTTTCTCTTTTAACGGTACCCCAAATTCTTCTCCCGTAATGGTTTGGGATTCTTTTAAAGCCGCTGCTAGGGGCTTCATTATCAAATTTGTCTCTCAAAAGAAAAAAACATTTGAGGTTAAGAATTCCCAGTTGCTTGCCAAGATCAAACAACTTGAATACTCTTACTATCACTTGAATTCTGAATCCGCCTTAAAGAATCTTATTTAAGCAAAATTCACTTTTAATAAAATATCTACTGAAGCTGCATCTTCTTATCTTTTAAAGAATAGCGCTCGGTATTATGTGGGTTAAAATAAGATGGGGAAATTATTAGCGAAATATTTGAAAATAAGACGTGAACGGACTAAAATAGAATCTTTACGGAATAGCGCAGATATATCTATTTTTAAGGATAAGGATATTTTGAATGAATTTGTTTCTTTTTATAAAAATGTATATACCCCTGAACAACAACCAAATCCAATCGAAATTTCTGCTTACTTTCAATCCATAGTACCACCATCTTCATACAACATTGACTTCTCTTCTTTAGAAAATGATCTCTCCCTATCTGAGATCACTCATGCAGTCTCGGTACTGAAAAGAGGGAAAGCTCCAAGTGCAGATGGATTTACCATTGAATTTTACTCTCACTTTGTAAATCTCTTACTGCCTCACCTTTTGGCTCTTTACAATACCTTTTCCAAGACAGGATCTTCATCCGGAACTTTTCAAGAGGCCATGATTTGCTTAATACCTAAAGAGAACAAAGACCCATCTCTCTGCAAAAACTACCAGCCAATTTCCTTAGTTAATCTGGATTATAAAATCTTTGCAAAAATTCTGGCCCTCCGACTTGATCCTATTTTACCTAATCTTATTGGTCCGGAACAATCCGGTTTTGTAAAAGGTCGTCTTTCATCTGATAGCTCCATAGTCTTTTTTAGTATTCTCTGTAAAGCTTCCTCCCTAAATTATCCCAACGCTGCTATAGCTCTTGACACAGAAAAAGCGTTTGATAGGATTGTTTGGGACTTCATGTTTCAGGCATTAAAATGGATAGGGCTTCCTCCTAAACTAATATTTCTCATTTCTCTACTATATTCAGGTCCACACGCTTCTATTTTTGTTAATGGAAAAACTTCTGATTATTTTCCATTATTTGGGGAGTACGTCAAGGATGCCCTCTCTCTCCTCTTTTATTTATAATAATGTTAGAACCCTTTTTAGCAAAAATTAGATTAGACACTAAAATTACTAGATTCCAGCTTGATACCTGCCATGTTAAATTACCTGTATATGCAGATGACATTCTTTTATATTGTTCTAATCCGTCTACACTCATCCCTGCTTCTCTCTCTCAAGTTGACATATTCTCTTATTTATCCGGTTACCGTCTCAATTCAGACAAATGTGAAGTCCTCCCCCTAAATATACTTTGTTTGAAACAAGACTTCATACAAACAGGTTTCTCCTGGCAAACCTCTAAGATAAAATATTTAGGTGTTTGGTTCTCCTCAAACATTGCGGAAACATTAAGGATAAATTTTGATCATATTACTAAGATTCTAACTGACTCTATTGATCGCTGGCATCCTCTCTTTCTCTCTTGGTGGGGGCGACTAGATTCCATCAAGATGATGCTTTCTCCTTTGATTCTTTATCTTCTCTCTATGATTCCAGTACATATTCCCGCAACATACTTGAAGAAGATTGACTCTCTATTAACTAAATTTCTTTGGAAAAACAAATCCCCTCGAATAGCCCTATCGACTCTAAAGGCTGACAACTAGGGGTCTTAAATTTCCAGATTTCAAATCTTATCATCTTGCCTTTTCTTTGAAGCAATCCTCCTACAGGCTTACTTTTGATCAATGTATTTATCCCCCTGTTTGGTTGAAGATAGAAAAATACTTCTTATCCGCTTTCAATTTTAGAGAAGCTCTTGCCTTTTCTAGTAATCTTTCACTTTTTTGCCATCCTGTCATTTCTCATACACGTAAGATTCTTGTCCCGCTTCTTCCTTCTTCTTATCCGTCTTCCTCCTCATTAGATCAACAGCCCATTTGGCATAATAATTTATTACGCATTAAAAATCGTACCATTTATTGGAAAACTTGGAGATTGCTCTGGATTTCTCAGCTAGTACACAATAATATTCCTATATCTTTTTTCGATCTTCAATCAAAATTTTCTCTACCATCCTCATATAGAGCTCAATATGATTTACTTTGTTCCTCTCTATCTCAATATCTTATGTCCGTACCGCCTACTTCAATTCCCTCTAGGTGCTCAACCCTTTTCCCATTAATATCAGTCCCCTCTTCAGCTTCCTCTTTATATAAATGCTTATTTCTTTCCTCTCATAGAGACAAAAGGAAGACTGAATTGGCTTGGGAAAAAGACTTAGCGGAATGTTGGCCTACCCCTTTTTTGGACAAATTGTGGATCAAAATTCATAAAACTTCTAGAGCTGCTAACACCTGCCAAACCCTTTATTTTATTTACAATCGTATCTTATTCACTCCTGCAAAGTTGGCTTCATTTTCTCCAAACTCCTCTTCAGCTTGTTGGTCATGTCCTTGTGCACAGGCTGATTTAAAACACATGCTTTTTGAATGTCCTCCCATTTTTCATTTTTGGCAGTTAGTTTGGTGCCAAGTTAACAAAATCTTTAAAACCCAAATCCCTTTTTCACCCACTAACATTTTTCTAGGCTCGTTATCTTCCTCCTGACAGCATACATCGCCCACCCCCAAACTAGTAGATTTATTAATAGCAATAGCCCTCCACTTAATAACTTCCAACTGGAAACAGGCAGATAAAGTTACTTTCAAAGCGTGGTGGAATGCTGTTTGTTTTCATCACAGATTGGACACTAGTTATGTTGCTCCCCTATGTTTGTCCATTAAAAGGGATATTTTATGGCTTCCTTTATCCACATATTTAACATGTATTGCCTCAGCTAACGCTTTATAGGTTAACTTGTCTGATGAGGTTAAGAAACCCCCTTGGGGATCTCGTAGTCTTTATATTCCTATTGTGAATGCTTTTAAGGATAACTCCTTTTGTTGTACTGCTTATCAACATTATTCTGTAGATTATAAATGCCTTGTTTATACTTATAGAGATTGAATTCAGGTGATACTTCAATTTGTAATTTTAGAATATCATATTGTCTATTCCTTCCCTTCTTTTCCTCCTTCCCTGTTTCCCTCCCTCACTTTCCTCGTTCTGCTGAAAATCATAACCCTATTACTATGCAATGTATATATGCAGTTTTCTTGTATTTCATTCACTTTTTTCTTAATAAACTTAAACTTCAAAAAAAGAGCTGCTGACCTCATCAGAGAGGTGAAGAAGTGCCTGGCCCATGCGAATAGTTGTGTGGCAAGAAGCAGAAGCCCAGCTGCTGTGCCTAGGATCATTGTGGCAGCCTTAGAAACGGAGAATATCCCTGGGGAATGGAACTGGGCTGACCTGATTTTGAAGTGAATTTTTTAGCCTCCTCAAAGTCCCACATTTTTCCTGAAAGATGTGGCACCACTTTTATGATCCGCTCAAGTTTTCTGCAGCTATGAGTGCCTGATAGCTGAATTACCTGCATCTATGAGCAACCGTGATCTAAGGCACCCACAGCTAGGAACGATCATGACCCGAAAAACCTCCAGCTATGAAAGACTGTTCCAAACATCCCAAAAGAAACCACCACCAAGTAATAAAGTGACTGATATTGACTTGGCCGAATGCCATGGCCACCACTCCATGCACCCACATGCCGGCGGAGTTCCTGGGAAAACTGAAGATGGCCCAGAGAGTTGCTGTCCACATTACTATCGCTGCAAGACAATCTGAAGACAGCGGGAAGTGTGTGGAAGTTGGGAAGGTGCAGCTTTGAAGAGTACAGTGATGGGAATTTAAATTTCCACCGCAGAATGGTGCATAAAGTTAGTTAATAAGGTGTAAAAGAAGTTTTGTAGGAGTGTATGGTGTAGGATTTGGATGTGTTCTTTCTCTGTGTGTGGTCACATATGGGGTCAAATGACTTGATTTGTGGCTACGGCATGACAGGTGGTAAATCAGTTACGCTGTTTTGCTGCCTACCTTTAGGTACATTTCTGCCAGTGTTTAAAATAATACACATGTTTCCGCACTAATAGGAATGAGGTAGCATCAATGGGTGTGCAGTTGGTTGTGTGCCCATACGATGGTGCCAATATTTTAAAGCCCTGCAGCTGAGCAGTAGTGTTTGATAGATGTTTTGCTTGTCACTAGGCTTTTACTTACTTACATTTTGTTTTGCTTCACTGACATGAATCTGAGTTTACGCACATATGTGTGTGTGTGTGTGGGTGCATGTGTGCATGAATGCACAACTGTTTGTGTGTTGTATACATCAATGCTCCTGGGAGTTGGGAGGTTGATTAAGCAAGTACCTGTTGAGAAAAAATAACTGATTTCAGATGCATATCAAAACTAGACATAATAATAATTGTTTTATTGATATCGGATGGTGTTGGTTTCAGCAGTATGATTTATTTAACATGCGGAATTGTCCTTGTTTTCAAGTTCCCAAAAGCCCATATGCCACTGACCCACTGTAGTTCACAACAGGTATGTCACACATAACATTATGGTACAATCATTCTTCCCAAGCACAGCACAGGAAATAGCCTTACATGAAATGTGACTTAGATCTCATCTCAGAAAATGAACCGTGCCCTTACCAAATAAGACCAAACATGAAACATAGCAGCAGATGAGGACTGCCACTCCCATCCTGACATTCCATACCCATTCTATATCCACTAATCATATGTTGTGTCAAAGTAACCCTTTCCTTTTTCCCAGGAAATTCATCCTGTGTTTTTTCAGTCTAACACACGCTGCCTCTATCATTACTTGCCTGTGCCTTTCAGAGTAGAGCGGATGGACATAAAGAAATAAGGACAGAAGAAATACAAAAGAGAAGGAAGACAAGGTGGAGGTAAGTTAAGAAAGGGCTACCAGTAAGGAGCATTAAGGAAGAAGAAGTGAGAGGAGGGTGGTTAGTGAGAAAATGTGGAAACGAGAAGGACAAGGAAGAATGAGTTAAAGAGATAAGGGAAGATGGAGAAAGGATTACATGGGGTAGAAATTGAGTGAAAAAACTGTGGGGAGCATGGAATAGAGCATAGTGTGGGAAGACAGAAAAAGGAAATAGATGAAAGTAAGGATGAGGTGGAAAAGGAGACAGTGATACGATACGAAGAAGGGAGCACAAGAAAAGTAGGACAAAAGGAAGCCATAGAGTTGTAGTTAGATAAAGGAGATGGATGGAAAGAATGAGGGAGAAGAAGAAAGGACGAATTAAGAGAACTGCAGAAATGAAATGTACATGATAAAAAAATTAATGTAAAAAGCACTATATTTCCTCATTCTTGTGACAAAGTTTCTTTGGGGGTGGACCCCTCAAAATACCATTTTGTCATATGGTTTCCACTCCTCCTTAGGAACTGTTTGTTTGTTCGACAACATAAACTTTGGGATTGTGCCAGACTGATTCCATGCACCCCTTCAGGATGTGTTGGCCTGTAGCCCTGCCACCATAAGTACCCTTAAACCTAGCAAGGTAATAAATGATTTGGGCAACCTCAGAAAATGACAATCCAGACTCCCCAGAATCAAGTTAATAGATCTAGAACCTCTTCGCTCAGTCACTCTTGCTCACACAGAGCGATACACAAGAAAAACACAAAGGGGAATTTTCAATATTTATTGAACCATTGTGATTCTTGTATAAAAAATATATGCACCACAATGATTAATAGACAGAAGCAGATAAAAGTAATTAGCAGCATAAGGACAGTGAATGAGTCCAACATCGTGCTAAAACAGTATAGATAAATACCGTTGTGTGCCCTCTGGTAGCTGAAGGGCGTTTGGTGATCAATAACTGTACACGGCTTCCTTGGCCATGGAGAGGAGCACCATTTCTGCATTAATGGAAAGGTTGTGATGGGAACGTTTTCGTCATGCGGCATGATGTTCCAGGATAAAAATAACAGCTCGCCGACTTTTGCTTCTCTTTCCTACTAAAGGATATTAAATTGGAACTTTTAATGAACACAGAAGCATGGAACCTACTCAAGGGATAATAATGTAACTCACCTCCATGGACTACGAGTACCATCATGCTAGTGGGCAAAGTGAGCCATGCCCACTGAGGGCGGATTAATTTAATAAAAATGATTTGAATGCAGAGGTGAGCTGTCGATGCTTCTGTGAAAGAGCCCATGATGAAGAGGTGTATTGACCGCGAAACGCATCGGGCATGGCAGCTAAAGGTTGGGAAGCGGGCTGGCGAGTTGCTGAGAGGCCAACATACCGGATGGGTATTTATAAAACTAGGAAATCCCCCACACTTACTCCAGCAGGGAAGGACGAGCCACACTGATTGCTCAGGTAGGTCAAATCTTTAATTCGATGGCGACAATATATACATATATATATATATATATATACATATATTTTACTGGGTATAGTGTACTCCTATTATGCATTCCATAGCCTAGTTGCCTAGGGCTTGTGTATTGTCACGAATCCCCAACTGAATAATCTAAATCCCCATTACCTGAAGGCAAGGTATGTAGGTCCCAGACTTGGTCCCATGTTGGACATCCCTCTTCACAAAGGGTAACAGGAAACAGCTGGGCTGAGACTCCGACAATAGCAACAACCTTGCAATGACAGCAGAGTGTTCCTCTAATTTTAGTACTGAAATACATGTGTATTTATAACAACAGCATCCATGCTTATGTGTCGAGGCTTCAGTCAATCTGACATTGTTTATTGTCTCTGTGATAGCTCTGTCACCTCATGGATGAATAATATAAAAGAACATTTGCACAATGTGTGCTCAGGCCCTGTACTGATTGTTCAAGGTGTCGTGATAGTGTACTTATGAAGTGGAATTGTAAGCAATGTAGTTTCAGAGAAACTAATCCTACACTGTCTTGCAAGCAAATGTGTGTCAAAAGTCATCGTGTGGAAAAGAAAGCAACATTAGAAAAGTACACATGCAAAATGGCAGTGTTTCTTCCTGGGTCTAACCTAGCCATGTGACACTTCAATTGGTTGTTCTCAAACTCTCTCCTCTCGTTTGTTGCCTGCAGTTTGGGGGCTGGTATGGCAACACTTGCAAGGGATCCTTATGGTTCCCAGTCCGGCCCTGAACACAGAAGCATGTGCCAGGTACAAAAGGTTTTATAAGTCCTTGTGCACGCAATGATATGCCATCTAATATATAAATAGTGCAGTAGGCGTTCAACAACCTTTCTCTAATCAAAGTGCACATTGACCTTCTGTTCAATTTCTGACTCTTCATTTCTGCTGTCTGCAACCTGTCGCATGGGCCCCGAGTCCACTCCCTGAGGGCACACATGCATTATTTACTATTGGTTCGGTTGGAATCTGATTCTCAGGGGAAATGAGTCATAGATCTTGAAGATCTTGAAGTATGCTATGGCTCTGATCCCCAACACTACAAGCAGCAAGCCATTGCTTTTTCTCTTACGTCTCCAGACCAGTTTGTGACAGAAACAAACCCACCCCATGAATTCTTCTTAAGATTTGCTATGTCTGCTGCTATGTCTGTTTCATTTAATATTGCTGCTGCAACCAGATGGAGGGTTACCATTCAGCCTGAGCGACATATTAAGGGACTAAGAGTTAGAGAATAAAGCAGAAACACTGCAAAGATATACACAATTCAAGTACAATATATTAGTAAACTCTACTTAGCAACTGCACTCCTCTTCTAAAGTTGTAGGCAAGATCTCTCACACAATTCTGAATTCTGCATTAATTAACTATTTTCGTAGAATCTAGCGATTACCAGCGAAGTAGGATTGACTTCCGCTTACAGGCAGTCACGTTCTCACCCACAAATGTAGAATATCTGACCATCAAACAGGTTTATTCATTTGCGGGTTTGCTATATCGCGGATAAGATTTTGAATGAATGACAAACTGCTTTACAAGAAGGTTTTGTTACACTGAGCATTTTTGGAGCATTTCTATACATATTTACAGGTGCTAGCACCATGGATTCTGTTTGGTAGAACCCATCTGCTGTCAAAATGGCAGGTGAAGCCAAGTTGCACCAGCTAAGAGCCTGGTGAATTTTCTAATGGAAGGAGGATTGGCATAATGAAAGCCTCACTACATCATATGTTGTACTCTACGAGTATTAGGTAGCAGTAGGCCCAGTCTTTTCAGAACTTCTGGCCATAAGAGGAAGACCTGTTCATCCACCAGCAAGAATGATATTCCAATAGCCCGAGCTTTACTCTCGTGAGCAGGGTGAAGCACTTACTTAAGGTAAATCTACATTTGTGGGAAATGATTGTGTATGTGATGTTGTTCAAGTCCCCCACATTTTTAGTTTTTTTTGGCAGAAGTCCAATATCTTTCCTGTTCTTTTAAAAAAAACGTTATTTTCAGTTTTCCAAATATATAACAATGCTTCAGCAAATACAAGTTACGCATCATGATATAAAGTCACACTGAATTACAAATGCCCAATTCAATTCCTTCCAACCCATCGAAATGTAGATTATTATGGAGCATGTACAGGTAATAGGCACATACATACAGAGAGCACCATTTTGTTAAGTATATGGTAGCAATGATTATGTAACAAGACAGTGATGGTGAAAAAAAGTAAGGTGCCAGGTTTGAGCATCACTAGAGAAGTATAAAAGCCCACGAAGGCTGGAAAAGTGGAAAGATGCTAGAAGGCTTGATCCAAATTGCAGCCCGCAGTCAATAAAGACTGACCAGTAAAGTGGAGAGACTTTCTGTAATACCTCAGATCAGTCAGGTACTCCTAAGCCGCACCTGCTTGTGGTTGTCTCATGCTGTCCTTCAATGAAACCACCCAGCCTGTGTTCAAAGAGGTTCTGAGAGGAATCCCACAAGCCCCATCAATGCCCAGTCCACTGGAAATAGGCTCCAGGCACTCACACGCTCACTGCAAATCAGGAGCTGCCGTGCTGATACAACAAAATGAGTTTATCCGGCTGCCCTCTTGTCTTCCTCATCCAATATGCAGATCAGCCTGACAGCCAGCGAAAATCAAACCAGCACCTTCTGTAACGCGGGCTGCTTTCCATAGCGTATCACACTGCGTTATTCAGAGCACTGAGCACCATTTCCGGCATGCAGCATTTTAGGCGAGCAGAGCGACATAGGAGGTGGAGTCTCAGCAGTGCAAGACATGAGTGCACTGCTCTCTGCTTGTAGTCTTTGCTTCTTGATATACCACCATAAAAAAACTTGTTGACCAGAGAGTCTCATTTTTGATTTGTGTTTTTTTTTTATCATTAGAGAAGTAATTTAGCTTGAGTAGACATTGCTAATCTGGGCAGAATTTTTCCGGACAACTTTTCTAAAAAAGGCAGATGTGTTGCAGTGATGATGAAATATTTTAGGATCCATGATACCTAAATACTTCATTTGGTGTCAAAACATAGATTTTGATGGTCAAGTAGTCTTTTAGAGACAGAAAATAACTCCTTAGAGCAACCCTTCCACCGTTTTCTAAAATGGTGGCACTATAATGATGTGTTTTAGACATCATATTGGTAATTTATTTTAATATTGTTTTTGTATCAGGTTTTTCATTGATTCAAATTCGTAAACATGAGTGAAGCAGGTGATAGATGACCTTTACTTCCTGACAGAGTGTTGTTAACCACAAAATCTGAGGACTCCTTCAACACATAAAAATGTGTCATCTGAGTAACTAATCTGAAAGAAAAGGTAATATCAACTGCAACTGAACAGAAGAGAGTTCAAGATGCTGCAGAAATATGACAAGACAAAGTTCACAAAAGATTGAAACTAATGGGTGAAGAGGATCAAATATTTCATGATTGTCACAAGTGCTTCAAGTAGTATAGAATGGAAAAAAAGCCTGGAAAAGAATTATCAAACAATAGCAGAAACCAGCGAATGACAACAAGAATCGGCATCTTCTGAGAAAGCGACAACAACCAAACCCTTTGCCCCTTCACTTAGAAGATCTATGGCTACCCCTCGTTCACCTCCAACAACTGATCAGAAAACAGAGGATCTTCAATGTGTTATCTGTGGTTTAGCTAAAACAAGGGTCAAGGGGATTGACAAAAGAACACAGTACATAGCATATGAGTCTCAAAGGGCAGTTTTTATCTGCAGCTAGTTTCTTCTAAAATGAAGTTTTCAGCTGAGTAGCTGATCTAAACAGTGAGGTGAATGTATTGGCAGTGGATTTGTATGCCCACCCAAACAGAAAGAGTGCATACATTTGAATATATGAATGTATAATGAGCTCCCAGCAGCAACGTAACTGCCAGCCTTCAGTTAAGTTTTCACCCTTTGAAAAAGCAAATAAAGTTTCAAAGCCACTCTTGAATGCTGGCTACAGATTCATACACAGTGAGAACAGAGAAATAATGGTCAACGTTGATGAAACTCTATTGATCCATAATAATGAAATTAGGATTTTTCTGGTGAAAATGTACTATGACAGAATTTGTTTTTGTCAGTCTAACAAAAAGAATGAGATACTTGTGGCGTTGATTTGACTCCTGAAGTTTTTGCTGCCAAAACAAGATCAAAAGCTGCAGTAAAATCAGCAGGAACAATTTCGATTCTGGACTTTATGAAAAATATTGTTATGCCCCAGAGCTCCGCAAATCATCGAGTCAAAAAGAATGCCTGATGTTGTCTTAACAATTTGTACACCATTGTTGAATATCAGCAAAACAAAACTGTTGCTAACTAAAGCTCCTGATCTCAGAACAAAAGCTGAAAACATTGATGGCGGCTTTGAAGAATTACAGCAAAGAAGTGGAAGACAATCCCATAAACCAACAGGCCTATGCTGTACAGATGTAGGGCCCGATTCACAGAACTAACTTAAGACAAAATCCTAAACTTACTACCATTTTCGTATTCACAGAAGACACTTACTCATTTTGGTATTCAAAGAAGACACTTACTAACTTCGGTATTCACAGAAGTTAGGAGTCTTAACTTTAGGACTCCTAAATGCCTTCTGTGAATACCGAAAGTCTTAAAATTAGGATTTTTCTAAGTTTAGGAGTCCTAAAGTCAGGACTCCTAACTTTACTATTACTAAACTGAGAAAAATCCTAATTTTAAGGCTTTCGGTATTCACAGAAGGCATTTAGGAGTCCTAAAGTTAGGAGTCCTAACTTTACTACTACTAAATTGAGAAAAATCCAAATTTTAAGGCTTTCGGTATTCACAGAAGACATTTAGGAGTCCTAAAGTTAGGAGTCCTAACTATACTACTACCAAACTGAGAAAAATCCTAATTTTAAGGCTTTCGGTATTCACAGAAGGCATTTAGGAGTCCTAAAGTTAGGACTCCTAACTTCTGTGAATACCAAAATGAGTAAGTGCCTTCTGTGAATACCAAAATGAGTAAGTGCCTTCTGTGAATACCAAAATGGTAGTAAGTTTAGGATTTTGTCTTAAGTTAGTTCTGTGAATCGGGCCCTTACTGTCTTTTCCAAATCATGTTTTATGAGCTACATCCCGGCGAAAGAAAACTCTGCTACACATGATGATTGCATACCCAATCTATGACAAGTGCAACAGTAGAGAGCTAATCACTTCAATGAATAGGACTGGTGTATCAGCAAGCTAAAATGACATAGTACTGAGCAGGAACTTGTTAGCAGCTCATGCTTTAAAAGCTTGTGAATCTGACAGCACACCACTTCGCAGTCACTTTACCAGGAAAGGATTTACAATAGCTGCTCTTGATAATTATGATTTTGAAGACAGCTTTTCGTTGTCTGGAATATCCAGCACACATGATATTGCCATGGTGATTTTTCAAGACTATACCAATGAAGCAGCAGCTGGAAAACAAGCTATTTCAGCTGTAGGCATAAATATATGAACCTGCAAACTAACTGCCTTGCCAATGTGTGCAAAATCACTACAAGCCATCAACACACCCCAGTCTACTAGAAAGCTTCAAAGTGGCAAAGGACATGTATCTTCTTCTACCTGATGCTGCGGTCCACAAAGCTGATTTAATTGAATTTATCATATAGCTTATTGAGTGCGAACTAAAGGATGAAGAAAAGCTAGTTTCTGAGTGGGCTGCAATTCATGATATGATCTTGCGGAATGCTGACCCACTGAAGAAGGTTGTGTTTTACCAGTAATACCATCTCCAGTCACAAACTACTCAACAGTATACAGAGCTCCAAATATCTCCAAAATCTGCTTGCTCACCTTGAAGACCAGCCTATTCTGCTAATTTTCTGTGATGAAGGTGTTTTCCGTAGCTGACATTTTTATGAGCAGTCCAGTAGAATTTGATTAACTTTATCCAATGAAGGCCATTTTCCACATGAGAAAAGTTGCGCTGTGGTGTGCCTGGAGTTATCTCAGTTAATGCTCAGTAATGTAGTTAAGATGATGCGCTTATTGAGGTCGAAATCTTTGGAAGCAAAACTGTCCAGTCAGTATTGAGCCAAACTCATTATGTTCGTTCGTTACAAGGTATGCATATCATATCCGAGGCTATAAAAACATGACATTGAGATGCTTTCTGGAACAAGAATGACAGTTTAGGTTTTGTATATCTTATCTAAGACGTGAACAAGGTACAAGGTGCACTTAATTCAAAAAACATAATGCAAAGCCAGGCAATGTTAAATACACTCAGTTCAATATCGGAAAACCAGTTAACCAAGTTCCCAGAGTTTGTCAAAGAATGTGAAGAAAATCAGAACTTTGGAAGTACTGGGGAAATGTTTTACATATGAGAGCTCTAGTGTAAAACTTGGTACATGCTGATCGGGAAGGTGATTGGGAGCTGCATGTGAAGACTGTGGAGTCACTGATTACAGTGTTTTGCAAATTCGAAAGCATAAA